>NW_015651641.1:1670689-1680630 GCF_001515625.1 Sinocyclocheilus rhinocerous
GTATTCGTGTGTTTATTAGTCACGTTGAATTAATGAAAGCTGTTGAATCTTCTGTTTATTCAGCTGCAGCGATTTTTCAGTGATCATTTTCTGGGTTTCTTCTGCGAGGCGTATTTGGAGTTTCAGCGCGAGAGCGCCCTCTGGCCTTTGGATGGAGATTTACTGCTGATCACAGAACCGTGCTTCACTGAAAGATACGCATGACAAACGCAGCTTCTGTCGAATCGCGATCTCGATTCCATTTCGATTTATCGTGCAGCCCCAGTAGAAATGCTAATGGGAAGACAATGATCTAGTCCACTAAATTAGACTAAGACACTTGATCAGGGTTGAAACTCAAGCAGTAGCACAAAGAGGGTAACAGGGCAGAGATCAGCCTGACCTAAACGGAGGGTAATGGACACTTGGGGTTAAGAGAACTCGTCCAGACCCAACATGACCTCGGGACCAAATCCAATAGTCAGGTTGTTTTCTTAGAATCCAGGCTGGCCTCTTCAAACTCAAAATTCTTTGAGTTTTAGTTTAATCTGTCTTAGTGCATTGGGTAAGTATTGGCGCTCTGATTATAGGTCACATTTAAGAAGGCAAAAAGGGGACATATACATTTTTTACTAAAGGTGCAGTCACATTTACCTTTGCACGGCAAAATCCCACAGATTAACTACAGTCATCTCAAAAGGCACACATGAGGCAAATTTATTCCCTACACAGATTTAGCATCGGATTCAAGTACTGCTGGGCAATATACCAGTTCAAATGGTAAACCGGTTTGAATTACGCACACGGTATTAATTTTTTTAAATGGCTTACCGGTACAAGTGGCTAAGCAACATAGACAGCATCGTGAAACTTGTAAGTCTACTTAAGGTTAGAGGACTGTTCAAACAACAAAGTACAAAGTCACTTTCTAGAAGCTTCACTATCTCTGTTCCTCTGTGATGGAACAAACTTCTACATGATGTGCTTAGACTATCGCAAAGTTCAAGAAGACACCTCTTCCACTAGCAGTTAACTCTAACCTCAACAACAGAGGAACCTGGTACTAAGAATATTGTTGCCTCTTTATGATAAATTGTTTCTCAAATGAATTTTCTTTGGATAAAAAAAGCATCTGCTAAATGACTAAAATGATCAGTCATTTCTATCTCAGAAGACTTGCAACACCTGAACTCTGTCTAGATTTCAAAATTCAACATTTACATTTTTGAGTTCCAGGTTAACATGGAACTCAAAGGAGGCTCCAAAATGAATTAAAAATTCATGTAAAACTACAGGTAAGTGGATATTTTAGTGCAAGTGAGGCACACTTAGAACCCAACACTCAGGTCAGATTCCCTGCTGCATATGAGAAAGTTAGATGAGAGTTTTGTGTGGAGGTCTGCCATAACTGACTCCGGACGACATAAACTAAAGGTCCCACATAAATTTAGCAGGACATGTGGAGCTTAAAATAATCATGCCCTCTACTGGGACTTGAAAAAAAAAAAAATTTAAACAAGTGTTCATCACAATGCTGACTGGCTGAAAGGAATGGGTTTGCTTCACCGCCCTCTCTCTTTGATTGGAGGTTTTAGGTATTTGCGCGTGCATGTTTGGATGTGTGCCTCTGGCAAGACTGCAGCAGTGAGGAACTAGAATCACAAGGCCTTGACATTCAATATTTGGGCCAACACTCACACACAGTGCTTTAGGCGGAACTCTTTGGCTGTTCTCACTTCTACAGGGTTCAGGAGAATCTCAACTAATACCTGCTATCACTGAAAAAGGAAAAATAATGCATATTCAATATTCCTAGAAATTCAGAAATTTTTCAAATGGTTTAAAAAAATCATACAATTTAAGACTCAAAAAAAAAAAAATGGTGTAACCATGATCAAGTGTTAACATTTACCTTACACCTTAAATATATGTTTATGCACGCAATTAACTATTTTAAATTATTTATCTTATTTTTTTTATTAACTCAAAGTTTTTGGAGGTTGTGTGTCATTTTACAATCTCCACTTTACTTGATTTATTGACCCTGACAAAGTTTTTCCTGTTTTTCTTTTCCTTTCAGCATGTTTCTGCACATTGGTTGCAACACATGACTTTGATTTAGCAAATGTTTTACAATTGTTTATAATATTTTACCAAAACTTCTTAACTGCTGAAACAATAATTATGCCAAATGACCCAATAAAGATATAATCTTACTACAATACCCCCCCCCCAAAAAAGATGTTTGTATATTAAATATATATATATTTTTTAATAAATTAAAAACTTGCTACAAAAACGTGCTTTTTTAAAATAAATTAAAAACACTTGCTACAGCAGAGGTATATTCACTGTATGTATTAATTGCATATTTAATGTATTTTTAATAAATGAATAGATCCAGTAGAGAAAGGCAGGACAGGGAATGATGGAAGTAAGAGGGTTGAACGTGATAAATCAAACTCACATGGCCTGCGTAAGCACCAGATCAACGTGTCGGCTCCTACAGTAGGTGCATCTTACACTATTAATTGATGTAAAAGCCACATGGCCCCACGCGCAAGATGTCTGTGACACTGATCTGTGACACACAACCATCTGTGATACTGCAGTGAGTGTATCCGCTATCAGCGAGTGTCACCGACCCACCTGTCACTCAACACCACGCCCTCTGCCCCCGGCGGGGCTATGGACAGCTGGAAGGGTGTGTTGAAGTAGTGTTGCTGCTCGTCTGACCGATGGACCACCTCTCCACCCCGAACCACCAAGAAGCCAGAGTCTCCCAGGTTACAGGTGTGTATCCTGTGACTCCGACGATCCAGAATGACTATACAAGCTGTGCTACTCCCTAGAAGTGAGAGAGGCGGGGCATAGAGGACCTACAATAATGTACAGGATTTGAAAAATAATGTGTTTTTTGAACATTAAAGCATGTCAACATATTCTGTTACACCAAATACACAAAATAATGATCTTTAAAATAGCATCATATGACCCCTTTAAGGAAATTAATACTTTTATTCATCAAGGACGTTTTAAATTGATCAAAAGTGACAGTAAAGATATTTATAATGAGACATAAGATTTCGATTTTAAAATAAATTATGTTCTTTTGAACATTCTACTCAAACAATCCTGAAAAAAACGTTCACCGTTTCTACAAAAATATAAAGCAGCACAACTGTTTTCAACATTGATAATCAGAAATGTTTCTTGAGCAGCAAAGCAGTATATTAGAATGATTTCTGAAGGATCATGTGACACTGAAGACTGACGTAATAATGCTGAAAATTCAGCTTTGATCACAGGAATAAATTACATTTTTACAATATATTCAAACAGAAAACAGTTATTTTAAATTGTAATATTATTTCACAATATTACTGCTTTTACTGTATTTCTGGTCAAATGAATGGAGCCTTGGTGAACAAAAGATACATCTTTCAAAAACATAAAAAAATATTACTGACCCAAACTTTTGAACAGTAGTGTATGTAGAAAATAAAAATTCAGAAATGCTGTAAAAGTACTGTTCATTGTTAGTTCATGACACCTAACACGTTAATTAACGTTAACAAATTTAAACCATTTTGTTAACCTATTTTTTTTTTTAAAGTAGCATTTCCCCACTGATCCCATTTTAGGCTGAACACTAAAAATACAGGCATCTCTAATTAGGCTGTATGCTGATGGCCTCCCAGTTTGTCACAATCTTTCCTTCCCTCGATCCTTGGCCAAAGCCTTGTAGTCCAAGCGACCTTGTCTTAGAACGGTCACCCACAGACCTTTATCGCTCCACGTGCCTTCCCAAAATAAAAGCAGGTCACTTTTTAAAGAGGTAAACAACTCAGAGTGACATTTCTGACAGCCCGTGATGTCAGGTTTCAGGAAAAAGACGACCGGTTGCATGCTTGGTAATCCAATGCCTTGTTTGAGAATCTAACTTTACTCTCAGTCTTTGCTCTTAGTGTTACATCAGAAACATGCAAGGTTAAAAACGCCTCTGGACCATTTGTTAGTTAAAGTAACCTTAATAAATAATATCATTTCTGCTGTTTATTAAGACATGCTCAGTGAAAATTGTTCCATTTTGTTATGCCAAACACTTTACAAAAAGAGGATTGTTTCAAATACAATGATAAACAATAAACAAACGGTCAGTATTTTAAGATATTTAAATTATTTTAAGGGGTCATATGATGCAATTTAAATTTTTCCTTTTTCCTTTTTTCACTCTTTGGAGTGTTACAAGCTCTTGGTGCATAAAGAAGATCTGTAAAGTTGCAAAGACTAAAGTCTCAAATTCAAAGAGATATTCTTTATAAAAGTTAAGAGTCAACCACGCCTACCTAAAACGGCTCGTTCTAACACGCCCCCACATGTCTACGTCACTGTGTGGGCCGCCCAAATGTTCATGCAAAGAAAGAAGGTGTAACTTTTATTCTCGCTGTAGTATTGTTGCCGCCGCCGCCATGTCGTGAAGACGCTGTGTGTTTCGTTGTGAAAGCGAAACTACTTTGTTTGGTCTTCCAAAAGAGGACGATATCTGCTTCATCATGCCTGGAGCTGATCCGTGCTGGTCGCTGAGGAAATACTTCAACTTTGCGCTGTGGATCGCCGGATCGGCTTTCACCGTGGACGAAGCGGAGTCAAATACTTATTGACTAAACAACATTTAATTCAAATGTCCACTTAATCTTTAATATTTGGCCACTTCTTTATGATAGAAATGCTAGAGCCGCTGTCATTTCCTGAACAAGAACATGTGCACATCAAAACATGCAAATTCAGAGCGAAGGTTTAAGCTTTTATTCTGAAGTCATTATGAAGAGTGAGCATATTTAGAAAGATGTTGTATTCTCCTGTGTTGGTGTAGGTTTATAAATGATTTACCTTATAAATCTGATAGAATGGTGCACATTGTTCCCAGATGTGCATTATAAGCAACTCAGACTCACAGCATATGCAGAGATGAAGTTTGAGACGCTCCGCGCATGCAAATGATGACTGTTTGTGTGGAGCAGCATTTACTGTGAACGGAGCCGCTCTGAGATGCATGTAACCTACACGCATGTAAATAAAGCACATATTAAACCCGCAGTGCATATATTTATTTAATTGAATCGCAGCCTTTGTGAATTCACATTTTTAAATGGTTTTAATATTTTGTGCAGCCTTGGAAGACGGTCTAATAATGGTTTTCATGGATTCTCGTCTGTGGAATGCGCCACTTCCGGTATTTTGCCGGTTAATCATCACGGGCAAAATGCAATCGAGGATTTTTTTATAATCGAGCACTCGATTTTAATCGAGGAATTGTGACAGTCCTAATTGGGAGTTTAGTTGTTGCCTATATAGAACATTCAAAATCAATCACTAATGTGTAATTATTGTTAACTAAATGAAGAAAAAATTTGTTAATTGAAATAAAATAATATATAAATATTAGATGAAAAAAAGAAAAAAAAAAGAAATAAAATATTAAAGTTGAAATACCACAAATACTAAAACTACAACAAAAATAAAAGCTAAATAGAAAAAACTAATAAAATTACTAAAAATGTAAAAATAAAAGCTCATTCAAAATATTAATAAATTCTATAATAGAAAATAAATAATACTAAAATAGCACTGCATGAGATATCTGAAATTTGCGACTCATAACAGTCAATCTTTTTTTTTATTGACATTACATTGGGAAAAAAACTTGGACAAGAATCAATACTGTACATCACGACACAAGGACTGGGAGTCATCCTGCAGCTGTTTAATTTATTTATTCTGTAAAAGCGGCAGTGTGTGTGTGACTCACCGTATGGTTTGGTGTGCGTGTGTGGATATGATCTTACCCAGCAGCGGTACTTTGTTCTGCAGGAGTTCATAGTAGCCAGAGGTCAGGATGCCCACGGGGCTGCTGGGAGTGAAGCGGCCCTCCTTCACGAGCCGTTCGCACGTCCTCATCAGGGTGGCGGAGAACTGCGACGGATCCACGCCGTAATCCCTCCAGCCCCCGACGCCATCCGCAACACCTGAGAGGAAAACACAAGGAGAAAGATACTGTAAACTCGTCATTTCCTCAACCCTAATAGCTTTAACACCTAACTTCTGACAATCGGACGAAACGGAAGGAAGAGATGGCAGCGTCTGACGCTGCAGAGACAGATGGCAGCTGCCACAATCCTCCTTCCTGACCTCTTGACTGACTGTGCATTGTGATGGTAACGCAAAACGGCCGTCTGCTACAGCACGTCTGACGCCTTCTTTCAACAAAGATGATGTTAGATGTAAATCTTGTGAACCACTTAAACTCCAGGTAGCTAGTAACTACTGGTTATTTTTTACAGTTATTCTTTTATTCCAGACAACTCAAGCACTGCTAGCTTCTCATGTCGAAAATGGTGCAAACGGTTAAAAAAAAGCTATAAATTAAATTCAACGATTTAAGGATTAAGTATTTACCATTTCTTTATAGTACTCGGCTACACAACAGAAAATGGTATAAACGTTTTGCAAAATCATATGAAACAAACATGAATGAGAGTACATTTCTAAGAACTTGACACGTTTTAAACTAGATTTAAAACTTCTTTATTGTGGACATGTCACTGATCCATTACATTTAATTAACAATTATATTAAAATATGTAACACTGCCATTTTATTTAATATATAAACACGGAATTTAAAATTGTTACCATCTTTTAAACAAGTAGTTAGCTACACAACAGGCTACGAACTAGCATCTAAATAAGAAAATGTTTAAGGTTACATTTTAAACGACTATCTAATGACATATTACGGAATTATAGTATATGTTAAAATAAAATAAAAAAACTAAATGAGTGCGGCAGGATTGAAGTTATCTTGGAAAAACTGCACAAAATGCAAGAAAAAAAATTATAATGGTGATAAAAAAAACTTAGTAATGAAGAGTGTTTACTAATAAACTAAATTAAAAAATAACATTTAGTAATAAATCAAATAAAACCTAAAACACAATGCAAAAACTCAAATCAGTGAACTGCTGTTCTGAATGACTGAATCACCTTGCTTAGCCAATTTTCGATGGCCAAATCCAGTAATTTTAATAGGAATCCGCACAACCTTGAGTGAAGATTTCGCTCAAGTGAATGCGAGTTGTGCTTCATATATCGCTATGTATTGAAGCCTTTTTAGCCCACAAAATTCTGAACTTGAAAATCCGACGTGACGAATAGAAGATGGCTGTGACCTCTTAGCTTAATTAAAAGAATGCAAACTTTGCAATACAGTAGATTTCATATTTTTACATTTTAGGTGTATTATTTGTTGAAATACGTTTTTAAAAAAGACGCTGAAAAATATGATATCGTATTACAACTGTTGAAGTGTACAGAGCAATTGCATATGTGACCCTGCAATATAATACAGCAATAACAAATAAAATACTGCAGCGTTTGCACACACTACACTGCTACTAACCTTATTACTGGTAAGGTTTCACTGGTTTGAAAACAGCTGAGCTACTGAATCAAGAGATTGCATGGGCTCAAAGAGAGATCCAGGCGGCTTATCAGAGTTAAACACTTTTTAGAGCAGCACAAATTAAGCTACCATTAACATTTCAATGGAGCTTTGCAAACAAGACCAACTGTTCATCACAACGCTGCAAAAAAAAAAAAAAATACTTAAAGAGAATGTGACAATATAACCTGGTGCATACTGTATCGTAACACTTTGCAGGACGAAACGTTTTTTATAACGCCACATAGACGTCCAATATCCAGGCCAAATCGTGACGTCACATAAGTGATTCCAAGACTCAAATCTTTAATACACAAACATTTGTTTCATAAACATTAACCTGAGACGACCATATTTACCATAGCAAAAGAACTAAAGGAAACTGCCCTCAGAGAAACATCCATCTGTTTACACCAGCACATATTTGAAGGCAGATTCCAGCGCTGCCATACAATGAGTTCACTTTATGTATGAAGCGCAACTTTGTGACAAACAGTCACCCAGAGAGCACATGTGCTGCATCTGTATTTAACGTACCGTGTTAAATGACAGATGGGTGTTTATTCGATTTCTACACTGGTCTTAAAAAGTGTCTCATGGCATGTGGTGCATGCGACTGCCCAAAAACAATGAAATTTATGAACATGATATTTATTACGTTTTACAATTTCACAGACATTCAATTGACACTTTTCTTGAAAATGGTATAGACGTTTTGCAAAATCAAATTAAATGAACATGAATGGAAAGATAATATTTCTAAGAATTTGACTTGTTTTAAATTACTTTATGTTTTTCATGTTCTTTATTGTGAACATGTCTTTGACCCATTGTATTTAGTTAGCTGAATTAAAATGGGTATCATTGCCATTTTTTATATATTAACATATATAACCATGTACTGCACGATTTGGGGGGAAAAAATCTAATTGAGATTTTTCTGATAAAAAATTGTGATTTTTAAAATGTAAAAAAAAAAAAAATTGGTTTGCTGTGCATTTTTGTAGGGCTGCACAATTTGGCCATAAATGCATGACATATAATATGACGTGGATATAATGTGTTACCATATTTATAGACTTTGGGCATACCATCAACAGGAGTGAAAATAACGCATTACTTCCAGTTGGCACAGCTACAAATGATAAAACTGAAACCTCCAAGCAAGCCGTTCTTTCGTCTTATATGATCACTTTTTATTGCTGTTAAATGGAATATCAAATGTCTGCAAAAACTGAGACAATAAAAAGCTACATATGTGATTGGTGCCAATGATCAGCTGTAATGACTGCTGGATTAAGGACTGTTTCTGGCTGTGACCGAGCACATCTCTGCGAACTCCTGGAGAAGTGTTTCACTGAACAACTCGCATCCAACGGATAATGGGATTTCAAAGGTTCCCCTGAAACTTCAACAGGAACCACTGAGAAAACAGACCACTGAATTAATAATGGCACCAAATAAACCCCTGAGCGGTTTCTTCCTGTTTTATAAGACCGGTTCATTAAGCTAATTGGAGCGGAAAGTGAAAATCATCTACTGACCTTTAAAAGACATGTGACAGTAAATAGAGGAATTCACTAGACTCAGTGGACAGAGACAAACAGAGACAAATTATTTAAAATAAATCAAGTTTATAAAGGGAGATGATGCAAACAAACCAACCAGTTGTGAAGTGAATCACAACAAACTTTGATTTGAAGCAAAAACGTATCAGACAAAAAGACAAAATCTGTACTTAATAACTTTAATGAGGGAATGAACTACAATCTCATGAAGCCTCTCCAGTGACATAATAAATATAAAACTATTGATTTAAATATGCTGATTTTACAGAATTTGTATATTTTACATTGATTGCAAAATATGCATATTTACACAAATATAAGTAAATTGCAAGTGCAGGGAGAATGACTCAACTAATGGGGTCATATGACGTTGCTAAAAAAGAACATTATTTTGTGTATTTGGTGTAATGAAATGTGTTTATGCGGTTTAAGGTAAAAAAAAAACACATTATTTTCCACATACTGTACATCATTGTTTCTCCTCTATGCCCCGCCTTTCTGAAACGCGTAGATTTTTACAAAGCTCATCGTTCTGAAAAGCGAGGTGTGCTGTGATTGGCCAGCTATCCAGTGCATTGTGATTGGCCGAATACCTCAAGCGTGTGACGGAAATGTTACGCCCCTACCATACTGTGATGCCTGCCATGTCCCGGCGCAACGAGACAAAACCAGTAAAACCCATTATAAACTAGGCATTTGTTGCATCCAGTGGGGACATAATTACTGATTATAATGACTTATACTGTCTTTTTACGCGGTGCGTTGCATCTCGCCGCGTAAACATAAAACCATGTCTGCATTTGTGATCAGAGAAACGACAAACAACAAGCGCTACTCTACACTGCCCAAAAAACTCGCGTTTGAATCGTTAGTGGCAAATTCTTTAAATAT
>NW_015651641.1:1684074-1727399 GCF_001515625.1 Sinocyclocheilus rhinocerous
GTAACATTTCCGTCACACGCTTGAGGTATTCGGCCAATCACAACGCTCTGGATAGCTGGCCAATCACAGCACACCTCGCTTTTTCAGACCGATGAGCTTTGTAAAAATCAAGGGGTTTCAGAAAGGCGGAGCATAGAGGAGAAACAATAATGTACAGTATGTGGAAAATAATGTGTTTTTTAACCTTAAACCGCATAAACACATTGCATTACACCAAATACACAAAATAATGTTCTTTTTAGCAACGTCATATGACCCCTTTAAGTCATTTGCAGTGCTTCATTTTGTTGTGATTCTCTGATTGGTGTAGATTTCGCAGCAGAATCATGGGTAATGTAGTTTTTTAGCTGTTAAACATGATTATTTGCAAAATAAGTTAAAAATAAATGGGCTGATGGCTTCAACAAAAGCGTTTACCATTGTTTAACAATCTTGCAGCTCACAGCAGGTCTTGTCTGTTAATGCTTTAAAAATGAAATCCCGGTTAAGAAACTTTAATGGGATTTTTACTTCTGGAACCTGACTACTGCACTGTATATCCACTTAACAGCCACACACAGCAATGCCCAAGAATAGTGAACAAGTATTGCACAAGCACCACATTAGAAAATGCAAAAGGCTGGTTTAACATGAGTCAATAAGTGCAGTAACTGGTATTTTGACGCAGGTTATGCAGAGCCATAGTTTAACTTTGGTGCTGAACAGCTGGTCTGCTACTCACGTGCTGCTGAGTCTGGAACAAAAGCCCAACATTAATTGTAGCACGTGAATGTAACAGGGAATCCTTTGTTTCCCTGTATCTTGTTAACTTGAGAACATTGCACATTATTCGGAGCTCTTCCAGCGAAAACTATCCGGTACTATTATACGAGGATTATTATTATAGGTTGTAAATATGACAGAGAATGTTTCTGTGGTCAAAGCCTCCTGTGTGTGTCACAGGAACGTGGATGTGAGTAAACATGGCCGCCTCCATGCTCAACCATTATGACCTTTACAAGAGCTCCTGCAACACTTACAAGCGAGCCCTTACGACTCCTACATAATATAATCGAGTTCATGTATACATGTTTTATGCATGTTGCCCATTGCATTCTTTAAACAGGTCGAATTACTTAAACATTCGCAGCGTAAATTACATTTATAGAGTCTAAGCACACGCGATCGGATAAATCTATTAATGTTAAGCACGCCTGACTTTAACAACATGTCATTTATATCCGTGTTTCCATGATGGAAAGGTTTCACGGGGAAACCATTCTAGTTTCCGCCGCTAGTCGCGCTTTGGGGGTTCAGTCTGGCGTCTTTCTGGGTGAAAGGTCACCCTGGATTACCCAAACTCATTTAGCATTAAATGCATATTTTTTATGTGTTATGTGATGTATAATATTTATAATCGGTTGCTCCATATTTAAGGAACGCGTGTTAAATCTACAGGTGGGATCAAGTATATCCCAGAGATTCACAAAGAGGGAGGTTATTTCAGGTGAGGGCTGGACTCAAAGTCCCGCACACCCGTCCATCACGAAATGAGCGCTGTGAAGGTCACTTTCATAGTTAAAAGTCCCTGACAAGCTGCTCACCGTGCATATTCGTGCCATAACAACATGTGCAGGTGATATATAACACACTGAATTTTGGTGGCACTCACCCAAGACATCCGCGGACTTGTGCCGGGCAATGAAGCAGGCATCGTCGCCGTAGCACATGCCTTTTTTCAGGATCCCCTTCCGAAAGTCCTTCCCGAAGCCGCAGCTGGCCGTGATCAGGCTGTAATCTCTGCCGTCCGTCTGCGAGAGTCCGCCCAGGACAGCCCTGGCAACGATCCTGCCATAGGAGAGTACCGATAACATCCCCGACGGTATACGGTAAGCGTGTAGCTGCCTAGCCCGTCTCCCGTCTCTCTAGGGTCCGCCTCTGTGCGCCGACATCCGGCTCCGCGCACCGCAGATCAACCACACGAGCCGAAGCAGGCCGCTTTAAAAGTGATGCAAGGCTCCTATCTTCTTCGGTGAATGCCGGACGCGTGAGGTGTATGGCTGTTTTATGTCTTGGCGGACTTAACAGACAAAGTTCCTCCAGCACACTCCATCCTATCCGACATCCTCTCGCGTACTTGCTCACTATCGCCCGTGTTCCGGAGACAAGCACATACGGGCCCTGAGGTCACATGACCGGCTGCGGTGACGTAGAGCCTAGTGGAAACCCAAGGACGTAGTGGAAGAACACGTGCTGGAGCGCTTTTTAAACAAAAATATTGATCGCTCTTCTGACTTCTGTGGAGGTGACAAGGAAACCATCTTCGTTTATTTTTCCATTGCATATAACACTAAACTATTCTGTAGTACTGATGTGGAGTATTTAAGTCGAAACGTTGTTTTACAGTTGATTTTAATGAGAAACTTTCACACTGAAAAAGTCCAAAACAAAATGTCCTCACTTTAAAAATTATATAAAATTAAAGAAGTTAAAATATTAAAATAATATCAAATAAAAAGTTGTGTGAAATGTTTTACACAATTGAAAAGGTGAAAAGGCACTTATACTGTAGTCTACAAAATTGTGAGAATATATATATATATATCCTCCTGACTACCAGGAAAAACCCGTTTTGTGAATTTAGTATTTTGTCATGTCATTACATTGTTTAGAGCATAAGAAAAAATTTGAAAAATAAAATTTTTGAAAAACGATATTTTATTCACATGTTATGCCATGTCCTCTGTAGAAGACATCGGGACTTTAAAAAGTCCTGTTTTTTAAGAAATAAAAAGACATGAATAGACATGAAAAGGCAAAAACAGTGGGATTTTTGTTTTAATCACAAATCAATTTTCATTTTTTATACCAAACTTTATATAAAGACGATTCTCAACTATGTTATGAAAGATATTTTTAAAAACCATTTTTCTTTATGCAAAATGTGTGTAAAATGGCCATAAACAAGTTTTTCCATTATATACAATGTATCTATAAACTGTATCTAATTTGCATATTAATGTGTTTTTGGGGCAACATAGAATGAACAAATAAGTGCAATAATGGGAGTAATAATTAGCAAGATTTTCATAATAATATCTAATATTTAATAGGAATATTGATACATACTTTTTTCCCTATTCATTTGTTGTGTCTCCCAAAATGTGTAATGAAAATGCTTTTAGTCCCGGTGTCCTCATATGAGGACATGTATGAAATCGACGTCTTGTTTCATAACAGAAGGTCATATTTTGATTTGAAACCCCATAACATTTTCCTGAGATGTTGATTTATGACAAACAATTTGAAAATTAGTCAGATTTAAATGATAATTACAAAATATTATCATATTTCCATAAGGGTGTTACACTTGATCACTAAATGAATGTCAGTCATTTTTAAAGACCAAGAAGAGGGAGTGGTCATGGTGAAACACCCAATCATTTGGTATCTCTGAAAAGCCCTGAATGTGCTCTGTACAGGACATCCAGATTGTGACATGTAACATCTCAGAGAAATCACTAAAACATAATGTCCTCTACAGAGGACAAAACTCCATAGCTGGTAGTCAGGAGGATATATATTAATGCTCATCAAGGCTGTATTTTGTTTAATTATAAATATAGTAAAAGCAGAAATATTGTGAAACATCATTACAATTAAAAATAACTGTTAAATTATACTTATTTTTTAATTACAATTTAATTTGCATTTTAATATATTTTCATATTTTATATAAAAAATTTTGTATAAAATTTTATATCCTTCAGAAAATATTCTAATATGTTGATTTGGTGTTCAGTTATTATGAAACAGTATTGGTGCTCAATTATTAATAATGTATTTGATATTATCAATATTAAAAACTGTTTTTGTTACTTAATATCTTAAAATTTTTCTGGAAACAGTGATAAGTTTTTTAAGGATTCTTTGAACTCTTTTGTTCAATTTAATGTGTCCTTACTGAATAAGTATTCATTATATATATATCTTCTTGTATGGCATTAATTCAAAAGATCTGATGTGGTTGTAAAAACAAAAATAAATCCAAAATAAAACTTCTGCAGCCTTCACTCGCAATCCCACAATGCATTTCACTTCTTGGATACCAATGATGACAACGCGCTGTTTCCAAGCATGGCGGTGTTGTGTTGTCTTATTATTTTGACATATTTAGAAAGAGCGCTTTGCATTGAAGACACGAACGCTACAGGAAACCTTAAAGGGGTCATATGATGCATCACACTCAGAGACACAAACGACACGTCTGCTGATCGAGGCGAACCGCTTAATTTCACCGATCTGGGAGTCAGTGAATCTCCGGATTATTTCCCAGCTCCAACAGCCTGGACTCCCGAATCCGTGACGGCGTTCCCCGGTCAGACTGAGTCCTCCGAGAGCTCCATCCCCAACACGAGCCCCGAATCCCCGCGAGCCGCCACAGCAGCGCAACCTCTGCCGCTCTCCGGTGTCCTTCCCGCCCCGGTTACCGAAGGTGAGAATGCAGACAGTCATCTGTATGTCATGCCTTAATGATTCGACCAACAAAGTGGTTTCCTCTTTCCCTGCTCAGTCTCTCAGCTGTGTCTTTGCAAACTGCAAAACGGGCAGTGTGACATAAACTGCTGCTGTGATCCAGACTGCACTGATGAGCTTGGCCCTGTTCACTGACTGCACAGCAGAAAGAGTCAGGTCAGCTTTGTTTCAAGAAGAAACTGGGATAGTAGATGATATCCTCTGGAAGAAGGTTTAACCCATACCATATAAATATCTCATAACTAATAAGATAAAAGAAGTATCAATTAAATGAAGATTTCACTTAAAATTCTGTGATAATTCATTGTAATTTGTATTATTTTATTTCATCAGTGGAAAACAAAAGGCAATGTTAGGCTGAATGTTCTGCAATTATAATTTTGGTTGAACTATTTATTTAATATGAACTATAGCCATGGAATTTATTCCTGATATATGTTCTATAAAAAAAAAACTTAAAGATGATATTAACATTATTTGCTCTACATTGTTTAGTTTACATTTAGTACTTTTTTGTACTTGGAGTTTGCACAGTTCAAATGAGTTCTGACGTTATTGAATTTATTCAGCGTTATAGGAACCACAATTTTGATTTTACTTTTAGAAATGTGATTAAATAAATAAAAGAAAATGTGTATGTATTTACCTGTTATTTACTCTCATATATACCAAGTAGCATATCTATAAGTGTAAATTTTAAAAAAAAAAAAATTCTGGTATTTAAATATGAATTGAAAACATAGTTTGAGTCTCAGTGTTCAAATGTTGCATTATCTGATAATTTGAGGATCAATTGTAACTAAATATTTGTGATATTGTAATAAAATAATTATGATGGGACATTTAGCTTGCACACTCTCTGGCTTGATTTTGTATTTGGTAACTGACAGTGATTCAACTGAAATCCTGATGTGTTACTATGTTTTATTCTCCTTACAGTAATGACCCCAGACTGTGCAGCCAGGAATCAGCGGTGTATTCCCTGAGCTCCACACAAGAGGGTTTATCTAGTGTCCAGTCCGCTGGCCAGCGAGACGTCAACCCTGATGTCTTCTGTATTCAGTCTGCTAACTGTACGGGAATCTTTTAAGGCATTTGAGCTGTACGAAATCTTTAGAGTTAAAGTGGAATTACGATATATTTATACACATATTGTCATTCATGATCAAATATCTAAGCTGTGGACCCTGCTAACCAATATCAGTTTAAATTTCATCCATGGTACCTTTTTAGATGAAGAAGGCTTGTCATTTAGTTCCCACTGAGGAGAATTTTGACTCCCTTTTTGGCCGATTTTTGGTTTTCTTCTTTGGCCGTTTGAGTGTGACCAGTGCACTTCAAAGTCCTGATGTGGGAAATTCATCTGGATACCAGGTAAAGTTTTTGAATATTTGATAGTTAATGAAAAATTACTGCGTCCAAAAAAAACATTAAAAAAAAAAAAAAAATGGAACAGTTAAATAATTAAAAAATAAGTTTGTATATGTTTTTTTAAGTATCATATTTGATAACATCCGGCTTTTATGGCTCATAATGAGAATATGGAGCTCAAACTTGAGGAGAAAAAACAGCCTAGTTTTATTCAGAGGCCTAAAAATGAGCAAAACTATGCAATTTCTTGCAGTTGCTGATGTTTATATGGCGAAAAAGTGAGATGAAATTCTGATAGCTTGTAAATCAATGAGATCTTTATAACAGCACAGTAAATTATGAGCTGGAGCTATATATCAATCAATATCAACCAATAATAGGTCTTAGTAATATAATATTTAAATGCTTAGTTTTATGATCAAAGCTCTGTAGTTTTTATTGTGGGGCAAAACATATAATGCAATGCAATACAATGATGATTGAGAGACGAACAAATAAACATTCCTCAAGTTTCCTAATGGATCATATTTGATACTCACATTTGAACATGATTGAAATTATGTATGGATAATCAGGTAAACCTTTGATCAAGTTGATAATTTAGAGGTCAAAATATGATACAGTAAGCCAGTAAGGTTAAGCAGCGTTTCTGTCTCTGTCCTGTCCTCCGTATGGAGATGTCATTCAAACAGTGAATGAGGCTGGAGAGCAGGAGTTCTTCACCTTTCCTGCCTCCGCAGGAAGAGCTCACTGCTCAGACGCAAACCCTGCAGGTAGGACAGAACAACGACTTATTCTGAAGAAAATGTTAATGCTGCATATCCAAACAGTATTTTAATAGCAACAACAAGCTTCATGGTTTGAGGCAACATTCATATAGCAGTGTGATATGTAGGATTAGTGGTTATCATTTTTGTGTTTTCCTGTTGGTGTTGAGTCACTTGCACCTGACTAGATGTTCTAATATGCTCAACATAGATTACCCTGTTGTTTTACAGTTTTTCTGAAGGGCCAGACTAGCAGATGTATGAGGAGCTTTGATTTGGCACGAGATTGTGAAACACTAGAAGCTCTGCGCTTGGAGACTTATATTATTTTCAATATCCGTCCTGTGAGTTCCTCGTCACATCTCAGTCTTCAAACCAAAGTCTATTAATTTCGTTGATGAATAATTTTCGTCATAATTTTCGTCAAGGACATTTTTTTTCACCGATGACGAGACGATAACGAACTAAAACTCATTTTGGATGACAAAAACTATGACTATTGACATTTTCGTCAACGAATAAAAACGAGACGAAAATATTAGGGAGGGACGATTTGGGAAGAGATTAATTCAGATCGAATCTGCTGCGTGGTAACATACACTTGCTGCACGTCGCATAAAACGTTCAGAAATGTCAATATGTGGGAGTAAGAGAAGAGCAGACATATGGATAAATCTGACGACGCAAGAGAGAACTCAATTCGGTCCGGTTTTCTGAGCGCAGACACTGAAGCATACACACACAGAAAGCGCATCTCACAGCGCGCGAGGACTCTTTTGCGTCGCATGAACGGAGAATTACACACAAAATGATGTCGTGAGATGAAATTCTGATAGCTTGTAAATCAATGAGATCTTTATAACAGCACAGTAAATTATGAGCTGGAGCTATATATCAATCAATATCAACCAATAATAGGTCTTAGTAATATAATATTTAAATGCTTAGTTTTATGATCAAAGCTCTGTAGTTTTTATTGTGGGGCAAAACATATAATGCAATGCAATACAATGATGATTGAGAGACGAACAAATAAACATTCCTCAAGTTTCCTAATGGATCATATTTGATACTCACATTTGAACATGATTGAAATTATGTATGGATAATCAGGTAAACCTTTGATCAAGTTGATAATTTAGAGGTCAAAATATGATACAGTAAGCCAGTAAGGTTAAGCAGCGTTTCTGTCTCTGTCCTGTCCTCCGTATGGAGATGTCATTCAAACAGTGAATGAGGCTGGAGAGCAGGAGTTCTTCACCTTTCCTGCCTCCGCAGGAAGAGCTCACTGCTCAGACGCAAACCCTGCAGGTAGGACAGAACAACGACTTATTCTGAAGAAAATGTTAATGCTGCATATCCAAACAGTATTTTAATAGCAACAACAAGCTTCATGGTTTGAGGCAACATTCATATAGCAGTGTGATATGTAGGATTAGTGGTTATCATTTTTGTGTTTTCCTGTTGGTGTTGAGTCACTTGCACCTGACTAGATGTTCTAATATGCTCAACATAGATTACCCTGTTGTTTTACAGTTTTTCTGAAGGGCCAGACTAGCAGATGTATGAGGAGCTTTGATTTGGCACGAGATTGTGAAACACTAGAAGCTCTGCGCTTGGAGACTTATATTATTTTCAATATCCGTCCTGTGAGTTCCTCGTCACATCTCAGTCTTCAAACCAAAGTCTATTAATTTCGTTGATGAATAATTTTCGTCATAATTTTCGTCAAGGACATTTTTTTTCACCGATGACGAGACGATAACGAACTAAAACTCATTTTGGATGACAAAAACTATGACTATTGACATTTTCGTCAACGAATAAAAACGAGACGAAAATATTAGGGAGGGACGATTTGGGAAGAGATTAATTCAGATCGAATCTGCTGCGTGGTAACATACACTTGCTGCACGTCGCATAAAACGTTCAGAAATGTCAATATGTGGGAGTAAGAGAAGAGCAGACATATGGATAAATCTGACGATGCAAGAGAGAACTCAATTCGGTCCGGTTTTCTGAGCGCAGACACTGAAGCATACACACACAGAAAGCGCATCTCACAGCGCGCGAGGACTCTTTTGCGTCGCATGAACGGAGAATTACACACAAAATGATGTCGAATCTTTAGTAGTCCTAAAGATTAATCTAAATTTATTTATAGAAATAAATATGTCTGCTTGAAAGAATGAAGAATATGGTAAACAAGTTGCTATAAAGAATGCATAATTAGCTTATATAACCATTTGTATTTCATTAAAAAGAAGATCGTGTTCTTGTTCTTTGTTTTCTCGCAAAATTTAGAGAAATGCTTAATAAATGCATTACACTGTAACTAAACCCATTAGATTTTAGCCGACTAAATTTACTGTAGATTTAGTCCACTAAAACTAGACTAAAACTAAAAACAATTCAAATGACTAAAATATGACTAAAACTAAATGGCATTTTAGTCATAAGACTATGACTAAAACTAAATCAAAATTTGCTGTCAAAATTAACACTGGTCTGAAAGGGGTTTTATTGTTACTGTGTTATTTAACATCCCTTGTTTTTTTTCTCTAGGGAAAGATCCAGGAAGACAAAGTAAGCCATTTTTCAAAAGAATGTCATATGATGTACTATTTGCATTAAAGACATTGACTCTGACTTGCTTTCTGTTTGTTACCTGAGGTCATTGGTGTGGAGGTGGCAGCCATTACTCTGCATTCTTTAGAGGGCACACAGACACCGGGGGACCCAGCTGACCTTGTGTCCTATATTCCTGTGCTTCTGTACAACAACGTTGTACAGCAGGTGTGCACATAATGTATATGTTACTAATCAGAAATCTGAAAAGTATCAGGAATCATAAACTGTTTAACAAAACCATAACTTTTCTGTCAGGTGAAGTACACTTTCAGATACAGTGAAGCTGGGGAAATCCTGAATGTGATAGCATCAGTTTTGCTGGGAGCCATTAAAAGCGTCACGGTGCCCATTCAGCAAGAGTTGCAGATTACATTCCTGCAGGTATTTAATTCTACCCTTTACATATTTTCTTGAAATAATTGTAATTATTTAAAATGTATTATTTTATTTTAAGTTATGTAAAATTAATTCATTTTATTTTACAAAAAGGAAGTAATAGTTTTGTGTACATTCATTGACAGGAGATCTCTAGCACACCAGTGTTGTTATTTCGTGGCAATCCTGGCTATGTGGTGGGACGGCCCCTAGTGGCTGGGACAAGAAAAGCAGAATATCCTTTATTATAAACTCTTTGGTCAGATGCATCCTTTGTCATGAAACATAACCAATTGCATCATTCATTTTTCATTAGCACTGGACATCAATAATTTATTCCCTGATATGTACAACACAGTTTTTCCCTCAGCTGTTTAGACAAATCTTTAAACTAAGTTCAGGATAACTAAAACAATTAACACAAACACCAAAGCAAAATTTAAATTTTGTCGTACAGCACCACAAACTGTCCACCACAATGTTTTGGATATTTTTAAAACTAAATACCAATATCAAAATTTTAATCTATTAATAAAAATATATTCAGTAAATATGTCCAGGTTAATTAATTAAATAAAGTTATATCATGTATATTGGTGGAATTTCAAACATTAATTATTAATATTACCTCATGTTTCTAAAAATACCCCATATGGCAGCATGTTAATAATTAATGTCAGTAATCAGTAATCATTAATGTCATGGGGAAAAATATTAATAAAAATGACAAAAATTCGGCACCCTGTTTGATACATAAAATTAAATAAATGTGGTGATAAAGATAACTCTCTTAGTATTATTTAGTTTGATCCCCTATATAAAAAATATGAGTATTTCATAAGTGTGCTGGTGTTTTCATTATCATGTTAGAATTTAATAAATAAATGGAAAGCCTGTCATGTATCCAAATATCCACCTTTGTTGCAAAGTCCTTGACCTCCGTTTTACTGGGATAGTTCAATCCGCTGACCCAAAAGGGTCACTTACTTTCCTCCAAAACTCTGGAGATCAGGATTGCTTGCTTGGCTCATCACGGCGTTCCCCTGTTCTGTTTGGGATTGACATGGTATCAGGCTGCACTCTGAAGTAAGAGGCTGTTGTTATAATGATTTGTGTGTAATATTTATCACCATTACTATTTTATGTGCATTAATGTCCTCCCTTCCTGTAGGTTGTCCAATAGAATTAATTGTTCTCTGGTATCTGAAGTCATTTTGTGGGCACTAAAAGGCCAGAGCTTCCCTGACCATGTAGCCTCATTTGGGAATTCCTTGCCTCAGAACCCCCTGGACTGGGTGCCAATACAGAACCAAACCATAGCATCGGTAAACAGCCTACTTATTATAATTTTCTCTATGTGTGGAGTGGAGATCGGATGTTGAAGTGAAGTGAAAGAGAAGTGTTTATGTTAGAGGAAATGTTGACATGTAAACTTGACTGGCGGTCACCATGATGATGCAAAGCTGATTTGTAAAGCACTGTTTATTCTTTCAACGAATGTCTTGCTTCACTCTTTTTATGGTTTATCAAGGGCACACAGGCTTGCAGCATACCACTGTCTTACCATCTTGAAGTAAAATGGACCAAGTACAGAACCTTGTTGAATCCCCAGGCTCAGATTATGAGCGTCATGGAAACAATCATTACTAACACCAGCAGTTTGGTAAGTTAAACATACCGGAACATTTAACGTTTATGACTTACAGCGATTACTTAATAGTTGTATTTAGTAAACAGAAATCATTACAGATTTCATGTGAAATTAGATCAGAAGTTAACACTGGAACCTTTCTTTGTTTAGGCCCTCCTTACCAGTGCCGATGGTTTTCTGTTTGTCACAAGCTCAGTGAGTTTTGTTGATGTGTCTGCATCTGCCAGTCCAGGATTCAAAGTTCCTCCTACAATTGATGCTAAACTACCTTTTGACTTTTTCTTTCCATTTGTATAATGGAATATTTCAGTATCTTTTTTTGGCAACAACAACAAAGGAGGACCACTGTTTCTGGAACCATGTTTCTTTGAAAATTTTGTCTCACTTGAAGTTGTATATAGTATATACTTATTGTCTAGTCATTTTGTATATAATGCACTGATTAACATTTAAAAAAATAAAGAATATTTTCATACTAGTGGACTGATGTGGAACAATAGTGGTATATACAGTATATGTATATATGTATGTGTGTGTATACAGCGTAATTAAATTTCAAGTCAAGACATGCACAAAATGTGTAATGAACACTGTTTTTAATTATATTTACTCAAAACTCACTAAAACATTTAAGAACATAAAATGTGAACTATCCATTGTAAAATCTGTTGTTAATTTTGGAACTGTTACATGAGCGAAAGCCACTACTGTTAATAAGCCAATTCATCAGCCAGGCAGATATGTTGGTCTATTTATATTTAATATCTCATTTACAAAATAGTATTTATTGCATAGCTTTCAGTTGCTCAAACACATTCACATTTATAATGAGAAAACATTAAATGTACAGTTCATAGACAAAACAACCATACTGATAATGATTTTGGAAAATAGTGATTTAGAATAAAACTTGTTTACTTTATAGATTTCCCTTTTTTATAATTTGACCTACGTGAGTCACTGGCTTTAAAAATCATCTCCCTTTATGTGTGCTGTTAAAGATCTGCCAGGGGACAAAGATCAAGTTCAGCTTGGCTTTGAGTGACAATAAACACATCACACTGTAATCTGACCTTCTTCACATTTCATATGGAATGAATAGACATGATTAGTCTTAAGCTCAGTCTCATGTGATGTGTTTAATGAATAACCTTGGAGCATCAAAACTCAATGCCGTGCAGTTTTAAGAGCGCACGAAGCCTGGCGTTTTCTTGGTCCTGTTGAAAGATTAAATTAAAACCACTATCAATTTAATAATTAAATTAATCATGACTAATTTTTTAAGAAGAGCTACTCACCATTTTTGTGTGTTGCTCTTGAAGTTCATTTACTTGATGTACAAGGTTTTCATTGATCTCTTTTATTTTCTGAACTTTGTGATGGGCACGATTTTTCACAGACATAATGATACCTATAAGAGAGCAAAGTAAGAAAGGAAAATAAAATGATTAGACTAGACATTAGAGAATAATGCAACAGCCGGGTTCCAGAAGTAAAACTTGCATTAATTTTCCATAGAGATATTTAGCGATAATGTACATAAACATGTAATTACTTAAGTAAAATGGACCAAGTACAGAACCTTGGTGAACCCCCAAGGTTAGATTGTGAGTGTCATGGAAACAATAATTCCTAACACCAGCAGTTTGGTAAGTTAAACATACCGGAAATTTTTTCTAATATTTAGTTGCTAGGTATTGCTGGGTCAAAATAATCCCCATACCATTTATGATCCTGGCCACTCTCCACAACCTGAGCAAGATCAGAAGCCCCATGGCATCAAATGCATCTTCCTGTGAGATATATACAATGTCCAGGATGAAGGATACCACCACCACAATCCCATCAAACACCTCAAACTTATGGTGGAGGAATTCTAGGCGATACGCATAGATTTTTCCAAACAGCTCCACCATGAAGAATGTGAGAAGGGCGAGGCTGAGATAGTGGAATACCTGGAATAATGGCAGGAACATTTGGATAGAGGATAACCTCAGAATAATCGCTGACATATAATGAATGTGTCATGTGTCAACATAAATATGACATCCATGGTTTTTGCCGACTAGGCATCTGAAGCGGACTCACCTGCGGAGTGATTCTGTGATGATCTGCTTGAATGATAGACAAGTCAATAAGCAACTCACACAGAACGAAAATGGCATCCAAGACGACCAAGCAAACAACAAAAATCTAATCAACAAAATAACAGTCCAAGGTTATTTTCAATCATGTAAACAACATTTCATATCTATATACATATAAAGAGTTTAAACATTTACCTGGAACCTCTCTGTACTGTAGAGGCGGCGTAGGGAGTCCCTGAAGCTGACTATTAAACAGCATAGACACTGCTGAGATCAGGTCGTCCTAAAAAATGTAGCTACCAAAAAGGTGTAATTTTAGGAGAAATGACGTAGAGGCCAGCAGGAAGATGACCCAAAGCACCAAATGTAGAAAGAAAATGGCTTAAATCCAAAGTAACATTTGTGATATGACGTATAAATAGTCCACGGACATTCTTCATTTAATTTAGAGCACATCTTTGTTTGTTCCAAACCTGTATGCTTTGAAAAATGCCTTACTGTTGTTTTGTTTTGTTTTTGTCCATATAATGAAAGTCAGTGGGGTCCAATATTGTAACTTTCATTCAGACTTAACTGGCCTGTGCTTTCCTGTTTAAGCGTGCTTGTTACCAAGTTACAGCACTAACCAAATGAGCCAACCAGTGTTCCCCTCTGAAAATACCAGGGCTCCCATAGCTCACATTCTGTTACAAACTTTTTTTTTTTTTTACAATTCTGTGGTTGACCTTTGAAACCATTTACAGCCTGTCAACATTTTTTTTCAGCCTCAGTCTGAGTTCCCTCTGTATCTCAAGGATGGGAAAAGCTTTGTGCACTAGATTTGCACACCATAATCAGCATATATACTTTTGTTGTTTGTATATTACTGGGTGCGTGACAAAAATGTCAGTCAAGTAATGTTCCAACTGAAAGGACAGAAACTCCCATTACAACAACCAACCAACCAACGCAAACAATCTCTTTAACAGACCACGTTTACACTCTCTTTTTTCTGGTTTATAGGGTAAAATCTAGCTTAAAAATATCACTCATTTTATTTTATACCAGACGGGATTGAAATGATCAGTTATTTGAAATAAAAACTCGTTATTTTTTCATACTTAAACGCTACTCAGTCAAAACACCTTAAAAGTTTATGGATGGAAATATTTAAGGATGTACCACGTTTTCTGGCCAGTAGGAGGCGCTGTTTAGCTATTGGATTGAGGAAAATTGTGAATTGTTTCCAGTTTAATCAGTGTAGCATTTACAAAAACAAAGGTCATACAAATTTTGCTGCCAACTATTTGCTTTATATATTTAGGTCTATCTACAGATTAGTCCAAGAAAGCACTACCATCTTGATCCAAACAGGGTAACCGTAAAACCCAAAATAGACCTCAACAGTATAGGATGAATAGCTTCAACTGTTCGTTAACCGGTATGAATGGGGCGCATACAGAGCAGTCCAGACACCTGAACTCAGTGAATCTGTTACTGTGAAGAAAACTGTTACTTAGTATGCTACTTGATAGGATAAGGATGCTTGATTCATTTAATAAAAAATAACGCATCCTATTATAGTTAAATGAATGTAAAACCAGGAGTGGATTGATTACGGAGCTTTCTTAAAGGGACACTCCAGACAAAAATGACTTTTCTCTCATCATTTACTCACCCTTATGCCGTCCCAGATGTATATAATGGAGATTTTTAGAAAAATATGAGCCATATAATGCAAGTGGATGGGTCCCTCAAAGTTAACACTTCAAAAAAACATGCAAAGCGAACACAACAGTAAGTTCTTTAAAGGTTCTCTAACTTTCTCTTGAGGAAAGGATTTAAAAATGACATTAAAATACAGTGTATTTCCTGGAGATAACGTGGTTCTCAACCTTTCGGCCCCCAAGGCCCCCCATAAGGAAATATTCCAGGGCCCCCACATGAGACTTTCTGACTTCAAAAAAGCATAAATGTGATTCAAAACAGCTTTTGCTATTGTAGTAATTTCCCATTCATAGCAAACATACTGTATGAGAGTGGAGTAACATATCTAAAATCTCCATAACATCACCATTTGGCAAAAGGTGTTGTATAGCACTTAAAGTGTTTCCCCTATGATTACAAGCCAATGAACCACTTTTAGTGCTATACAGCACCATTTTTGTTTGGAGTGTATAAAAACATCACATCACTGAATATCAGCAAGGCTGCGATTACGCCCCATGTTCAGTGCAACAGCGCTCTCGCGCGTGGGCTATCTGGGTGTACTACTTTATAAACAGACGCAATAAAAGAGTGCAGGGCAGAAATTGATAAACCGATACAGCCAAAACGAAGAAACTGTCGCTCCACGGAACAAATCTTTCAGAAAAAGAAGTTTCTCCTCCCGGAGAAGCGTGCGTGGCGTCAGGAGTGTGTCGGCTTCGGCTGCAGGTAACAACGCAGCCTTTATGTGCGCGCTGGAGGCGGAGGCAGCTCTGGGGCGGGGTGGCCCGGAGGATCCGGTTTCGCCGGGAGAGAAACACAGTGCTTCACCGCTTCTCCGCTCACTGGCCACCGCATGCTGTTCCAGCACTGAGCGCGCTGTTCTGGAGACTCTGGACACTGAGACACGCTGTGACATCTCTTCTTCTCTGTGATGTTGGTAAGCCATATTCCTCACACTCATGGCATCAGATGCAGACTAAATGCATATAATCATCCTTTCAGGCATACTTAAATACTGTTATGAACAGTTATTGAATGGTATATATATACGAGAGAACACTTGGGGCTAGTTGTCACATGAAGAAGTTGTTACAAGGATTGTAGCCTATTTTAAGATATTTGAGTCCAAAGTCTTGTTAAATAAACGCTTGTTTTCTGTAGTAGAAGTTTTAGTTTCAATAGTTGATGTAAACCATCTTACACTGGCATTTATTGTTCTAATTCTGTCCACTGAACTAAAATTACAGTATCTTCATATTTTGTAAACAAGTCAACACAATTAAATCATAGGCAACTTTCAGACAAGTCAGCCATGTAATGAATAAAAGTTAAACCGTGTCACACACATGTATAACATATATTTTTTATAATTGTTTGCGTTTCATGTTTTGTGTTTCATAACTGTTATAGTTGAGCTGTAAAGCCTCTGAAGGCTGTTTAGTGGCAGGTTCCATTTGTGACGACTTACCCCATATAGTGCAACAACATGTTGCCCTATAGGATCAATAGTGTGGTAAATGAACTGTATCTTTCCTTCGGGGCAATAACAGTGGAAATGTGCAGCTTTTTGTAGCCAAGTGTATGTGACTAAACAGAAACTGACTTTCAAATATTGAATGTGCACTTGTATAGTATCAGTTTGTTCAGGTGAGTTGACTGAGCGATAAGGAGGAAGATTTGAACAGTCTTGGTAGATCATTCTGATATCTCAGGAACTTACCTAAGTGAAGTACATACAGTACTGTTCAAAGGTTTGGGCTCAGTAAGATTTTTTGTAATGTTTTTGAAGTCCTTTATGCTCACCATACTTCATTTATTTGACCAAAAAAACAACAATATTGTGAAAAATGATTGCAATTTAAAATAACTGTTTTCTATGATAATATATTTTAAAATATAACTTATTCCTGTGATGCAAAGCTGAATTTTCAGCATTATTACTTCAGTCTTCAGTGTCACATGACCCTTCAGAAATCATTCTAATATGCTGATTTGCTGCTCAAGAAACATTTCTGATTATTATGAATGCTGAAAGCATAATTTGTGGAAACTGTTATACTCCTGTTTGAAAGTTAAAACAGCATTATTAATATCTTTAAGGACACATTTAAACAATTTAATGCATCATGACTCTATAAAATTAATAGTTTCATTCAAAAAACATAAAATCATACAGACCTCAAACTTTTGTACTGTAGTCTGTGTGTGTGTGTGTGTGTGTGTGTGTGTCTGTGCAGGGAAAATTATGTTACTGAGTGCCTTTTTTGCCAAACATGATTTTTGCACACTAAAAAGTACAGTAGCTGTTTAACTTAAGACACCTTACAAAACTTACCCGGAATGAAAACACCGTCTTACATTTTACAGTTGGGCCGTCTGCCAAACTGAATCTGCTTCCTCTACACTAACAGAATAATGGGTATTATTGCTCAAAGCATGGCATGTAACATTAGTTAAAGTAGTCATTTCATTCGTAATAGATACTGGGTGAGTTCAGTAACTCCATGTCTAGACCTCAGACTCCTTGAACAATGGCAGCTTTAAATCAAAACTCAATTTTAATTCCAGACTCTGCTCATTTTGCCTTACTGATGATGAGTTTGTAATAGTAATGTCTGCTCTCTGATTTTTTCATTTTTTTCCGTGCACTAATGCCCACTTTCTCTCACACACACATTCAAGCTTATTAATATGTTCAACAATTTCCTGGTCTATCCTGGGTTTGGAATATCCGGAGCATTTGCAGCAGTCTGTAGGTGTTTATTATACAGTATGTGGCACTGAAACAAATCAGTGCTAATTCTCTGACAATACTGGCATGCAAATTCAAAGGCTTATCTAAATCTTCTAATCTAAATAGAGACTGAAGGTGAAAGAGTGTGATTTGTGCACCACTAGCACCAAGAAATCATGCATAACAAGACTGGCTCAGCCAGTAGTGTGAGTTTGGGGAAGAAAGGCCTGTTTGTCCAAATATCGGAAGGCAGGCAGAGTATTTGTAACTTGTTCAAACAGAGATTATTTTTACAATTTATATTGCGAAATGAAGTAATACAGGAATGTTCACCAGATTACCTGAATAGCTATCTTTAGAAAGAATTCATAATTCTAGAGTTACTGGGGTGATCTTCCTTTGGAGAGTGCATCTGCAAAATATAAATAAATCATAAAAAACATAATAATAACACGCTACAAAAATATTTTTTACTCTGAGTCCTTTGAGATTTTATTGTGAAATACATTCAGGGCTGCAATGTTTAGGAACAACTTGAAAATTTGGGTGTTCATATTCGAGTTGACTTTTTACAAGAACCGACTCAAACCACTTTCAGTATTTTAAAACCTCATTTAGAGTTAAAAAATCTCTTTCCTAGGCCACATTCCCACTGTTTTTGACCAATTCAATATGACTATAAAATAATAATTTTCATGATTTTATTGTGATTATTGATTATAATATTGAGATGACTGTGATATTATGAATTTCAAAAAAATTAAATAAGAAATATAGAGAATATTGTAATAATACTGTAAAATAAACACTGCAAAATAAAAAAATAAATAAAATCAAATAATAATAATTTAAATTTTACTGTAAACTGTCAAACGTAAACCATTAAGTTTTTATTTTGACAGGTTGTCGATAAATAAAAATATGTGCTGCCATATCGTGATATCGGTTTTATTTCAATAAATTGTGCAGACCTAGTATAGGCAAAAACATTCTTCAAAATATCTAATTTTTTTCCAGCAAAAAAAATTGAAATTGAAATTTTTGAGTCAATTTCTGAAACGACATGAGAGTGAATAAATGATGACAGAAATTTCATTTTGTGGTGAAATCCCTTTACAGTAAGTTATTTTGTGCTACGTGCTCTCGAATGTTCAGAAAGTACCATCATATTTATCTGCAATTCCCGTTCTCTTATATCAGTCACTGCTTATATCAATTCTCTTGCTCTCTTGCTTCCAGAGGATGAATCTAGTGTCCATCTCATGTTAAAAAGCTGTCAACACAGCCCTCCCATCCTGTTGAGGAGATTGCTATGGTGACAAGGTGTCCTCAACTACTGTATGTGATCTCTATGGCAATGAGCCGTCCTGCTGTTTTGGGCTGAAAGAAGCATTTGGTCAATTGAGGCTTTCCACAAAGCTTTTATACAGAGGAGAAAATTAAAAATCATGCTGACACGTTACACTGCATTACTCGTAAATATTATTTTTAGCTTAGATTCATAGTCTATTAATGTGAAAGAAAGTCTTTGTGGATTTTTTTTAATTTAGCAATATTTAACAATAAACAGTTCAGATGGTATTTTGTTACATTTAAAAGGACTGTTTACCCAAAAATGAAAATTCTGTCATTATTTATGTATGACAATGACTTACTTTCTTCTAAAAGAAGATATTTTGAAAAACATTGGGAAACAAACCACTTTGGAGCACGCTTGACTTCCACTGTATGGACAAAAAATATATGAATAAAATAAATATAAAGATAAATAAACATTTTCCAGAAAATCTTCTTTTAGTTTCCACAGAAGAAAGAAAGTCATACAGGTTTGGAATTATATGCAGGTTATTCGGTGTCAGATTTTTCTTTTTTTGGATGAACTGTGCCTCTAAATTCCTACAAGTTAATTTTTGTCACATGACATCACGTGGCATTATGAGTCATCTTGGAAATTAAAATGGTTAATTGGCATGTTAATCCAAGTTAGTCTTAACTTTTGCCATTCTTATCAAGTAGTGAAATATAATAAAATCACAAATTATATTATGTTCATTCATCATGCAGGAAATGGAGGATCAAGTCAAGAGCAATGCATTATGGGATACAGTATTCCTCACAGTTACTGTACAGTATACTGCACATTTTGGCCATTCAAGTATTCAATACATATTGAAAATTTGCAGAAGGTGCACAATATACATACTAGGTTCTGCAGAAATTAAAAGACAGTACGCAATTGTGAACACAGCCATTGTTTATATTGTAAATTCTATTAACATCTAGATTCTAGTGCTAGACTGGATTGATCCATTGCCAGATCTGTCCTCTGGCTGAAACAAGGACCACTTGTTGGACAAATGGGCAGGATTTGCTGTTCCAGATCTGTTCAAGAGCATATTTGTTTGTTTGTAAAGATTTCAGGAGTGAGAACATTTTTTATGAACAAGTGCCCTCCAATTGTGGCTCAAATGTGGGAAACATGGTGTGTGGCTACTGGCTACATGGTAAACCATAATCTGTCAGCACTCATTCTAGACATTTAAATACATATTTTTGCAATGCATTCTTCCATACACCAAATCAAATCTGTTGTGCGAACAAATTGGTTATTATGTATATCGCAACCCATTATATGCTGTATTAAAACACTTGTTTGGAAAGGAGGTCTGAATGACTGATCCATAACTTTGTCCTTCTAAGACTGCATGGAATGAAGACAAGTGTCCTCTAATTTTCCTCCTATGTAAGTGACTTGAGGGCATATTGTTCATATTTATTTTCTGTCTGAGGTTGACACAGTAAATATGAAGTGGCTTGAATTAAGAGGCAGCTGGAGCTGGATCTCGGAAACCTTAAATTGAAGGAGGTGCAGATATTTTGTCGTAATGAGAGGCCGTGGTGTGTTTTTAAAGTGCTGACATAATTTGAGATGTGATTTGTTGTGTTGGTTATAGAAGGAGTATGAATGGTGGTTGTGTATGAAGGGGCGTGTTTAAGGATAGGGTTGTGTTTAACTCAAAATTAAATCAAAATGTATATTCCTAACTCTAGTTCCTGGTCTTATTGTGAATGATTAATTGGTGCTTGCTATTCTAAAGAAAAAAATATGTTTGTCTTCATAAAATTTAAATATATGAACTTTTCCACTGAAGTCATCAACCCCTTTCCTCCAACTTCCTGTCAAATAGGCTCCATTTCAAAACCTAAGCTTCCTTTCTTTCTATTGCATACATAGTGAAATTAAACCTCCAAATTGACCATTTGAAATGCTATTCACAGACAACAACTCTATCACATTTGACCCACAATTGATTTCAGTAGAGTTTTGTATCAGCATGCTGCAAAGCTAATAATGCGCTACTCTGATAAGTATTAAAATACATAACACACAAATGTTAGATAAAATAGTCAATAGTTAGATTCTTGATTAGAACTATTTGTATTTGGTTTAAAATGACTAGTAGCCTAAGTGTCATAAGAAGTGATGCACGGCATTTTGGGAACCGAAAATATTTGAATGAAGTAGTTTTGGAGGGCCAAAATCATGGACTGAAACAGTGATGTTTAATTAGTGCTTCTCTAATGACACATTTTGACTGTTTTAGCATATAGTACATTCACACAACATGGATAAACAACAACAGGTAAACATATCAGCAATGTGGACACACTTAACTACGTGCAAAAATTCATTTTAGTCACTAATTACAAGCCAAAATGTGGTAAGTTAGAAGGTGGAATAATTCAGTTCAGACTGAGTTTGGAGTTAGCATGTTGCTAAGCTAATAATGAGATACTCAATAACTATAAAAAACATAACACAAAAATATTGGGTAAAACAGTCGAATTATATGACAATATGCCTGGCAATAATTAGAAGAATTGTATGACAAAATGCTGTATCTTAGAAAGCAATAGAATTATTTGACTCATGTTTAGAATTAGCATGTTGCTAAGCTAACAACACAATTTAACTATAAAAACGCATTTGGGTACTACACGAATAACAGCGTTAGCCGTTTTGCTATTTTAACCATTGGAACAAGCTATACTGTCCAATTAAATCAATATTGTCCGATTGAATCTCTATTGTCCAAATGAATCAATTCCTGATCAAAAAAAAACCACACTACTTTTCAAGCCAAAATGTGGTAAGTTAGAAGGTGGAATAATTCAGTTCAGACTGAGTTTGGAGTTAGCATGTTGCTAAGCTAATAATGAGATACTCAATAACTATAAAAAACATAACACAAAATATTGGGTAAAACAGTCGAATTATATGACAATATGCCTGGCAATAATTAGAAGAATTATATGACAAAATGCTGTATCTTAGAAAGCAATAGAATTATTTGACTCATGTTTAGAATTAGCATGTTGCTAAGCTAACAACACAATTTAACTATAAAAACGCATTTGGGTACTACACGAATAACAGCGTTAGCCGTTTTGCTATTTTAACCATTGGAACAAGCTATACTGTCCAATTAAATCAATATTGTCCGATTGAATCTCTATTGTCCAAATGAATCAATTCCTGATCAAAAAAAAACCACACTACTTTTTTTCTCATTAAACATACTGTTTCACTCAGAAATGTGTCACAAACAGTCGTAAAATGGGTTGTGAAAACGGTTTCCTGTTGATTTTAAAGGCAGGCCATATGGTAGGTACGATTTGGGTCGCACATGAGGAGATCCAACTTAATTAAGGGGAATGAGAATCACCTGAGGCCCAGAAGGACATCAAAGAGGCCTTTCTCTCTCTCTCTTCTGCTCTGTTACTCTCTCTCCCACATTCCCTGTTTCTCCACGTTATTCCCCTTCCATCCCCTCAGCCTCTCTTCCCCTTCTGTTTTCTGTGAACTGAACACGAGCAACACCTGGAATGACTTTCTCTGGAGTCGTCGCTCTAATGCAGCAGTGAAACAGCAGGGCTTGACTTGGCTTGAGCGTCTGTGGACTCTCTGTTTCTCGATCTGGTCATCCCACCTTGTTAAATTAGCCGGTTCAGACAGTTCCTCTTCAAAGACATCTCTGCAACCCTCCAGGGAATGCTGATGACTTCTTTCACTGGTGAAGAAGAGGACAGCAGATACAAGAATCATGAAAAACAGGCTCTGGTGTGTAGAACAGACTTGCGATAAATTATTTTACACCAGTCGTTGTGATTCTGCAGTATCGCTCAGTTACACAATCTGAAGCATCCATTATTTATATTAGCATTGAGAGTTTAAAGGACAGTGGTGGATCAGGATTTTAGATCATTCATTTATGAAGAAAAAATGTGAAGCTCTTTTATGTTCCTCCTTGTTTTTGTTTTTGTTTTTTTGCGTCAGCCTTGTCTTTGATGATGGGAGCTGTACTTGCACAGGGATGTGGACATGCAGCTGTCTAATTTAATGAGAGACCCACAGGAAGCCCATGTCAGGCACCCATGCCCCGTGGAGACAGGAAGTGGTTTGATTAAGAGAGAAGTTGCTGCAGTGAACGGCAACTGTGAGAAGGGCTGTTGAGGGTTTTCTTTATTTCCTTTGTCTTTCATCTTTCATCTTTTTTGTCTGACATTAGAGTCTGTTTTCATACCATCATCCGTCACCGTCATTAGAAATGTAATGTGTGTGTGTATATATATAAATTGAATGGTTGGTTTCATGTAGTTTTTAAACTTTTATGCCATTTTCAAGAAAATTACATAAAATGGTATAGAGTCATTTTCAATTTATTGACTCTAAAAATGTCATGTGGTGTAACCATCAAGTAAAAAACAGTAACATATTTTCCTTATACCTTGAATACATGTATACACATCTTAATCATTATTTTCAAAAAAGTTTTTCAATATATTTTTTAAGGTAAAAGTATTTTTTATGGATAATGTAAATTATTAATTCATAAATATAATTCATTTTTGGGAAGTCACACCACATGACATGTTAATTAGTTTGGCCTTGTAATAAAAAGGCCAAATCTGATATTTGTGAAACTTATTGACCTTGACAAACACACTTTGATTTTGCAGTCAAATGTTTTTCAAATACTAATAAGATGGTTTGTTATTTCATTCATTTAATGAAATCACAAAAAACGTACAAAAAAGTGCAAAGGTGCAGAACGTTTTCGGGTATTAACATGGCACTGAGGAAGGGTTAATACCCGAAAACATTCTGCACCTTTGCACTTTTTTGTACGTTTTTTGTGATGTCTGAGCAATAAATGTAATAGGCCTTTTTGGCTGAATTTGGACGAGTGCGGATCTCTTTCATCTCTATATCCCCCCAAAAGTATTAAAATTAATTCGGGAACATGTTTATCATATACGTATGTGAGTATGTGAGACACAGGCATGCAAAGTGTCTCTGTGTTCAAGTCTGAAGTATTTATATACTAGATGTGTGAAAAACACTGGGTGTGAGACTCTTACTGCAGTCAGGCACATGGGTCAGCAAAAGCCTCCGAAAATGAAATTTGCAAAAGGAGGAAAAACACACACACACCATTTCCTGACTGTGCACCACAGCCAGATAGTATAACTGCAGCTGACTCTGCAGATCAGGGCTTGTGAAAGTAATTGAACTCATGTAAATGCGTTTGGTTCACAAACCGGCCATTGCTCATGCACACGCAAGAGCTTTTACTCTGATTAAGATCTTTGAGGAAGTTGTCAGAAAATAGTGACCTGATTCTGAAGTTTCATTAAGGCACGAACAGCATTGTTGCAAAATAACGTTTGTGTAATAGTGTTAAACTTTATTTCTGCTAGGAAATTCATGTTAAGCTGGTTGGTGTGTTTTGGAACAAGTTATCATACTATCTCAAGGAGGAGTTCAGGCTGGTTTTTGGAGCATGGTGGCTGGTCAGTCAACTAATGACCAGCGTAGACCAGTTAGAAACCAGCTAGCATGTTCCAAAACACAGCTGGATTTTCCATCCGTGATGATAAAATTTTACTGGCAAAAACACAGAATAGGCCAACATCTAAAGAACAGCCCTTCACAAGAAGGCTAATCACAGCTAAACAACAACACTCTGTTTCAGAAGAGAAAACTGAAGCCTCTCTTTCTCATTTGTTTATTTCCTGACTGTGCACCACAGCCAGATAGTATAACTGCAGCTGACTCTGCAGATCAGGGCTTGTGAAAGTAATTGAACTCATGTAAATGCGTTTGGTTCACAAACCGGCCATTGCTCTTGCACACGCAAGAGCTTTTACTCTGATTAAGATCTTTGAGGAAGTTGTCAGGAAGTTGTCAGAAAATAGTGACCTGATTCTGAAGTTTCATTAAGGCACGAACAGCATTGTTGCAAAATAACGTTTGTGTAATAGTGTTAAACTTTATTTCTGCTAGGAAATTCATGTTAAGCTGGTTGGTGTGTTTTGGAACAAGTTATCATACTATCTCAAGGAGGAGTTCAGGCTGGTTTTTGGAGCATGGTGGCTGGTCAGTCAACTAATGACCAGCGTAGACCAGTTAGAAACCAGCTAGCATGTTCCAAAACACAGCTGGATTTTCCATCCGTGATGATAAAATTTTACTGGCAAAAACACAGAATAGGCCAACATCTAAAGAACAGCCCTTCACAAGAAGGCTAATCACAGCTAAACAACAACACTCTGTTTCAGAAGAGAAAACTGAAGCCTCTCTTTCTCATTTGTTTAAGGTTGTCAAGCTCCCCGTAACTTTCCTCAGTGTTGTTCAGCCGTGTGTTTGGTTCGTGGTCTTGGCTCTGGTGTTGTATGGCATAGTCACAGCAGGGAGAATGAATTGCTGGCAGACCCGTGCTGTGCTCGTCCTGGCGGCTGTACGAGTGAGCTGGAAAAGCGTAACATGTTGTGAGGCATCTTTTTTCCTCAGTCATGTGTGAGCTCTTAAATGAGACGAAAAGAAATGAAAAGATTAGTCATTTTGCATTACCACTTTGAGAGAGATTCAGTCGCTGAATGTCATCTACTCTTGTTATGCAGTAACAGATGGCTCCTTGCTGTCATATACAATATCTAATAGGCTGGCATAAGAGGAAATTAATACTAATATAAAGTGATGAGTAAGTGTTTGAATGAATGAATGAGCAAGTGACTGAGTGAATGAATGAATGTATAAGTCAGTGGATGAATAAATGAAAGTGAAGAGGTGTGTAAATGAGTGAGTGATTGAAAGAGAGACTGGGTGAATGAGTAAATATGTCAGGAAATGACTGACTAAATGTGTGATTATATGAATGATTTAGTGAGTGAGTGAACAAATGAATGAATTTGTGATTAGATGGATGATTGAGAGCTGGAGTGAAGCGATCGGAGAGTGAAAGAATAAATTAAATAATTGAATGAATAAGTCAGTGGGTGAATGGAAGAATGAATGAATAAGTGACTAAATGAATCACTCTGAGTGAAAGAATGAATGAATGAGTAATTGAATTAATCTTTCAGTGAGTGAAAAAATAAACAAATCAGTAATTGAATGATTCAGTGAGTGAGTGAAAGAATGAACAAATCACTAATCAGTCAGTGAAAGAATTAATAAAGTTTTTATGCACGATATTAATAATACATTTTCAATTAAAATAAAATGTCAAATTTAAAAGCCCTAAACTGAATGGTAAATGCTGTGATATGTAATATGAAAATAAATGTACTTTGGGTTTATTAGATGTGTCTTTTAATATTAGTTTTATATAGTTGCCAAAAATGACAGGTTTGTCATTTTATACCGACAAACAGTCATGTACAACCCACACCTGTGACTAAATAAACTCAATAAAAATGTCTCCACTCCTTTTCATTGGGTTTATTTTAGTCAGACTTCTTGCAGTGCTGGAAGCAACAGCGCAATAATTTGTGAGTAAATTTCCCTCTCCGCTTCCTGTAAAGTGATGTATCGATGTTCCCTTATTCCCTATGACGTTCGTAGCGTCCTTCGAACGGAACATGTATGCACCCTTCAGATTGGAATCTCCCTTAAGATGGAGGAATACCCGTCTTAGTCCATCTTAGGGCACTTAGGGTGGAATAGAACATATCCTAACTAATTTAGTAAATCAGTGGAAGAGTGAGTGAAAGAATTAATAAAAATGTGATTGGCTGAAGCCATCAGCGAGTGAAAGAATGAATGAATCAAAGAATCAGTGAGTAAGTGAATGAGTGATTGATGGAGTAAGTGAATGAATGGATGAGTTACTGGGTGAGTGAATGAATGCAAAAGTGATTGGATGAATAGGTGAGTGAGCGAACTGATGGATGGATGGATGGAGTGTTTGAATAATTGAGTGAGTCCATATTTGAGTGCCAGTCTCAGATAAATAGACATCCCCCTCCTCAGTGCTGGTCTGTGGCCAACTCTCCTCGATACAGTCCAGTATTCACCACTAACATAACTAATCCTTTCATTAAATCAAGCCTCCCACTAACCTATAAAGAGCTAATTGTGTGGTGAGTTGAGTGTGAGCACACACTCACACACACATATTTAGAGAATCCTACAACTCTTTACGCTCTTTTTTTCCACCTAGTATCTTTTACCACCGCAGCTTTCCAGCTTGCTAACACAGTGTTCCTGTGTTTTCCCTTGGTCACAGATACACATGTGTTTGTGACTGTGTGCATATGTGCGTGTTTGCATGTGTGTGCGCCAATGAATGTTTGGCCTCTCGTGTGTGTTTGCTCAAACTTACAGTGCTGCTGTTCATCCCCAGTGTGAGTTGTCAGGCCATTAGACTGCTTTTAACACCATCTCTTATTTTCACACATCAGTGACAGCACTGTTCTCCTGCACTGGAGCCGTCCCAAAATGCTTTGCTTGCTACGCAGCGTAGGTCCTGAATTTAGACCTTTAGGTCACTTTAAAATAAACACAGTGTGTTTGCAAGCTAGATAGACTGACTTGAACCCTATGCCCTCACCTCATCATCATGTAATAGCTCTATTTTGTCTTTTTAATGGTATGATAACACCAAGCTATCAGTATTGAAGTACTTTGAAGTCTGACTTATTAACATATAGCAGACCTTCATCCGCCTACGGATCTGGTTCTTCAGAACATAATCAGTTTAATCTCATTTTCTCTACCTTTTTCTAGATAGACCTGTGAAGATCAGAAGCAGCACATGATGAAACATGCAGAGGACTCTGAATAGATTAAGGAAGTCATACAGACAGCCTGAAAACTCTTTGGGAAATAACATATTGGTCTTTTCAACAACACCGGACCGTTGTATGACGTTGAAAGAAACGGATGGCAAATGACCAGCCTCCAGACTAGTTTTTATAGACCATAGCCATGGACGTCTAATGGATAAACCTTCAATGAATGTTTTTCTCTTTTGGGTCACTGGGAGCACTGTAGAATGGAGGATCCATTCCAGACATTCTCTCAAGGGTATGTCATGCTAACTCCAAGAAGAATGAGCCATTTTCACCAGATGGAGATATGCGCATGTCGCTACTGAACTGGTCCAATGGTTTATTTGTCTGGACGGAGAACTAATAGGACCCTAAAGAAGAGGAAGTGGCCCTAACTTGACCCATAACAAAGTATGTACATGAAGAGCCAGGCTGAAGTTTAAAGAGTGGGTGAAATGGGAATGGACAGTAAAGTTCTAAACAAAACTTGCTTTGTGGTCTACACCTGGGAAATATGAGACTTTAGTTGACAGACAAAACACAAACAGTTCTTCTTTTTAATCAAAGACATACCCTAGTGACTTCAACAAGCGGTTCTGGCATGGGCGGCCTTTGGCTGATCTTTACGTCTTGTTTTTGATGGTACGCAGAGATGCCCCAACTTTATTGAACTACGTCATCCTACCCAACTTGTTGTTGAGGTTGTCAGTTGTGATGCTGCGCAGGGGTCTGCTGGCTTGGCTGTCACGTGTGGGTGTTCTGTTAGTGGTGGTATGCTGTTGTCTTTCCCTCCTTTATGTCATCACTTGCAGCCCCCATGCTGATGAGCCCATGGCTGGTCAACCCCTGCCCAGGGCTGGAGGGATAGCTATGCCAGGAGGTCCAAGCAGGCCAGGTGGGGTTGGAGGTGCCCCCATCGGCCCTGCTGGACGGGAAGGGTTCCAAGCCCTTCTCCAAGAGCGAGAAGAGCAGCACCAGCAGCATATTGCCAGCCTGAAAAAACAAATTGCTCAACTTAAAGAGGCTCTCCAGGAACGGAGCGAACAACTTAAAGGCATGCAGGACTCTGTGGAGAAGACGGCTGGGAAGGGCACGGTGGGTGACGTGGCTGACGACCACAGTCACAGCGACCTGCAGGAGTTCCTACGCAGCCAGCTGAGCCGGGCAGAGATACACTCTGGCGTTCGACTTCCAAGCGAGTACGCTGTAGTGCCCTTTGAGAGCTTCACCTTACAACGCGTCTACCAGCTGGAAATGGGGTTGACTCGTCACCCTGAGGAGAAGCCGGTGAGGAAGGACCGCAGGGACGAGCTGGGGGAGGTGGTGGAGAGCGCGCTGCATGCCCTCAATGCACCAAATCGAGGTGGAGACAAAACAAAAGCTAGCAAAGTCTACACACCATCAGACTTTATAGAAGGTAAGATTAACAGTTATGCAGTTAACCTGTGTTTGTTTCATCTACTCTGCAAAAAAATTGGTGCTACCCAGTGTAAGACCATGCAGAAGCTGCAGTCACATGTTATTTTAGGGTCCAATTCTCACTATTAACTGATTATTAATTAACTATGACGTTTGCTGCAGTAAACTCCTAATCTGGCAACATTAAAATACTCACTGTTTCAATAGAAATGTATAGGGTTACATTTTACGGTGTCTTGTTACAGTGTAATTATACATTTAAGTACTGAGCAATAATAGTTAAAGGGGTCATATGACGTTGCTAAAAAAGAACATTATTTTGTGTATTTGGTGTAATGAAATGTGTTTATGCGGTTTAAGGTTAAAAACACACATTATTTTCCACATACTGTACATTATTGTTTCTCCTCTATGCCCTGCCTTTCTGAAACGCGTCGATTTTTACAAAGCTAATTGTTCTGAAAAGCGAGGAGTGCTCTGATTGGCCAGCTGTCCAGTGCGTTGTGATTGGCCAAATACCTCAAGCGTGTGATGGAAATGTTACGCCCCTACCATACTGTGATGCCGTGTCCCGTCCGGAGCGACGAGACAGAAACATTAAAACCCATTATAAACAAGGCATTTGCATCCAGTGGGTACATAAGTACTCATTATAATGACTTATACTGTCTTTTTACGCGTTGTGTACATGTGTAACAAGGACACCTTAAAATAAAGTGTTACCCATTATTTTTGCTATTCCATTTAGTGCTGCTAGTGCAGAGGTGACACACTTCACCTCTACGGTAACACAGGAAAACTCTGCAGGTCTCTGGACCATCAATAAAGCCCAGGTCTTTAGTTTGGAGTTTGTCTGACTCTTGTTTGTTTGAGAGATTTAGAGAAAATCTCTCAAAATAATTCTCAGAATTAATTCTCATTCTCAGAACCAACAATAGAGCATCCTGTAGCAGTATGCTAACACGCTAATGCCAGGATGTCCTGTGATGACTAGAAAACATACACAGCTGTTTCATGTTCAGAGCTGTCTCATCTCTACCATTTCCTCTGGAGAGAAAGTGACGCATCTTAGTGGTTATACGCATCACAGGAAATACATTATTCCTGTTGCTATGCACATTGTTTAGTCATAAATAACTGTTACTAGCACCAGAAACTGAAATGCTAGAAATGAGCTATGGTGAAATTTGCATGTACAAACTTTCCAAGACTAGGTGATTGCAATGATACAGTTAGCTAAGCTGAAAACAGAAGGTGAGATTTGCCTGAACGTTACAAACAACTGCTGAATTTTCATGCTAGCTTATGCTGGTCTGTCTAGTCAGTCTTTATTAAGATCCCTTACGGGCAATTTGGATGCAGCGAAACAGACATACAACGGACACATACAATACATTCTTAAAAAAACATGAATACAAAAAAATATAAATAAATAAATTTCCCTAATAATTTCCTTTAGGATCGTTTAACAACCGAATTGCACAGGGGACAAACAAATATTTATACTGGTTACTTTTCATCTTTGGTAGTCTATAGCGAGAACCTGAAAGGAGCACTCTGGATACAAGAAATGTACTGTCCAGGAGCACAGATCAAGCCCGACTCAAAACTTTTCTGTTGAACAAAAATGACAAACTTCTTTGTTCTTTACCTATGATCTTCCTACTAACTGTAACTGTTCTATTTAATGCATTTTTATGTTTCACACTGAGATTTCCAAACCAGCAGCTAATGGAAAACAACAGCACCGGCTCATAGGACTTATAGAGCAATTCCATCGATGTCCTATATTGAATGATCTTAATTTTCTTAAGCAATATAGGCATTGCTGTCCCCTTTTACATACAGTGCTGCTTGAAAGTTTGTGAACCCTTTAGAATTGTCTATATTTCTGCATGAATATAACCCAAAAAATCATCAGATTTTCATGCAAGTCCTGAAAGTTGACAAAGAGAACCCAATCAAACAAGTGAGACAAAAATATGTTCTTTGTCATTTATTTATTCAGGAAAATGATACAATATTACATATCTGTGAGTGGCAAAAGTATGTGAATCTCTAGGATTGGCAGTTAATTTGAAGGTGAAATTAGAGTCCATCTGTTTTTCGGAGTTGTTTTCAATCAGTGAAATTACTATCAGGTGTCAGTGCGTGCCCTGTTTTATTTGAAGAACAGGGATCTATCAAAGTTTGATAATTTTTTTGTGGAAGTGTATCATGGCACAAACAAATGAGATCTCTGAGGACCTCAGTCCTGGAACATCATTCCAATCAACCAATCAGAATTGAGGGATAACTTTTCAGGAAATATCTGTTTTAGGCTTACAATCAGGGTTAGGTGCTTCTACACCTTTGTTAATCAGCTATCAGTTCACACTGTTTTTAGGAATAAATTATGGGTAGGGTTAGGTTTAGGGGTAGGGATTGGGTTAAGTCTATATTTTTGGACAGTTATGTTGATCCAGGATCAACAAAAGATGTTGATCCAGGAACATGTCTTACTTGGCAAAATCACGGCGACCGGGGGTCACACCAGATACTGAAAGCAAAGATTCACATACTTTTGCCACTCACAAATATTTAACACCGGATCATTTTTCTCAATAAATAAATGACAAAGTATATATTTTTGTCTCCTTTGTTTGATTGGATTCTCTTTGTCTACTTTCAGGATTTGTGTGATATTTATGCAGAAATATAGAAAATTCTAAAGCAGCACTGTAATACTGTACCTCTGTATTCACATCAAAACACAATCTATTATCAATAGTTGTCCCCAGATATTTACAACTCTCTACACATTCCACATTGTTGTTGCTGGTCTAGCTAGCAAAACATGCTTCCAAAACACAACATAAACCTTTGGACAATAATCCTGGTCTTTTGAGCAGGAATATATTTGGAGGAGTGCTAAATAATGCGTATTTCTCACTGTCTAATACACAAATGTCCTGGGTTATTTGGTGCATCTTTAAACAGAAGACCATTTCTTCTCAATTCAAGCCTCCTTTGAGCTCTTTTTCGACCGTATAACCGAAAAAGCCTACTCTACTTCAAATCAACAGTGGAGAGCTTGTGAAGAATTCAAAAAAAGCCAAGGCCATGTCTTAGCCAAAGGCCCTGTCGGTAATAACTTACAACTCGGTGTCCAGACACAATGTCAATTTACCCAGCCGTCTTGCTAACACTGACTAAGACTGAATAATATTTTTACGCATTCTAATATATCTAACATATTCGGTCCTGAAACAACACAGGAAGCCTGACCATTACACAGGAATGTTTACAGAAAGTGTATCTTTTCTTCCCACAAAATAACTCCCACCCCGTCCCTCAAGGGATACATGTATCTCTCATTATCCTGTGTGCGTTATCTCTGTTGGCTAACTGTATATAGTGCTCCTTTACCCAGACCAATTTTGTAGTGACACAATCCAATTTAGAGAGGAAATAAGATCACAGTTCATGCTAAAAGTGCAGTTTTACCCTGAGCTAATGTGACCAGTGTTCAGTAACTCTGCATCTAATTTACCGTAGCTAGTTTTTCAGTGAGGTGGAGTTGAGCATGTGGGTTACAATTTGATGTCTTTGCCGTTAGTAGCTTGTATTGATTCAGATGGCTTCCCTAATGGCCCTGCTTTGCCCATAAATGCATTTTATGTGTGGGATGGAAAGGGCTGGGCATGAGAATAATTCCAGTTTGCTAGTTTGTGAAGGCAAGCATCACTGCTGTTTCTGCTTAGGGTTAGGGATTTTGACAAACTTGTACAGAAACACTGCTTAGAACACCATAGCAACTTTCTCATAAATTTATGACAAATTAGATGCACATATTTCCCAGTGTAGATCATAATGCAGTGTTTCCACACTGTGCTACCAAAGCTAATGAAGTATGAAGCTGTGAAGTATGTTTTTCTTTTGTTTCCTCAACATGAACAACCCTTGTTCAAATGTTAATGTTTTGTGCAAACCGCGCGTGAGCGTGTTTATCCTTTATGATATGAGTCTTTGTGCCTTTTGTAGCACCAGCAAAACACTGATATGGGACCTGGACAATACACATTTGATGCTGTACAGCAGGGTTTCTCAACCTTTTGCCTACTGCGACCCACTTTTTTTTTGTATGCCAGTCATTGATATTAAACGATTTCTTAGCACGGGTGATGTGGCCAGCTGCCAGATAACTTTTTGAAGCTGTCGTGAGCGACACAATACTACTTTGCTGTCTTTAGAAAGCAGTTTTATGCAAATGACTAACCTCCAGCACACAGTCGAGTGGAGTTTTAGAAAACTCCAAATTCATTAACATTAGAAAGAGGTTAACAGCAAATTGATGTGCGTACACATGTGTTGTGAATTAGATTGTAAATTGTTGTGAGACGTTCTCCTGTGGATACAAATATGAAATAATCCATGCAATTATTAGTGAATGAGACCCACTTTTTACTTCAGGACCCAACTATGTCTCACACTGTCCAAGAAACCAAAGTTTACAATCAAAAGTCAGAGATTTGAATATAAACTCAACTATTTCTCGTCAAAATTGTCCAAAACCAAATGATCTGAGCTGTAATAATCACATTCATTTGATAACACTTTACTCTTGTTGTATGTCAAACTAACTGAGAACTCCACGTCTCAGTAACCACTGAGCAATGAAATGTTACTTTCCTCTGGGTTTTTCCATCGAGATATTTGTGACGGGCTTTTGAATGCCTGCCTTCATAGTCTTGATGTGTGTGTCTTTCTTCACGCTCGTGTCTTTGTACGTTTTGTGTGTTTATCTTTGTAGTATTTGTCCTTGAGCTTTAGATTTCTTAGAAATGTTGCTTTGCTTGTGTGCGTCCATGTGGGTGTTTGGGTAAACTGTTTCTTTTCTTCACTGTTCTCAATGTCTTCTCATCACGTCAGGCATAGCACGCACTGAGAAGGACAAGGGCACACTGTACGAGCTGACCTTCCGTGGAGAGCAGAAGCAGGAGTTCCGCAGGCTGCTTCTCTTCCGCCCCTTCGGCCCCCTCATGAAAGTGAAAAGTGAGCTGGTGGAGACGGCCAATATGCCCATTAACATTGTGCTGCCTCTGTCCCAGAGAGCCGACAAATTCAAACAGTTCATGCACAACTTCAGGTGACTCCACTGTCATTCTTCTCTGTTATTATCTGTTGTTTATCATTCTCTGCACCCTTATTTTTTTTCTTTTTCACAATTCAAACTCTCTGTCTTCCCGGCACTTTCCACAAATAAGGTACACGTTGGTGTCCAATATTTTTTAAAGCATTCATGCCACAGATCCCATGTTGAGAGATTGTTGAACGATTAGATATGCTTCATAAGCTATTACCTATTATTATACCTACTGTTATTGACTCTGCCTAAAATTAAAATCATATAGCAATGTCATCATTATCTGTTCAATTTATATTCAGTTTTAAATTCATTTCAGGGTTTGCATTATTGTACAGTCAACACAAACACAGTGTTTAGTTTTTCATGTGCTTCTGTGGCTCAGTCATGATAAAAATGGTCTCCGTTTAAATATCATTTTCGTGTTTCGCGACCCCCTACGGAATGATCCGCGACCCACTGGTTGAGAAACACTGCTGTACAGTACAGATCTCTCTTTTGTTTTCAGAAGCATGAAAGTACTGAGTGAAATCCTGTTTTTCACTGTCTTCATACCTGACCACCTTCAAGATACTTTTAGTATCTTTTAAGTTATAACCAGGGATGTTACCCAAGCCTCAGATGACCTGGTCCTGTCATCTAAACATCTGCACAGATGCTTCCTGAGAAATCCCTTATCATAATTTCATTCCATAGCTCAGATCATATGAACTTCAAAGAATTACATGAGAAATGTGTGAGTTCAGATTGAAATCTTACTTTTCATTGCAGACTTTTCTAGTGTCTTTTTCTCATAAGAGAAATCTGAGATGCAGGAGACTGTTCTATATGTTCTCCATTCAACCCATTGCTGTCTAAGAGAAACAACTAAGATTAGGGCTGCACTATTAATTGTATTTTAATTGTGATCACAATTTCTGCTTCTCTAGATTAATTAAGCATTATTATCTGTGACATGGACTTGTGGCTATTTATCCTGATATTTTTCCTTCGATATCTTCATTTTGCAGTGGTTAACATAATTTGGAATTATTACTGGAACTAATATTAGGAATTTCGCTGCTTTGGCTTTTGAGAGAAGCCTCTTAAGGTTTTATCAGTTCTCAGAGTGTATGTTAATGTATATGATAAATATAATAAATAAGGAAACTTGATAAAGGTAAAATAAAACATGTATCAGTTGATTTTCTCTTGATTTTGCTTACATGAAAGTTCAATCATTCTGATGAAATGTAAAAAGAAATTAAAACAATTGTGACTTATAATCAGTTATATATATTTTTTTTTTTTTGGAAAATAATCATGATCGTCAGTTTAACCATTATTGTGCAGCCCTAACCAAGATATTAAAAAGATCTCATGTCTTGTTATATCATATCAGTCTCGTTCTATTTCACTCTTAATGCCAACATTTGATTTTGTATGATGGTTATAAATTATGAATTTTCATATACAGTAATAGGAAAGACAAAATAACAAATTAGATCTTGTTGATATCTCTATTACTTTCTTAGACAATAAAAGATTAAATGAACCACAGTGGGTCTCATTTACTAAGCATTTATGCACACATTTGTGTGTGAAATCTGCATATGAACATTTTTATGAACAAATCATGATTCCCCAATACCTTTCATACTAAAATTTGTTCTAAGTTTACGATAATGCACATATATTTCATCATATACAGTAAAAGAGTAAGAAAGACTGTGTTGTAGCTTGACCTGCGAGGTTTCTCTGTACAGCTATGCAGATTTACTATGTATGTACAGCTGAATAATGAGAAGTCTGTAATCTGGGTTTGTATAAAAGGTGTTTATTGTGTTTGAGCACACATACTTGGTATTGCTTGAGGATTTTGCTGCATGTGCTCTCAGGTAAAAGCATGATTTTAGATAACATCATATGTTTGCTGAGAGTGACAAAAGATTGCCCAGAAAGCAAGATGGTCCTCACTGCAGAACACAAGATCCAGGGGGCGTGGTTGGATCCAGATCCAACTCCTCCCACCTTACATATACCTAAACTTACCCGTCTCCACCCCCTGATCCCTAAACCCACCTACAGTGGGTACGGAAAGTATTCAGACCCCCTTAAATTTTTCACTCTTTGTTATATTGCAGCCATTTGCTAAAATCATTTAAGTTAATTTTTTTTCCTCATTAATGTACACACAGCACCCCATATTGACAGAAAAACACAGAATTGTTGACATTTTTGCAGATTTATTAAAAAAGAAAAACTGAAATATCACACGGTCCTAAGTATTCAGACCCTTTGCAGTGACACTCATATATTTAACTCAGGTGCTGTCCATTTCCTCTGATCATCCTTGAGATGGTTCTACACCATTTGAGTCCAGCTGTGTTTGATTATACCGATTGGACTTGATTAGGAAAGCCACACAACTGTCTATATAAGACCTTACAGCTCACAGTGCATGTCAGAGCAAATGAGAATCATGAGGTCAAAGGAACTGCCTGAAGAGCTCAGAGACAGAATTGTGGCAAGGCACAGATCTGGCCAAGGTTACAAAAAAAATTCTGCTGCACTTAAGGTTCCTAAGAGCACAGTGGCCTCCATAATCCTTAAATGGAAGACATTTGGGACGACCAGAACCCTTCCTAGAGCTGGCCATCCGGCCAAACTGAGCTATCGGGGGAGAAGAGCCTTGGTGAGAGAGGTAAAGAACCACCCAAAGACCACTTTGGCTGACCTCCAGAGTTGCTTTGTGACGGGCTTTTGAATGCCTGCCTTCATAGTCTTGATGTGTGTGTCTTTCTTCACGCTCGTGTCTTTGTACGTTTTGTGTGTTTATCTTTGTAGTATTTGTCCTTGAGCTTTAGATTTCTTAGAAATGTTGCTTTGCTTGTGTGCGTCCATGTGGGTGTTTGGGTAAACTGTTTCTTTTCTTCACTGTTCTCAATGTCTTCTCATCACGTCAGGCATAGCACGCACTGAGAAGGACAAGGGCACACTGTACGAGCTGACCTTCCGTGGAGAGCAGAAGCAGGAGTTCCGCAGGCTGCTTCTCTTCCGCCCCTTCGGCCCCCTCATGAAAGTGAAAAGTGAGCTGGTGGAGACGGCCAATATGCCCATTAACATTGTGCTGCCTCTGTCCCAGAGAGCCGACAAATTCAAACAGTTCATGCACAACTTCAGGTGACTCCACTGTCATTCTTCTCTGTTATTATCTGTTGTTTATCATTCTCTGCACCCTTATTTTTTTTCTTTTTCACAATTCAAACTCTCTGTCTTCCCGGCACTTTCCACAAATAAGGTACACGTTGGTGTCCAATATTTTTTAAAGCATTCATGCCACAGATCCCATGTTGAGAGATTGTTGAACGATTAGATATGCTTCATAAGCTATTACCTATTATTATACCTACTGTTATTGACTCTGCCTAAAATTAAAATCATATAGCAATGTCATCATTATCTGTTCAATTTATATTCAGTTTTAAATTCATTTCAGGGTTTGCATTATTGTACAGTCAACACAAACACAGTGTTTAGTTTTTCATGTGCTTCTGTGGCTCAGTCATGATAAAAATGGTCTCCGTTTAAATATCATTTTCGTGTTTATGTGCCAAGTTATGGAATATGTTATGAAAATATCAGTATTGGATATTATAGTATATTGGATATTACAGTATTTGCAACTCAAAGCCTGCATTTATTTGATCACAATTTCCAGTAAAAACAGTAATATTGTGACATTTAAAATAACTGTGTTCTATGTTAATATATTTCAAAATGTAATTTATTCCTGTGATGGTAAAGCTGAATTTTCAGCATCATTACTCCAGTCGTCAGTGTCAATTAAAATCATATAACAGTTGTCATCTTTATTTGTTGGATTTATATGTAGTTCCTTTTCGTACAGAGTTTGCATTTTGCATGCAATCGTGTTATCGCATGATTTACCTCATTATAAAAAATGTAAAACATCAACAAGTTTGGACCCTTATACAACATGAGTGGAATTAAATCATTTTATTCCATTTCTCAAATTTTACAAAACCATAGATTTTGTTTTCTTTAATTTATGGAAAATATAATTTTACCATTAACATCTAGTTCCAGACTAGCTTGTCCCTGCTGAGTCTGTAGTATATTGTATATTTTGTATATTTAATTTGAATGTCTATTTTTAATGTTTATTGCTAGACAATAACAAAATTACACAAATCAGGATTCAACTTTTAGTAATAGCAAAAATCACAAATAAATAAATAAATAACCAAAAATGCATTTTTTAAATGGTTTTGGGGCCTATTTTGTACCCTATTTGTGAAAAGTTTCTTCAGTCTTTTTCCTCTACATCTGCCAGTCTTTCTCAGTCATTTTTCTTCAACCTCTACAGCCTATTTTACATCTAATTTCTGTTTTTTTTATTTTTTTATTAGTGCTTCCGAGCAGTGTTTAAAGAGTCTTATATTAGGCATTGAGTGAACACTTTGACCTCATTCTTGTTTCAGAGGCAGGAGAGGACAAACAGGGGATTGTGGGTTACGTTCACATACACAATGAGCTCAATGCCAGCAGAGCCATCAAACTAATTTGTTGTGACGTGTACATGGTAGTGCAGTGCATCTAGATAGTGGTTGTGCTCTCAAAACAAACAGTGTTTCGTTTTTTTCATGCACTTTTGTGGCTCAGTCATGACAGAAATTATTAGTCTAAATCATTTCTGTGTTTATGTGCAAAGTTATGGAATATGTTATGAAAGAATGAATATTTGATATGCAATATCAAAAAGACATTAAAGGCGCAATATGTAAGATTTTTTTATTAAAATATCCAAAAACCACTAGAACAGTGTTATATATTTTGCTGACTTGTGTACTTCCATTATCCCAAATGTTTCGAAGAATGTTTAAATCCAGAGAAATAAGCAATTTTAACTAGTGATACGAAGCGTGTCCATAGTGTCATTGTGTCGCCTGCCAATGACATCATAAACCCCCTCGATTTCCGGTTTTGTTTTGTAGAAAACATGGAAAAACCAAAGACGCTTTAATATGAAACAAATTTCATTACACCAAATACACAAAATAATGTTCTTTTTAGCAACATCATATGACCCCTGTAATAGGCTATTTAATAGTAGTTTCCATTCCAACTAACCCCATACAGTGTGACAACATGCCACATTTTAGGAATGTTGTCACAAAATGTCAACATGTGCTTCTTAAACTGTATCCTGGGCAATAACAGTGAAAATGTTAATTTTATAAATATACAAAAAAAATGCATATTTATTAATGCTTTTGCAATGTAAAACCTTTTACCATGCCAGGAAATTTTACTGAACCTGAAATAACAAAGAAATGCAATGACAGAAGGCATGATATTGGACCAAAAATGGACATACAATTACAATGGGGATTTATGTTTCGAGTAGTTATTTTTTTAACCTTTACTAACATACTGGACTGAACTTGGCAAACACCTGCTCTCTGTATCATTCATATAATTCAGACTAAATAAACCACCTTCGTTCATGCCATTAAAAAGAGAACACCATTTTGTTCATTCATACCGATAACGCAGTTTAATGCAAATTGGAATTCCTTCCATAATCTGATACAATGTTTTATAAGTTACTGGTAACATATATGATTATTCTATTACTGCTCACCTGTAATTGTTTAGAGGAGTGTGGCAGTGAGACGTCTGCATGGCTGACAAGGCCCCTCGAACATAGCAGACTTCGTTTATGTGCTTATGCCAAATACTCCATGCACAATATTTTATCTACATAAAAAACTACAACTACAATGGCGAAAAGTGAGGGGAAAAGGTGCGATATTTGCAACTGTTACCAATTTCAACACCGCTACAATGAACGATGCACTAGAAAGCGGAAGCTGTCGTGTATTCTTTCGACAGAAGGAACATTACGAGTTGGCTACACTTATCGCCCTCTGTAGTTTAGGAGTATTGTTAACGCATTCTCTCAACCTTTCTCCCTTCCTGGGCAAATCCGTGTAAAATGGTAAAATGGGGTGTTACAGTTTGACGATGTTATTATAACAGAAAACTTTCTTTCTCCCGTTTGCGCTTTTCACAGCTGAAATTGTTTACCCAGGCGTAAACCCTGGGGAATGTAATCTCGGGTTATTTTATTCTACTTTCCACACTGTTCATACTTTACGCTTGGTTAATTTTAGATCACACACTGTTTCTAAATTCAAAGTTAATTTCTTATTTGCTTATTTATGACGTCAATAACATTGAGCCCCTACTGATAGTTGCGTGAACTTTTATAAGAACTGCTTGTCCAAAATTGGAAAAGTTGCCAACTCCACCGTCTGTCTAAAACGTACAAAAAGCCTTCTGGATGAAAATAATGTAAATAAAACGTAAAAAAAAAAAGTTAATATATTTTAAATGGTTATGGTTTCAGAAGAACACCAAGACCACTTCTAAGGGCGTCTCTATATCCGCACTGAGTGTGTCTGATTGGTCGAGTAGCGCGATAGAGTCTCTGATTTCACTTCAGAAACAGCATCACTGCGACGTACTTGTAAGTATAATATCCTAATTACTTAAGACCACATATATTATGAAATGAATACCTTGTTCAAAGCATGGATCGTAGAGCGCAAACTTTTTTAGTTTGTTTTAGGAAGACCGAAGTTCTACCATCTGATGTTTATTTCCGATGTTTCAAATGAATTTATTTACGATAGCCTTTACATTAATGTACATAAAATGCGATTTATGTAATTTAGAGAATATGTTCCTTGACATAGAGATTTAAATTGTCGCATAATTTTGTTTCTAATAGGATGAAAAAAGTGAAAGTTTGAGGTTGCAATGGCCAAAGTAAATATTTGAATGACCTCAAACAAATGGAAAGAATGAAAGCTCACAATTACATAGCAAATAGATATTTTTGTGCTGTTGTCATATAAACTGATTGCACTGTACCCTTATTTTTCGAGGTCTGTCGCTAAGCAATATTACGGTAGGCTACCAGAGAGAGAGTGAGACTTTAAATACTACATAAGTGCAGTGCATGTAGTTCCCTAAGGCAACAGAATACGTGGCTATACCCTCTCTCTGAAACGGTTATACTGTATGTCTATGTGTACAGTTTCACTTTCTTGATTTTATCTGGCCTATTCACAAGTGCAATGGTATTGCTTTCAGTTAAACAGTATACCCTGATAGCACACGTACATCTCGGAGACGGTCTGCATTTACATCTGCAAGACGTATTTTTTAGAGAGTTTGCTCATCTGCAATACGTCTATAGGACGTTTCCTTTTAAATGTCAAACAGACGTCTATTAGATGTCTTTAAGATGTTTATGATTTAGAATGTATGTAAAACTGACATCTGAAAGAGGTCTGTCAGACGTTTGTAGACAGCAGATTCTTTCCGGATCAAGAGACCTTTAACAGATATCTTGCAGACGTACGTGTGCTATCTGGGATAGGCTAATATTACATTTTGTTGACAGATTAATTGGCTCTGTATTTATGTATTTATTTATTTTTAAATATTACGCCTGATATTGTGTCCTAGTACGAGAAAAAGCCAGAGCCCGGAGACCTCATTGAAATCTCCCGAGGCTTATACCAGCACTGGGCTATTTATGTTGGTGAAGGTTATGTGATTCACCTGGCACCACCCTGTGAGTATTTTACATGCATGCCTCAAATGATATTGAGCCTAACTTGCATTGAATCTGAAACATTCCATTTAAAGGCACATTATGTAAGATTTTTTTTATTAAAATATCCAAAAACCACTAGAACAGTGTTATATATTTTGCTGCCTTGTGTACTTACATTATCCCAAATGTTTCGAAGAATGTTTAAATCCTGAGAAATAAGCAATTTTAACTAGTGACATGGACCGTGTCTATAGTGTCATTGTGTTCGCCTGCCAATGACGTCATAACCCCTCGATTTTTTGTTTTGTAGAAAACATGGAAACACCAAAGACGCTTTAATATGTTGTGCGTTTTAATAGACCGGTGACGACCGCACAGAGTAGCATTATAACAGAACTTTCAAATGTATCTAGTATGATAAAACAGCGCTGATTTTTTTCCACATACGCACGACTGGAAGGAGCGGTAGCAGTTGACTGTGGTATAATAAAAGCTCCGCTGCTTTCGAACCGTGTGTCGCGGCTCGTTCAGCGTCTCGTTTCGCTTCGACGGCTTTCAGCCACACCTGCTTCATTCTACTACGTTAATAAATCATTAGCTCATCCATGAACATGATTTCTGCCCGAGTCCCGTCGGATTGCATCGGCTGTGGGGATGAAGACGACAACTCCCATGATTCCACACTCAGTCACGGCGTCATCAAACTACGGCTTTGTCTCTTTGTTTATTTTGAATACGCACCCTCTAGCAGCGAAAAATTACATATTGTGCCTTTAAGAGAGGCATCTAAAGTTTTTTTGCTCACTAAAACTGCATTTATTTAGTCAAAAATACAGTAAAAACAGCAATTAGAAAAGAAATTAATTAGAAAAGTCTTTACTATCACTTTTGATCAATAAAATTTTTCTTTGCTAAATAAAATTAGAAATTTATTTTAAAAAAATCTTACTGACCCCAAACTTTTGAACAGTAGCAGTGTTGGGGGTAACACATTACAAGTTACGTAATCAGATTACTTTTTTCAAGTAACTAGTAAAGTAACGCATTACTTTTTAATTTACAAGAGAATATCTGAGTTACTTTTTCAAATAAGTAATGCAAGCTACTTTTAAAAAAAATTATTGACTGACAGCTCTCCTGTCCCCATGTTGAGAGAAATCAGAAGATGTTACTGTAGTTCTAAATAAATATGAATATGAATTAATTCATCTC
>NW_015651641.1:1727793-1728993 GCF_001515625.1 Sinocyclocheilus rhinocerous
TATCTGAGTTATTTTTTCAAATAAGTAACGCAAGTTACTTTTTTTTTCCAATTTATTGATTGACAGCTCTCCTGTCCCCATGTTGAGTGAAATCAGATGTTACTGTAGTTCTAAAATAAATATGAATATGCATTAATTCATCTCACTCACAAAAAAAAACTAAAAAACACAGATTCAGTATTCCTCAAAATGAATAAAAATAATGCAACTCAGAATATGACGCAAACCTGCAATAATTAAATGTTAAACAACACAAATATCCTTTATGTATTTAATCCCATTCTATTAACCAATGTCTTTGCTTCTGACCTTCGATGATCCAGTTCAACTATACTAACAAGCCAAAATTACTCTAGACAAACATTTGTGTCTTTTTTTATTGCTGAAGTGTGTTGAAATTTCTTCTTCTGCATTCTACTGTACGGACGTAAATTTACCTTCCCTTCAGCCTGAGGCTTATTCATTTCACTTTTGGTGTGAAAAGGCTTTTATATTTGCCAAAAATAGAACTTTTTTATTTTAAAAACAAACAAGCAAGCCCTGTCCAGATTTAAAAAGTAACTCAAAAGTAACGTAACGCATTACTTTCCATAAAAAGTAACTAAGTAACGTAACTAGTTACTTTTTAATGGAGTAACGCAATATTGTAATGCATTACTTTTAAAAGTAACTTTCCCCAACACTGAACAGTAGTGTATTTATGATAATTTTTTTTGTTCCTCTCAGAATTATAACAGTATAGCAGAAAACTATGAGCTCCGGAGACAGTAAGAAGTGGTGCTAATGTGGGAAAATTAGGTTTGAATCTGGTCCGGGTCATGTCCCATGCCAGTCCCATGCTTCTTCCTATACTTCTGTTATCAAGAAAATGGCAAAAAGACCTAAATCTCATTGAAAAACTTCTTTCCAAACTTTTATTATCAATAAAATGGCAGGAGGACACATCTTTCTCATTAAAGTTTTTCATTCTCGCATGGATTAAACCAAATCTGAACTGCTAAGCAGTGGTGGACGAAGTACACAAATCAAGTACTTGAGTAAAAGTACAGATCCGTACAATAAAATATTACTCCAGTAAAAGTACTCAGTTTTCAATTTTACTCGAGTGAAAGTACAAACGTACATGATTTTTTATGTACTTAAGTAAAAAGTACCGATAGATGAATGTTTATTTTGCAGTTTTATATAGGCTACTTATAT
>NW_015651641.1:1730009-1738484 GCF_001515625.1 Sinocyclocheilus rhinocerous
GAAAAGAAGCCGTTCGTTCATGAATCAGACATGATTCGGAGCACGTGATATATTATAAGGAGTAACGATAAGTTTTATGAAATGTAGTGAAGTAAAAAGTGAATGTAGTGAATGTAGTGAAGTAAAAAGTACGATCTTATGCTTTGGAATGTAGTGAAGTAAAAGTAAAAGTTACTCAAAATAAAACTACTCCAGTAAAGTACAGATACTTGAAAAATGTACTTAAGTACAGTAACGAAGTAAAACTACTTCGTTACTGTCCACGACTGCCGCTAAGCTGCCACTAACCAGCAAAATTCACCATGTCACTCAGGCGCTTTAGAACTGAAGTGTCTCTGAAGTCTAACCAGCCGTGCCTTTATTGTGCGTTGGACATGAAAAAACACCCATCTTGTTCAGCATCAGCTCGAAACATTTGCCACATTTCTATCAGAATGCAGCTGCTTCAGATCAGGAATGTCACACTCGAGCTACAGTCTTTGTGTTACGCTCGCAGTGACGCGTAGTAGGGTGATCTTGTCCTGTCAAAATCTGCCACAGTGTCTTCATCAGTACATTCTTCTCTCAAGGCCAGGACTCAATAGCTCTGTTACATCTTGCTTTTATTTTTTTTCCACTGAGCTCATTAAAATGCATTCTGGGATTTATAATGGTCATAATTATGCTACCCTGCATTTTTATGATGCCCACTCTACCCACAATGCTTTGCAGTTTTTGTTGCAGTAATGCAAACTATTTTGATTTGGCATCACATTAATAATGTTATGGTTAATGAATTGGTTTTAATGAGAACGTGTCATGGAAATCTAGAGGGAAAATATATCTATTTTGCACTATATTTGTTCTCTTTCTCAGTTTTCAGACAGTAAAAATAGTTCACAAATGTTTCTTTTGAAGTGCTGCAGCTGGAGAGTGCTGACCTCAGTGTGTGTGTGTGTGTGTGTGTGTGTGTGTGTTTGTGTTTCTGTCAATGTGCATGTCTACAGAGAGGTGTGTGTGAAGCAGGACGGCCGGGTGCACCTTACCGTGGTTTACTTTGGAAAGGATCAGATGAATGAAGTCAAAGGAACCTTGGAGAACACATCGAGGTATGGGACGTTAATATGTGTGTGTGTGTGTGTGTGTGTGTGTGTGCGTGCGGAAGTGTGTGTACCCACACAAAGGAACAGATAAGGCTGAGGTTAAGACTGAGAAATTCACAGTTAAACAAAAAGGAACCAAAGGGGTGTCTTAAGTTCCTTCCAGTGATCTCTTTCCCAATGCATTATGGGTTTTGTCCAAACTGTGGGTCTTCAAACTGATCAAGTGGACACGCTATCAGAAAGTCTACATAGACAGAAACCAGTTTAAACCAGCATAAATAATTCCTTTAATTTATAGATCAAGCAAACTTAAAATGCCTATCTTCATGAATATATTAAAATGCTTTTTTAAAGTTTTATTAATAAAAGCTGATGGTGATATACTAAGTAATAATCAAATGCATAGAGGCAACTTTAATTTCTAATAAGTTACATGCATAAATGAGATATATGCATACATTTGTGAGTGGTGTTAAATATATGTAATATATAATATATTGTAATAAATATATAAATAAAGAGATGTAAAATAAATATATTAAATTAATGAGTATTTAATATATTAATAGCAAGTCTGATATAGCTTTTATACAGTCCAATAATTTCATGAATTTAATAAACAAGACGTTAATAACTGCTGTGTTAAATGAAATGTTATTATATTATATTATATTATATTAAAATATAAAAGAAAATGAAGCCAATTACCAGGATCATTACGCTTATATTATATTATATTAAAATATGAAATATTACTTATAATAACTAATGATAGACTAATAATAATAAATTAGTAATAGAAAAATGTATATAGAAAGTTTAAAAATGTTTGTATGTGTGTGTTTATGTATGTATATGTGTGTGTGTGTGTGTGTGTGTGTGTGTGTATATACAACAGTACAATAGTACAATTCTTTAATGAATAATAATAAATAGATAAAATAATATATAATAATAATAAAACAAGGAGTTAATAACTCATGTTATATTATATTAATATTTACAATTTAATTTTAGGTTTAAAATTATATGAAATAGTACTTATAATAAATAATCATTTATATTTATAAAAAATATAAATTATATATATATTAGACATATTTAAAATCTATACCCAGACAAATACTGTGTGACTGTTCGTCCTCATCAGTAAGCTCAGCTGCGCTCTCGTGATTACTGATTGATTGGAGGTCAGTGAATCTGCACTGTTAGACTGCAGTGACTCTGACCTCCATCAGTGTGAAAATAACAGGTCACTTCAGATGCGGCTCAGAGGCAGATGAAATCAATCGAGCAGTAGATTGTCTGGAATCCAGCCAGGGTCATGCTGGAAACCTCCCTGCATTGCAGCGGATAACATATCTCTCAATTCACAGGGAGAACATGGCTTTTCCCTTACGCAGAGACATTCAAATGTGACTGGACTCAGGTTTTCAGATCTATCTTGCCTGAGCAGGTTGTTCCCACACAGAGGGACACTTTTGGAGAGGATTTGTTGGAGAAATGGGAAAGCAATCATGGCCTTGTAGCTTTCAGGACCGTGGAGGGCCAATAATCAGTACAGCTCTTGTTCGTTCTGTGGGAATTCTTTAGCTTCTCTGTGGAGCAGAAATTAAGGGAGCTTAATTCTTTCTGTACTTCACTAAGTGGATTCTCCACAGTTTCCTGATTATTCATTCCAGCTCTCTTCTGAATGTCTAGAGCTAATTGTTTGTGATTTCCCAATGGTCCTGAATGCTTGTATCTTCATTTCTTAAAGGAATTTATACAAGTTAAGTTCTATTTAAATTATTCCATAATTACCATAAAATACAATTATTTCAATCATTCCTTCATTTTTTTATTCTTTAACAAAAATAAAAGCTTCACATTTCATTGTCCTTCATTGTATGGCACTGTAACCACGATTTAATAATAATAATAATAATAATAATAATAAAATCTGTGGCAGTGAACAGTGTAATTTTTGAATCATTGATATATTATTATACTATACTATATACTATTGTACTATATATTTTAATATTTTGAATCAGTTTTTAATTTTATATTTTCAGTTTTCATTTAAATTTTAGTTAAAGTTTTAGTCATTTTGTTTATGTAATTTTTAGTAGATATATATATATATATATATATATAGTTTTATCCATTTTATTTTAGTTTTAGTTTTTTTAGTATGTCAAGTTAAATTAAAATTAAATGAGAAATTAAAATGAGAAACGTCTTGGCAACTAGCTGTAATAAAAGGTTGTGTGTGTATATATATATATATAGTTATACATATAGTTATATACATACATACTGTACATACATACATATAGTTTCAGTTTAAGTAACAAAAAGGTGTTTTAATGGTTTTCCTTTTAGCTTTAGTTTTAGTTAACTATGATAACCCGGGTGAATATTATTCCACAAATTTTCTTTATCACCAGGTTAACCTTTACCTGAATTCATTCATACTGAGTATTTCTATTAGTGAGTTGCACAACTAGTAAAAGCCATCAAACATCTGACCAGCATATTCAGTTTGCTGGTTAATAATAAAATTTTGTTTTGTCAACTAATCAGTTTCTTTCAGAAAAAAAATAACATTCTAAATGAGAAAAGCATTTGTAAATGTATTGCTGCAGTAGATTATGCATCATATCATAAACAAGATGAATTATTATGAATCCATGAATCAAACCCACTTGGAATGTCCACAGGTTTTGACAATTTTCCACACATAATTTTTGTGATTTATGTCCCTGTATGTAGGCAGAGAAAAATCATTGAGAAGAGGAAAATTGCTCACAGTTGCTATTAACATCATTTTGCACACACTCCCCTGCTGAATCTGACAGTTGCTGAAACTTAATGCTGCTTTGGCCGACTGTTCATTTGCATAAAGTTGAGCTTGACTTTGTCACATAGCTGAACAATCAAGGGTCCGAAAAGTCGCTTTGGCTTTTGTAGCCTCGAATCACCAGCACCAACAACAGGTTGATTTGTCACTGCAAATCACTGTCAGTGTGAGTGTCTCTTAATCACTGCAAACAATTAAAAAGTGCTGTTGTGTTGAGTTATTTCTACTTGAAAATTTGTTTCATTGATTTGCATGATTTAATCACCCTCAGGCCATCCAAGATGTAGATGAGTTTGTGTCTTCATGTGAACAGATTTGGAGAAATGTAACATTACATCACATGCTCAGCAATGGATCCTCTGCAGTGAATGGGTGCCGTCAGAATCAGTCCAAACAGCTGATAAAAACATCACAATAATCCACAAGTAATCCACACATCTCTGTGACTCCAAAAACATCTTGTGAAGCGAAAAGCTGCAAGTTTGTAATAAGCAAATGCATCATTAAGGTGTTTTCAATTTAAACCATTACTTCTGTCTACAATACCAGTCCATAATCCATAATAACGCTTCCTCCAGTGAAAAAGTCCATCCCCTGTTGTCCTCTCACATCAAAATCCACCAACATATTTGTTTAGAACTGTTTTGGACTCTTTTTGCTCATAAATGGTGCTTGATCTGTGCATATTTCTCTCCCGATTCAGATGAGATGACTTTCTCACTGTAGCACTAGTATGGATTATTATGGACTCGTATTTTAGCTGGAAACTTCAAACTTCAAAGTCTGAAGTTAATAATGGATTTATTTATTACAAACATGCACATTTTGCCTTCACAAGACATAAATTGATGAACTGGAGTGATGTGGGTTACTTGTGGATTATTGTGATGTTTTTATCAGCTGTTTGGACTCTCATTCTGACGGCACCCATTCACTGCAGAGCATCCATTGGTGAGTAAGTGATGTAATGCTACATTTCTCCAAAACTGTTCACATGAAGACACAAACTAATCTATATCTTGGATGGCCTGAGGGTGATAACATTTTCAGCAAATTAAAAGTTAATAATGTCATTATATTACAGTAGACGTTTTACCAGTGACCATTTTTGAAGGCCTCCTAATAGTCAGAAACAGATTTGTCAAATTGTTTCGAAGACATAATCTGCTACATTTTTCGGGGGTGCATAAGTAATCATGAGTTATTGATGGATATCTACCCAACACAAAGTCCAAAAAAAAAGTCCTCTTGATGGACTGAAGCTATTGGTGTTTTGATACCGAACGCAGCTGTAATTAACTTTGAGAATATCCACAAATCAATATGTAATTCTAGACATGAACATATTATCCAGGGCATTAAATGCACATCGTCCAAAGCAAGATCCTGCATGATGATTGACCAGCTGATGAACTGATATTATGCACAGAACTAATGGAAGTGCATCTACCCATGTTAGTCCTGTCATTCCATATTTTACCAATTGGATTTCAAAGTATGATGAACCCTTTCAAGCATGCCTGATGATTGTAGTTGTTCTGGGCAATGATTTTCTTAAAGCTTCCTGACATACCTAACCTGTAAAGTGTGTTTTGAGCCAGTATTTTAGCCATAAAGAGAGTACTATCTTTTGCTAGTGAAAATCTGTTAAATAAAACCAACATACAGTATCCTGATATAACCTTTGCTTTTAGAAAGAGTCATACAATTATATTGCAATTTACAAAACAGTCCTGAGGGTTCAGACTTTCCCAACTGAATGGAATGGGGTTGCCCAACTGTGTTTTTGACATCAAGCATTACATTTTCCAAAAACACTTCGCTGTTATGGTGGGTTGCTGTGGGGGAGAAAAAAACATAGTTTGTTCTGATCTCCCTGTTCTTGGGATAACACAGATGTCTTGTAACCAATACGAAAGATTTTCCCAGTAGTCTGATAAACATAAACCAAGTGCTACCCATTTCAATTCCTCAACAACTATTCCAGCCGCAGGAGTCCAGTCATTAACAGCTCTTTTAACAAATTGTAAATTGTTTAAAGCTGCAAAATCTCCAAAACGAATCTCAGCTCTTGAATAGTTTTAGGGTTTAGATGTGCCCTAACATCCTCACAGCTGCTAGATGTTACTCAATGCACCCCTATTGATGTTGAATAAAATCTTTCAAAATGTTTTGCAAAGATTAAATACTTTAGCCTTTGGTTCAACTGATCTAAAAAAAATCTTTTAGCCTCTTCATTTGTTTCTGATGTTTCTAGGTTACCTGAGATCAGCTTTCTGCACTGTGATATTATATTTAGCAACCGTTAATCAACTATAAATCAAGTATTACTGCTTCTGCTTATTTGTTCTTTAAATTCTCTTTTAGGTGTTATCATGTTCTCAGTTATGTGAGAGGTTGACTGAGGAAGCCATGAAATAGCTGGAAGCAGGAGATGAAGTACTGATAAAAAGGAGCAGGGTTATTGAATAATCTTAGTTGAGTATGTTTTAACGCTCAGGCGTTGTCCTGTACTTTTTTAGACCAGCACAAGTCCAAAAAAATATTTGAAAATTATTGCTTCACATTGTCCTGTGACATAAAAAAATAAAACTGTGAAAATAAATATCCCTTGAAAACACAATCATAAGTTTAAACAACAATAGCTATAACATGCAGTGCAATAGCAAGGAAATAAGTAATATAAAAAATAGAATATGACATTAATAAATTATTAAATGATAAATGATATAGATACATAAAAAAAGAAAAACATAGACGTATGGTCATTCTCTTAAAGCTACACACACAAATTGCTGAATAGTTCACCCAAAAATGAAAACTGCCGTCAGAATGAGAGTCCAAAGAGCAGATAAAAACATCAACAGTAATCCACACCACTCCAGTCCATCAGTTAATGTCTTGTGAAGTGAAAAGCTTCATGTTTGTAATAAACTAATTTATCATTAAGGCGTTTTAACTTTAAACTTGTGCTTCTGACGGCACCCATTCACTGCAGAGGATCCATTGGTGAGCAAGTGATGTAATGCTACATTTGTCCAAATCTGTTTCTGATGAAGAAATAAACTCATCTACATAATGGTTGTCATGAGAGTTAGTTCAAATTTTCAGTTTTGTATGAACAACTACTTCAGGAATCCTTAGATGCTTCACTGCAAGACCATCAGCGTCAGTCCTCACAGAGCAAAGTAGGTAGATGTGCTATCCATATCTGCCGGGCAAAGTGAATCGATGCACATGAATAATTTGTGTTCATTTGAGAAGGGGAAGAGAAGAGAGTTTAAGTAACACTGCATTATACAAACCTGGTTGACATGAATATTGATGATGACGCCATGCATAAATTTAGCAGTCTAAGTACTCATTATGATATATAACCACCATTAAACATCACATTGAACTGATCAGACATGCCAGTAACTGTGTGTGGATTCATGTAGATATAGCGTGGGGACAAATTTATCTCCAGAATTTATATTATTATAATATAAATTTATATTTATAATAATGTATATTATAATATAAATGTATTATAAATTTATATTATTATAATATTAATAAATATAATATTTTGGGGACATGCAAAGTATATATAGAAATATAGTTTGTAAAAGTACACACACACACACATATATATATATATATATATATATATATCATTATATTCATTCTAGATTTGCGAAAGTGGGGTTACATTTATAGTCTGTAGTGATTATAATTAGCCCAATATGAAATGCTGAAGTAAAATGGAAAAATGCAATGACTCGACTGATGGAATGAAAAGTATCCCAGACATTTGCCAGTCTTTGAAAACAAGTCGGTATCAAAGAAAGAAATATTTAGAATGTTTTTCTGGCCGATGGCAAACTGAATATCACGTGCATGCATGCTGAAACGCCTCAGGCTGTATTCCAAATCCATTCCGCTAATGTGTCTTAAATCAAATCTTGTTTGCCTACTATTTGTAACTCTAAATCTGCACCGACTAGTGGCTCTCGAACATTATTTTGGCTGGGTATGTTAACAATGTCTGCTTTTGAATGTATTTATTCAGTGTGATACAACTCCCATGGGTTGCAGCAATGTTTTTGTGGTTTATGAATCTCGGTCAGAGAAAGTAGGTGCTTTTTTTATTTCTGTCATACATGCTGGCCTATATTTTGTATTGGGCCAATAAGAGCAGTGACAGAATGCTTGTGGCTCCAGTATTTCATGTTACTATCATTTTTGTCTCTCTGTCCTTATTAAGTCGGTTTATAAATATATATATAACAACAACCTTGATGTATGGATCATCTCTCTATTGTAGACTAGAGTGTTTGAGAGTGTGGTGCTGCTTTGTTAATGATTCACTAATTTAAAGGAAGTTGCTCTTCCTGTTCCTGCTAAAACAGCTGTATGGCTTCAATAGCAGGTATAATCTGCACTGTGTATGGTTGCATTGTGCTTTTATATATCAGCTTGGCTCTAGACCAGCACATTACATTTTAATTATCTTTTTATGTGTGTGTGTGTGTGTGTGTGTGTGTGTGTGTGTGTGTGTGTGTG
>NW_015651641.1:1739112-1741024 GCF_001515625.1 Sinocyclocheilus rhinocerous
TGTGTGTGTGTGTGTGTGTGTGGCTGATTGTATTCATAGTCACATACACTCAGCTCTATCTGAGGATGCCTGTTATCTTCTCTATCCGTGAGAACTGATGTGGGTCATGCTGTAAAATCTGCACTCGCCATCAATCACAGCTCATCTTACTCTGCTGTCACAATTGACTCATTTTTCCATAAAACGGTAGATAGTAAAATTTGTATAGTGCTGCTCAGTTTTGGTGGTAATGTACTCTTTGTATTTAGCCTATGTTATACATTCTAAGAAAAGTTTGTAAAAATACTGCCCAGTGTTCAGGGATGGGCAATTTTTCAGATACATGTCTTTAAAATATGTATTTGAAATACAAAATCAAATGTAATTTGTATTTAAATACATTTAAGATTAGTATTTTTGTATTTTTTTTAAATACATAAAATACTTTGTGCCACCCTCTTTATCGGGGTGCTGCTTTTGTGCATCAACTAGTTCAGACACGCACCCTCCCTCCAACCCCAACATTCATGCATGTAAGCTGCAGCTGTACAGCTCCATTCAGCACTGGATGAGGGACTTTTCTGGAAAAAGATAAGATGAGGATGTCATGGTCAGTTGTACTTGTTGATTAAAGTTAAACTAGTGCATCATTTGCCTTCAGTTAACATGAAAGAGTAAAAGAGCACCAACAAGAGGAAAAAATAGTTTTAGCCAATCAGTTTTGATAGTTAATCGGTTGTTGTTTTTTTTATCAACTAGCTTGTCAAATGTGTTTAAAGCATTAGTGCATGATCGGGCTGGGTGATATGACATTACACATTGTGGCGATGATATAAAGTGTGAATAGTTCAATCAAGTGTGAACTTTTTCTAAAGCGTTTACATAGAGATGGAGTAGAACGTTGACAAGTAGGCCTACACTTTTGTCTTAAAGGCCCTTTCACACGGGACACAGCAAGCAGAGGAATCACTTTCTCTCGTAGTGGAAGCGGTTTGTGCAGTTGAAGCCTTGTTTATACTTTTGCCTGCCTCACCGCGAACTGCTGACTGTGCGCTCCGCCCTAAACGGACGAGGCTTTTTTGACACTTCACTTGTTCGTCTTTGTATAATTCTGTGGAACCACAGGGGGCGACTCGAAGTAATTGTTCTCCAAACCATCAGAAAGCAGCGGTGAGAGGAAGAAGTTTGCCGAGTAGTTTGTCAAACAATCATTTTGTAAGAAGTTTATGAATAAATGGATTTCTTGACATATAAACCGATAAGGTTGTGGGTCATTTTGGAGGACACGTGAAAATGTGAAAGTACACTACGTTAACCCACACAAAAGAATCGAATCGTGTAAAACCCAGTAACTTGAGATTTTGACTTGTGACATTAGAACAAAACATACTGTATGAATATGATAACATATGTTTAACACTAAATTGAACAATACTGATTGAACAATACTGATTATTGATTACAATACTGATACAAACACCGATGAATGGTACACCACCAAAATGCACCCAGGGAGCAGTTGGGGGTGCGGTGCCTTGCTCAAGGGTCTCACCTGAGTCGTGGTATTGAAGGTGGAGCAGAGCACTATACATTCACTCCCCCCACCTACAATCCCTGCCAGACCTGAGACTCGAACCCGCTACGATAACATATGTTTAACACTAAATTGAACAATACTGATTGAACAATACTGATTATTGATTACAATACTGATACAAACACCGATGAATGGTACACCACCAAAAAAATCTTCAGCTTTTGGTTTTATTGTTCATCAAAAAAAAAAAAAGCAAATAGTGTTAAATGCTGTTTAAATGAATTCTAATTTTAAAATGTACATTTTAGATAAACTTTCTAATTTGAATAAACTTTATATACAACAAAATAAACTTTACATGAAATAAATATAAAAAGTTTTAATATTTTTTTATAT
>NW_015651641.1:1741189-1745848 GCF_001515625.1 Sinocyclocheilus rhinocerous
TTGAGTACTTCTTAAACCCACACAAAAGAATCAAAGAATCATGTAAAACCCAGTAAACTTGAGATTATGACTTGTGACATTAGAGCAAAACATACTGTATGAATATGATAACATATGTATAACACTAAATTGAACAATACTGATTGAACAATACTGATTATTGATTACAATACTGATACAAACACCGATGAATGGTACACCACCAAAAAAATCTTCAGCTTTTGGTTTTATTGTTCATCAAAAAAAAAAAAAGCAAATAGTGTTAAATGCTGTTTAAATGAATTCTAATTTTAAAATGTACATTTTAGATAAACTTTCTAATTTGAATAAACTTTATATACAACAAAATAAACTTTACATGAAATAAATATAAAAAGTTATTTTTTTGTAGTTTTGTATTTCCTACAGGGCAGGGGAAGGGAAGAGGTATGTACAATGGAAACATAAGTTTCTAAGCAGTTGTACACATCTAAATGTTTTTTTTTGTTTTTTTTTGCATTCAGAATAGGTCCAGATAGATTTCAGCCTATAGGTATGCCTACATTGGATGGCCAATTTTTTCACATTTTGTGTATTTTCAAAATACAAAATACTGTATTTGTATTTAAATAAATTTTTCCACACAGCATTTTGTATTTTTATTTTAAATACATTTTCATGTATTTATGCCCATCTCTGCCAGTGTTAATATGAAGGATTTTTCCATATTGATTTTTTACAGGTGTTTTATCTGTTTTTTGAATTACACATTGCATTATGCAGTAATTTCATAACCATTTTTCAAATTAATAATAATAAAGAACTATGCCAAACTATTTAACGAATTTTTTATATCACACAGATGTGGTTGAAGAGTAATGTATAATTGTTTGTTCCGTGCTTAGTTGTTTTGGATGAGAGAACGTTCTGTGATTTTCACGTGTCTGGTTTCAGGGAGCTGAATTTCCGTAACTTCACTCTGATTCAGCTGAATGAGGAGTTTTCTCGGGGTCGAGGGCTGGATGTGGGCGCTCGTGCTTGGAAGGGAGGCAATGTGCTGCTCTTCTTCTGTGACGTGGACATCTTCTTCACAGCCGACTTCCTGAACACATGCCGTCTGAATGCCCAGCCAGGTGAGTCGCTATATCGATCCATACACAGCTGAGCCAATTTGGCCATTTGCACACTTAAATAATGGCTTTGCATTAGAAACAAAATATTGAACCAATTGGCATCTGACTCAAATGCTGCTAGAGAGTTTCTCAGAAATAACTTCCTTTTTTGGAACCACTTCTGCATTGACTTTTAAACTGTTGTCACAGTTTTTAGTACAGTAGATGTATGAATTCACTTCTCCAAGTGTGGCCTAATAGACTAACCACAGGTGTAGAGAATCACATTAACTATCAACATCATCAGCAACAATTGACAAGCATGTTGTTTAGGTGTTCAAATACTCTGTTCTATGATTTAAAACCTTCTTATTGTGAAATTTTTGCTTGAATAGTGAAAGTGAAGTGACGTGTAGCCAAGTATGGTGACCCATGCTCAAATGCTCTGCATTTAACCCATCCAAGTGCACACACACAGCAGTGAACACACACACCGTGAACACACACCTGGAGCAGTGGGCAGCCATATTGCTGCTGCACCCAGGGGGCAGTTGGGGGTGCGGTGCCTTGCTCAAGGGTCTCACCTGAGTCGTGGTATTGAAGGTGGAGCAGAGCACTATACATTCACTCCCCCCACCTACAATCCCTGCCAGACCTGAGACTCGAACCCGCTACCTTCGTGTTACAAGTCCGACTCGCTAAAAAATTAGGCCACGTCTGCCCCATAGTGCACTGGTGCTACCATTGTTTAAAATAAATGACACTTGCTTTGATATTTTGTTATATACGTTAAGTGTGGCTTAAATGTCCAATTACTTTTTGTTGCCATCATCGTATGTGCTGCCATTCAAAAGTTTGTGGTCAGTAAGAATTTTTTTAAGTAATGAATACTTTTATTCAGCACGGGCGCATTAAATTGATCAAAGGTGACATTAAAGACATTTCTTTCATTTATAATTAGAATGATTTCTGAAGGATCATATGACACTGAAGAATGATGTTGGAAATTCAGCTTTGCATCGCAGAAATAAATTACATTTTAAAACTAGGGCTGTCAAGTTATTACAATGTTTAATCTAATCAATTACATATCTGATCAATTAATCAAATTATTCGCATACTAATCACACATCAATTTTGGCTGAGAAATTGCCCCCCAAAAGATACTTTAAAGTCATTGTTGTGTTAAATGAGAAAAGCATTGAATAGACATTATAAAAATAGCTTAAGAAAAAAAAATATATTGATTGAACATTGAATTTATTACACATGCATTTTTAAGGCTACAATGTTTTCAGTAAAAAAAACTAAAACCGCCACTAGTTGAAGGCAAGTCACCGTCTTAATGAGAGAGTCATCCATTCAACCGATTCATTTGAACTGCTGATTCATTCAGAAATTCAGCAAGAGACTGTCTTTATGAATTGCTCACTGAATCATTGATTCGCTTGATTTGTTTAAAAATATGGATTCATTCAGTAATGTGTGTTGCTTGGAGACACACAACAGTTCTGCTGAGGCTTTGTTTGGTAAAACTGAGCAAAAATAAACAATATTGTGTCTAAAATATCACATAATATTAACTTCTTGTTTATTTATAAAATATTATGTTCATAATCATCACATTTGCATTCATGCTTTTCAGGGCAAAACCCGCACTCTTGCAAATGTGACATTGCTATATCATATGATATCAATTCAGGGGCATTTTTTGCCCTCAAATCTTGATTTTAGGGCATGTAAACACATTCTCTCTGTAACGTTGGGAGGCTTGACAGTGCAGTAGTGGATCCAAGTGCAGGCTTTATTCAAAAGAGTGGTCAAACAGGCAGGGTCACACACCAGCAAACCGGTACAATCCAGGATGAGACAAGAGTAATCCAATAAACAGGCGAAAGTCAGGACAGGCAGCAAATAATCAGAAAACAAGGAAACAGCCCAGGGATCAAAAACCACAAAGACAGGGAAACACGGGAACTTGGGAACGCTACAGGATAAACAATACTGAGCAATGAACGAGTGAAAAACAAGGCGTTAAATAGGGTGAGACTGATGGAGGTAACAAGACACAGGTGAATGCAATCAGTGATCAAGAGTCCAGGCAAAGGATTATGGGGAATGTAGTTAGTGAAGGAGTGACAACAGTCTGGGGTGGAGTGCCCTCTGGAGGAGCTCATGGGCACTCCAGCTGGTGATCGTAACACTCATAGGCTACATCATGCTTCGATGTTGCCCCTCTTCATGTTCGTCAGCAACTGCATGCAATAAGATGTCATACAGGTCTGGGCAGGGGGCATTAAATGTGTTAATCATTTTAACGTGTTATTTTTCCCATAATTAATCTCACCAAATTAAATCAGCAGCTCTATTTAAAACATTTAAATACGAATCTGTTTTCAAATTGTAATAATATTTCACAATATTACTGTTTTTACTGTATTTTTGATCAAATAAATGCAGCCTTGATGAACATAAGAGACTTATTTAAAAAACATAAAAATCTTACTGACCCCAAACTTTTGAATGACCATCTAATGAAGTGTTTAAATGAGGAATATATGCTGTGCTCGTATCATAAACAGCTGTGTGATCACCTTGTTTTAGGAAAGAAAGTGTTTTACCCCATTCTCTTCAGCCAGTACAACCCAGCTGTAATCTACGGCAGTCATGATCACGTCCCCCCTGTGGAACAGCAGCTGGTAATGCAACTCATTTTCATGAGGAGATTAAAATGCTTCATCAAGTTTGATGTGATTAATTGCCGCATTGTGATGGAACAAAATCATCTCAGTCGTCTGGCATTGATATTCTGAACACATAGATAATAAAGAGCCTGATTAAATGCAGGCTTTATTCAAAAGAGTGGTCAAACAGGCAGGGTCACACACCAGCAAACCGGTACAATCCAGGATGAGACAAGAGTAATCCAATAAACAGGCGAAAGTCAGGACAGGCAGCAAATAATCAGAAAACAAGGAAACAGCCCAGGGATCAAAAACCACAAAGACAGGGAAACACGGGAACTTGGGAACGCTACAGGATAAACAATACTGAGCAATGAACGAGTGAAAAACAAGGCGTTAAATAGGGTGAGACTGATGGAGGTAACAAGACACAGGTGAATGCAATCAGTGATCAAGAGTCCAGGCAAAGGATTATGGGGAATGTAGTTAGTGAAGGAGTGACAACAGTCTGGGGTGGAGTGCCCTCTGGAGGAGCTCATGGGCACTCCAGCTGGTGATCGTAACACTCATAGGCTACATCATGCTTCGATGTTGCCCCTCTTCATGTTCGTCAGCAACTGCATGCAATAAGATGTCATACAGGTCTGGGCAGGGGGCATTAAATGTGTTAATCATTTTAACGTGTTATTTTTCCCATAATTAATCTCACCAAATTAAATCAGCAGCTCTATTTAAAACATTTAAATACGAATCTGTTTTCAAATTGTAATAATATTTCACAATATTACTGTTTTTACTGTATTTTTGATCAAATAAATGCAGCCTTGATGAACATAAGAGACTTATTTAAAAAACATAAAAATGTTACTGACCCCAAACTTTTG
>NW_015651641.1:1746328-1777535 GCF_001515625.1 Sinocyclocheilus rhinocerous
TTTTACTGTATTTTCGATCAAATAAATGCAGCCTTGGTGAACATAAAAGACTTCTTCCAAAAACAAAAAATCTCACCACCCCAAACTTTTGAATGACCATCTAATGAAGTGTTTAAATGAGGAATATATGCTGTGCTCATATCATAAACAGCTGTGTGATCACCTTGTCTTAGGAAAGAAAGTGTTTTACCCCGTTCTCTTCAGCCAGTACAACCCAGCTGTAATCTACGGCAGTCATGATCACGTCCCCCCTGTGGAACAGCAGCTGGTAATGCAACTCATTTTCATGAGGAGATTAAAATGCTTCATCAAGTTTGATGTGATTAATTGCCGCATTGTGATGGAACAAAATCATCTCAGTCGTCTGGCATTGATATTCTGAACACATAGATAATAAAGAGCCTGATTAAATGTACTGATAAAGCGGGCTGTTTGTCCTGAGGGAAGTTCAAGCTTCCCTTTAACAACAACAGAAGATGTGTGTAAACAGAGTGTTTATTCAACATTTTCTTTCTGCGGATACATTATTATTATTGCAGCTGGTCGCATTAACAATAATTTTAAATGTGCTGTTGTTGCCTTAAATAAATAGGAGCTATTTTTGCCTGATATGGTGCTGGATTCACAAAACATTATTACAGGGATAGTTCGCTCCAAAATTAGAAATCTGCCATCATTTACTCAACCCCATGTTGTTCCAAACCTGTATCATTTCTGGAAAACAAAAGAAGATATTTTGAAGAATGTTAGTAACCAAACAGTTTTGGTTCCTATTGACTTCCATTTTATGGTCAAAGAGCATAATGGAAGTCAATAGGAACAAAAATGTTCTTCAAAATATCTTCTTTTGTGTTCTGCAGAAGAAATAAAATCATATAAGTTTGGAAAAACTTGAGGGTAAGTAAATGATGACAGAATTTTCATTTTGGGGTGAACTATGCTTATTAGAATAAAATTCTTCTTAACTGCAATTTTCTTTTCTTAAAGAATAGTTCACTCAAAAAATGTCATAATTTACTCAACCTCATGTCATTCCAAAACTGTACGGCTTTCATTCTTCTGTGGAACTTAAAAGAAGCCCTTTATGCTTGTGATTCAACCTTGATATATGAAAAAAAAAAATATATATATATATATATGGACAAAAACAGTTGATATATTCTCTTCTTTTGTGTTCATCAGAAGAAAGTCAGAAAAAAGATTTTTGGTTGAACTGTAGCTTTATGTTACAGGGTAAGTCATTGAAATAAATATAAAAAAAAGTGGTTTACCACATTTTGAGGTTACCTGACAACCTTTTTTTTTTTTTACAGTGCATACTGAACATGTTGAGACTATGGGGGAACAAACAGTTTTAATAATTGCATTTAATTATTTTAAAAGTATTTTAGAATGATTTCAGTATCTTGAGAAAGACTGGCATTAAATGCTTGAGCTCCACCTCTGTACTTCTTGAGGGATCCATGAAATTTCCTAATGCTCATGGTCATTGCACACATTTTGCCTGTCTCCTCCTCTTACAGGTGGTTTCGATGTGGACATTAAAGGCTGGGGTGGCGAGGACGTCCACCTATACAGGAAGTACCTCCACAGTAATCTGCTAGTGGTGCGCGCCCCGTCACGCGGCCTCTTCCACCTGTGGCATGAGAAACGCTGCGCTGATGAACTGCCTCCAGACCAGTACAAGATGTGCATGCAGTCCAAAGCCATGAACGAGGCCTCGCACGGCCAGCTGGGCATGCTGCTCTTCAGACACGAGATCGAGGCGCACCTCCGCAAACAGAAACAGCGAAGCGGAGCTAAAAAATCTTGATGGACTTTTACCGCTTGTATACATGCTCTTAAAGGGATTGTTCACCGAAAAATGGAACATTCTGTTCTTATTTACTAAGCCTAATGACATTTGATGTTTGTTCTGTGGAAGCAGAGCTCTGGTTGTTCTTTTTGCTGTTTTTACAGTGAATATTGACTGAAGCTTCAAAAAAGATGCAAAAAGCACCGTAAAATCATTATAAAAGTGGTCCACGTGAAGACAGCGAAGCGGAGCTAAAAAATCTTGATGGACTTTTACCGCTTGTATACATGCTCTTAAAGGGATTGTTCACCCGAAAAATGGAACATTCTGTTCTTATTTACTAAGCCTAATGACATTTGACGTTTGTTCTGTGGAAGCAGAGCTCTGGTTGTTCTTTTTGCTGTTTTCACAGTGAATATTGACTGAAGCTTCAAAAAAGATGCAAAAAGCACCGTAAAATCATTATAAAAGTGGTCCACGTGAAGCCCAAATTATGTTCATGAGAAGAATTGAATTGAAGCATTGAATCTTTTTATTGAATCACAGGTTGAATGATTCACTCTTGAATCAGACTGATCTGTGTTTTTTAAAACAAAAATTTCTGTTTCTGTTGTATGGCTTTAGAAGTCTTGAAATGTAGTATAAAATGAAGTACACTGCCATCCAAATGTTTGAAATAATTCTGATTTTTTAAATGTTTTTGAAAGAAGTCTCGTGCTCGCCAAGGCTCCATTTATTTGATAAAAATACAGTAAAATACATTTATAAGGTTACAAAAGATTTATGTTTTAAATAAATGCTGTTCATTGAACTTTTTATTCATTAAAAAGTCCGGGAAAAAACTCCACAAAAATATTAAGCAGCAAAAACTACTTTCAACATTGATAATAATAAGAAACATTATTAATAATTGAGCACCGATAATAATTTATAAAAACTGAGAACCAAATCGGCATATCAGAAAGATTTCTGAAGGATCATGTGACACTGAAGACTGGAGTAATGATGCTGAAAATTCAGCTTTGCATCACAGGAATAAATTACATTTTACAATATATTCAACGAGAAAACAAGTATTCTGAATTGTAAAAAATATTTCACAATATTACCATTTTTACTGTATTTTTTATCTAACAAATTCAGCCTTGCTGAGCATAAGATACTTCTTTTAAAAAATAAATCTTAATTATTCCCAAATGCTTGATTGTAAATCGAATGGAAAAGAGCAATACATTTATAAGGTTACAAAAGATTTATGTTTTAAATAAATGCTGTTCATTGAACTTTTTATTCATTAAAAAGTCCGGGAAAAAACTTGCTTGATTGTAAATCGAATGGAAAAGAGCATCCAGTAAATTTTTCAGAAGTTCTCCTTTTATGTTCCACAGAGGAAACAATAATTTGACACTAGGGCGAGTAAATGATGACAGAATTCATTTATGTTATGCATGAGAGGGGAAGTGGAAAAATTATACAGTACTGCCTTCAGTGAAGAGCCGGTTTTAGTCAAACTGACGCACACACACATATGCAAACCCAAACACAGAGATAACCAAGAGACGCCACAGGAACAGAGCAGCAGACAGACATTCCCTCAAGACAAGATAGTCAAGCGTGGGAGCGCAGTAAAGGACCTTCAAGTCTCTTTGGAGTGATACAATATGATCCACAGTATTATAGAGATGCAGCACATGATGTGTCTGTAATGCACTTCACCCGGTCAGTGGGTTACGCTGATAAACCGCTGTCTTTCAGAAAGCATTCTGTATTATACCAACCGATACAAATGACATTTAGATGAGACACTTTGTTTCAATTTTTTGTGTGTGTGTGTGTGAATCGATGAGTGAGAAGAAGATTGAGGGCTAATGCATGTTGTGTAGACAGCTGTGCGATAGTTCATATGACGAGTGGTTCAAAGAACTGCAATTTATTAATGTTGTGGTGCCACCTTGTGGTGCCATTTATTAAAATAGACAGTGAGCTGATGGTTTTACAGAGGAACTTCATTATATACTCAAACACAACAAATGTACTAGTTTTAATAATCTAATCAAATTCTAATTTTGATTTCAAAGACACCAAGAATTGTAATATCTGAGTGATATTTTGTATGACAAAGAATTTTGTTCGCAAAGAGTATTATGAGTGCTGAAGATTAACAGTATTTGTTAGAGGGTTTATTTAAGTGACCCTTCCAAATACTTAGCTATATTTGTGCACAATTTATCATCTTCAGATTTAGCTGAATTTTATTGAAGTTCAGTCAGAATACACGCCTGTCAGGTATATCAAAGACTTCAGGTTTGTTTTTTATTTTTTAAGTGTGACATTTTTTCACCCTAAAACCTTGAAGCGTGTATGGTTATATATTCTTTAAATATATTGTTTTGACACGAATTCGCTCTGATTTATTGTAAATGAAAAGTCATTTAGATTTTTTGAGGCCAAAGCAGAATAAAATGAAGGAAAAAAAGTCACTGATTTTCATACATCATTTACTAATATCACCATTGAAAATTATGTGTCCAGATATTACCTCTAGATGGCAGTATTGCGTAACTAATTTAAATCTTCATGAACTCTAGTATCTGTTTGGCTTGCCATGTGATGATGTGTATTGGGATTTTTGAAAATTTGAAACCAATACACTTTGAAAACTAGTTTTTAATTTAATCTTTTTTATTGATTTTATATGACATTGTGAAGAACACCATTTAATGGCTCAGCAAACTAAAGATGTGTATTGTGATTTTAGAGTAAGACTTAAAGAGTAACGATTCAGCTGCATAATTTTGATATCAAACTCAAATTGTGTTATGAATGCCATTTGAGTGTTCATGATTAGCATTTTTAATTAAAAAATGACATTTTCTCAATATATAAACTACTTTTCCTGTTATTCTGTTATTAAATCATTACTACATTATTTATTGTTACATACTTTAAACATTGTAAACATAAGATCTTACTGCTCACTATTTATATTTCTTACAAAATTTTACATTTGTTGCAATAAACTATTATTATTAGTATTAGTATTAGTAGTATTAGTAGTGGATTTTTCAGTGGCCGATACCAATAACTAGAGAGATAAAGAGAGATAAAGGCTAATACAAGTATAAGTATATAAAAGTTTAAGAATATATAATACAAATATAAATGATATGCAACTACAAATATATGATACATGCTCAAATTAAATACTTTGCTCTTTCAAAATGTTTTTTTTTTTTCAGCCAATATTTTTTATAGATTCACAACAAAAACAAACTGTTTATCCATAACTATTTGTTTGAGATATATTTTTTTCTCAAGACAGTCATGGTCTATATATTGATCTAATTATAAAGACGCATGGGTGTGGGCGTGGTGGGCGTGGCTTTATGCCGAGAGACACGCGATTGGCTGTAATGAGCCTTAGCTGTTGTCCGTCATGACAGCCAGCAGGAGCTCAGTAGTGTGTAGTCCGAAGACACTCGAGTCTATTTAATCGCATCGCCCGAAACACCGCATACCGGCTCGCCATCGCTTATTCTTTACCTCATGCGTTGAAATGGTGATCTTATCTAACAAGCTACAACCAAGCGGCTCGCTCTGTCTCCTCTGCGGCTGCTTATTATTACGCGGTCAATGTTATTAAGAGTGTTTGCGCTGGCGTTGGTCCCTGCAGCTCATCTCTCTTCCAGTTGACCACTAGAGGTGGACGCTCCGTCAGGCTGTTTACAGTGGGAACACTGAGGACGCCTTAAAGAAAGCCTTTATCTCCGTTACTGACCCACAGAAGGACACTGGCACGATGTTTGAAACCAGAGGAATCCCCTTTATATTGCTTGACATCGCGTGCCTAATACTCGGTAAGCATTATTTTAAGTAGTCTCGCTTGTATTTTATGAATTGATATAAATAGGTGTTGCCTGGATTGTAATGCGTCTTAAAGCGAAGTGAGAGTAATTTATAACGCAGGCGTTAATAAGTGTTGTACAGAAAGATATTAATATATAAACATACTAAAGACGTATCTAGACATGTCAGTTGTTTTAGATACATGTTGCCATGCACGTTATTTAATTGCATGGGATTCCATGCAACAATGGTACTCACATGTTAACCACATACTACACTCATAGAGTGCGTCATAGTGCGTACTGGAGCCGACTTGCATTTATCATGCTTTATCAAAATTTCCGTAATTACAGGGCGTTACCTTTATGTTATGCAAAACAATGAGTCAGGGTATAAGGGAACGTGAAACATCGCTGAAAATCATTAAAAATCCCATGAGAAACACACACACACTCTCTCTCTCACACACACACACACACACACACACACACACATATAGTACGTGGGGCTAGTTGTCACAGTTTTAACCCAGCAATTTTTTTTATGATTTATTTATTTAAAATGTGTGTTTCTGTATAATGTCATAAATTTAAAGTCTTAGTTTACTGAATTGTCTAGAATAAAGATACAAATCATTGAACACACCTGCTGTGACAACATGCCCCAACAGCAGAGAATGTTGTCACACTATATGGGGTAAGTTGTCACAATGCAACCTGTCAGACTGAAAAAAATCTAAAAGGTAACATTCAAAAATACATACATTTAAAATGCATGACAACTTCCTTGGGGCATTTATGAAAATATCCCAATGTGACAACTAGCCCCACACCCTTATAATGCATAATAATGTGATTTATTCCTATGAAATTATTATTATTATTATTATTATTATTTGAATCCTTATCCAAATAATCAGAAATGACTGAAGAAGTCATGGAAATTATTTGGTCAAAGTATGTGGGAACCCTGTAATGTAATTAACGATTATATTCTGAATCTAGTTGTTCCCCAATAATCCCTGCTCAGTCCTACAGCACTTATGATGAAAGTTTTGATCTGTATTTATCTTGGAATTTTCCGTGCACTGGGGGAATGTTTTCATGTTTTTACACAGGGAACAAACAGATTGGACTTTCCACAAAGTAACCATCCGAGTCACTTTCATATGATGGCTACTTGTTTTTGTTCTTTGATAAATGTGCCAACATGATTATTTTAGCGTTTTAGAAGAATTTTAAGTGTAATGAAGTATAATATCCTAACTGGAGTTTGTATAGTAGTATTTTTGACAATTGAACACACATGCTGGTCATTTCTCTCATATTCAAAAGTAGGTCACAACCATGACTGTCAAGCAGATACTCATGTCACGTCACGTGCCTTTCTGTGTTTTACCGAGGCCATCCTTGATTTTCATTCACAAATGCATATTTACATACCACCGTTACCACCTAAACTCAAACTATGAGAATACACAGAAGAGAAGAGCCGTATACTGACGGTTTGCACCCAAAAGGCCTTACTAATTGTGTTTGTTTTGGCATTTGAATTACAATGGGGCTTCATTAGAGCAAAAAGCAATTCAGCATCTCCTCAGCCCAGCTCTTCCTTCTTTCAGGCTTGAGCAGCCAGCTTTAACTATATGTGTGCGTATGTCACATGCACTCGACATGAGTAACAGACCCATAGTCTTTTCTTGGGAGAAGAGCCTCAGGCTCTATGAATGAGGGTTTTTGTTGTTTTTCCATAATGCTTTGCAACAGCAGCAACAATAGGCTGAGGCTATAGAGGATTCAAAGTTTACATACGAGCTCTCGACTTTAAACCATCAGGTCGCATTAGTGCAATATGGGATGCATAAAGACACATTAGCGTCAGCTAAAATTTAAAAGGCTGTATGTGACAAAAGCATTGCATCTGGTTTGAACACTAAGAAAGGATGACAGTAAGTATAATTAAGTGTTTAAAGCTTAATTTAATAGATTAATTTAGCCCTTGATTTGGGGAGATGGATGATGATAAGGTGCTTATTTCTTTAGTCCTATCTATTAGTTAATTCAAAAATACATTAAAAACATCATTCAGAAATACAATGACTTGAAGACACCCCTTCTGAATTAAAATTCATTTTGATATTTTTTGAGTGGCATGAAGAAGAAAAAATTCAGAGTGACAACTGTTTTGATATCGTAATTTACAAAAAAAGCATAATCTTTAATAATTTATAATAAAGTAATCCTTTTTTTTTTTAAAGATTTTAACAAAACTGCTTCACTGCCTTTTAATATTTGAAAAAAACAACAACTTTTGTGACCATGTAGAAACATGCAAAAAAAACAAACTACATCATAGTAATAATTACAATATTTTGTAATATTTTTATAACCTTTTAATGTTATTATATATATTTTTAATAATTTAAAAATTATTTTACCTGATGATTACTCCACATGAGTCATTAAACTTTTTCTGGGTTTTTCAAAACCACATAAAACCAACATGAAAACAAAGAGTGCATTTCTAAGAACTTGACACGTTTTAAACTAGATTTTCCCTTCTCTTTATCACGGACACTCACGTGTCATGGACCCTTTGTAAAACTGTCATCAGACACCGTACACTTTACATATGTCACTTTAAAGTAACAATTAATTCTATGGCACCACCTGTCAGGTGTCCTTTCTGAACAAGCTTTGTCATTATAAACCCACCCGTTATGTAATTTTTATCTCTTAGGTGGCAGCAGCCATTCTTCAACATTGGAAATCAGCCCTTGCATTTGATTGGTTGGTAGACCCTTTATCGAGTTGTTAACCCGTTGTTAACCCTTCTTCACCTACAGCTGGCCTCCCGCTTGCAGCGTTTAACCTGGGTAAAATCAAACCGTATCAGCGGGGCTTTTTCTGTAATGATGAGAGCATCAGCTATCCCTTCCACACCAGCACAGTCACCTCCACTGTGCTCTACACAGTGGGCTTCACACTTCCCATATGTAGTGTAAGTAATCCTAGATAGCATCCACACAAGACATGCCCAGCGTCTTCCCTCACAAGTCTGTAGTGCGCTCAAGCTTGTTTTAAAGGATATTTGGCAATTCATCTTGAGAGTTTAATGGACTGTTGCAGTCACAGGAAGTGGCCCTTCATTCTGAATGAACAAACAGACAAATAAACACCGAAGAACAGCTGTTTCAACATGACTCCTGACCACTGAACAGGTGCAAAATGCAATTTCAATAGAGCTTTATTAGGTGGATTGGAAGCAGCTGTTCAAGTCACTTCATCTGGGATCACATTAGACCGTCTAACATTGTCTACACTGGAAGAGACCACTGTCGCCCGAGGGATAGTACACCCAAAAATGAAAATTGTCATCGCTTACACACCCTAATGTTGTTTCAAACCCATAAGACCTTTGTTAATCCTCAAAACACAAATTAACTAATTTAAGTCAAATTAATTAATTAAAGTTACATTGATATAAAATATATATTTTATATAGTTTTATATTTTGGATCCGAAAAACGATCTGATGCTGCTATATGATCCGTTGAACCACTAATACACACACACACACACACACACTCAAATATATATATATATATATATAGCTCTGTGGCATGCCAAAAATAGAAACCATCCCTCCGACTGAAAATGTGACAAGACGCTTCCATTATAGACTACAATCTAGTTGTGCAGATGGTGATGCACTGCATCTGTTTGATGTAGACACAGTGTCGGGATAGAAACATTTGGGCAGCTCTGTTGCACCCAGGCAGTGTTTTTGTTCCTTTGTGTAGGGATACTCTGGGCATGTTGCTTTTCATTAACTTCTTCGGCAAGGATGTCCACCAAGTACAAGAAATTCCCTTAATAGCTGTTTTAGATTAGCTCAGATTTGAGGTATTTCGGGCTGGGAATGTATTTAAACGCACCCTCCTTCAATCTGCTCCTGCTGCTTTTTTTTTTAGAAGCAACTGCAAATTGGGCAGAGTTTGTGGTTTTCATCATGAGAGGATTCTTGGGTTTACCAACTAAACCACAGAAACTTCCTGAATATGTTTAGGAAGGGTCACTGTTTGGTCACATCTCAAGTACTGATGTTCAGGCGGCTTGCTTGTTAGCATAGTTAATTGCATAAATATTTGTATCAAAACTGTTTTAACACAAAATTCGGGAAAAAAATAAATCTAGACCTGATGGAAGGCGTATCTAGTATATTGTGATCCATCTGGAATGTGATAAGAGTGGATAGTTGATATCTTCTGGAGCACAGATGGCATACTCTCTCCTCTTAGACATTTCTCCAAAAGTTTTAGCATTCCTTTCCACGATACCCATCTCGACCCCTATACCTACCCGTCTCCACCCCCTGATCCCTAAACCTACCAATCTCTGCCCCTAAACCTACCCATCTCCACCCCTAAACCTACCATCTCCACCCCCTGATCCCTAAACCTACCCATCTCTGCCCCTAAACCTACCCATCTCGACCCCTAAACCTACCATCTCCACCCCTGATCCCTAAACCTACCCATCTCTGCCCCTAAACCTACCCATCTTGACCCCTAAACCTACCATCTCCACCCCCTGGATGGATCTTGTGTACTGCAGTGAGGGGCTACTGCTAAATCAGGGTCACTCAAAACTTCTAGGTTGGTGTGGCGCTCAACTCTGCAGGTGCTCAAGGAGCAGAATTGGACACACCTGCACTACTGGGTGTCCTGCTCTGGATGGATGGAAGAGTTGCAAGAAAGGTTTTTTCCTTGGGGTGGGAAAAATCCCTCAACTTTGTTCTTTAATGTGGTTCCATCCTGGAAACTTCCTACCCAATCTAGCCTGCATCTGCATTCATTATTAGACAAGCTTGTCCCTCGAAATAACTTTGCTTCGGAACCTTTTCGGATAGGTGGATCTCATATGGAAATGAGGTGTAGTTCTAGTGATTTACAGGAAAGTGTCCAATTAGCAGAACCAGTTCTATTGTGACCTCAAGTGTGCCATAAGTACGTTATTATCTGGCATTGAGAAGAAACTCCCTAATTAAAATTGAAATGAAGGCTTCTTCCAATGTGAACCCTTTTTGGATCAGTTGTCCACACCGTTGACCACCCAAGCTCTTGTTGGCAATCTCTAATCCTGCGGGTAGCCGTTTCAGTGCACGCAGGCTTTCTGTTTGGGTTCTTGGGCCAGACTCAAGGCCAGCAGTATCCCAGGCCCTCTCAGAATACTCTCGTTTAACATGGGCGTGGTTCCCATCTCTCTCTCTCGGAAGAGCACCTCTTTAGTGGTGGTCTAGTGTTTGCCTAGGAGACGATGCCATTTATAGAACAAATAAAGAGCAGTTGAGGGTCTGAGCCCAGAATAACCCAGATCACCTTTCACATGAGTGTTCTCAGGAAAATGGAGTCTTGTTGATAGGCAAACAAGTGTATTTGCTTGTTAAAGGGTGAGAGAGTCATCCAGGTCTAGTTCAAACAGTCCAGTCATAAATTATTTAAACATCTGAAGTAGGTCTTCAGTTCTTTGAGTCCGTGTTGCCCTTTCGTTATATTTTATCCACATGGAGTTCAGGCACACTCAGAATATGATCTGCAGTGCTTTATTTTAGTTTCTCCACCGCACAGATAATTCGCTTTAGCTCTGCTTTGTCTCTTGTCTCATGACCGGGTCTGTAATTCAATCAGCAAACAAGAACATAAAGATCTAGTCCTCATTATAATTAGCACACTGCCCAGATCTGGTTAAACTCTGCTTTTAAGTAGATTGATATGAAAGGAGCATGTTTGCAGTGGTTGAGTGTACGGCAGTTGTGCTGCTTGAATAATTCAAGTTTTATTTGGCGTCAGCCACTAGGCGGATGCTCCTAGTCGACAAGAGGCCTAAGCTTAAGTAAACAGGAACACACAAAAGCCTGCCGGATAGCCAGACCACCCTCCCTCTCTGACGCTTTCCGCGCTTCCCCTGCCCTGACCCCCTTCGTTCAGCACGCGTCTCCCCCGAGCATGCCTTTATCATCCGGAAAAGGGTGTGTGTTTGTGCTTTTTAAAGGGGGTGTTTTGTGGGACCAAATGGGACAATGCAAATCTTTGCCTAGCATGGGGTTCAGTGTTAGGATTCCATCCTGCCAATTTGTCCAAGTAATTCTTAGTTTGTTTACAGATTTGCAAAACAAATGTCAGCTTTAACTAAAGGCTTCATAGTGTTGCATAAGTACATGTCTGCATGTAGTAAGTAATTAAGCAGCCCTTCTGTGTTGCCCACATTGATTCATCGATTTGTTTTTGTTGCAGACTCTCATTCTACTCGGGACACTCGTCATTCTCCATGTACTGTATGCTGTTCCTGGCAGTGAGTGTCATTTATTTATGCTTTACCCCAAGGGGATAGCCCAACTGAAATACAATATTCTTTTGTCATTTATGCTGCCTTCATATGCTATCGGAATTATCGTAAATACGTTTCCTAATCGGAAATTAGATGTGAACGCCTCTCAAGTCGTATTTACTACTGGGAAATTCGGAAATAATTTTGATACCAGTTTCCGAGTTGAGCAGGTCATAATCTTTAAACATGGTGAAGGGGACAACCATTGCTGCTGAAAATGCTGTTCTCACAACAACTACATCCCTGTCTTGTCGCTAAAGTAGTGTATTTATAGGCTAGATATGAACGATCATTCGAAGCATATTGTATGTTTTATAAGCAGTGAAATAAGCATGTATTTGACCGAAATTCCAGAATTGTCAGCAAACTGCATGTATAGCACGGTGAATGTTTATGATAGTCAACCAATGGGATGCTAAATTTTATTCTTTCCGATATTAAAGCACTTGAATACGACAAGCTCGTAATCACAACTTCATAAGTGGGAAATAGGAAATTTCCGATAGCACGTGAATGCAGCATTACTTACCCTCATGTCGTTCCAAACCTGTCTGACTGACTTTTTCGCGGAAAACATGTATTTTCATACATTGAAAGTCAGTGGGGACCAATGTTGTTTTGGACCTTATTGACTTTTATTTTATGAACAAATGTTGATGTTTTGAAGAACTTATTCTTCTGTTATACAGTAGAAAAAGGAGTCATGAGGGTGAGTAAATGATAAGACGCTTCATTTTGAGGTGAACTATCCCTTTGATTCACAATTCGTTCTTAAGTATTTAAGGTATTTTTGTACTGTATACAGTACTGATGTTCTTGAATAATCAGTTAACAAAGTAACTACAATCAGCTTTACATAATCTAATAACAATGTTTCTAAGTGATAAGGAAATGGGATAAATGTCTGTAGATTTATAAATTTTACTTCATTGATATTTCCATTGGAAAATGCCCATTATCTGTCACGCTGAGGTATATTGACTCGGCAGCAGAGTAATCTTAAGGAGTCTTGTGTCATTCTGCTGAACTTCTCCATTACAGCCTTGTTAGCAAACACAACCTACCATAATCTTATCATGAGGGCACAAGCTTTAAGGACATGCGGCTAAAGTTCACAGCACATTTGGACCCTGAAATAAACGCATCAGACCTGGAGTCAGTGCTCAAAGACAACACTGAAGTATTTTTTTAAACTGCTACCCTATCAAAATTATTTGACTCCTGATTCTGAGATAAACTGTTCAAATTCAGATAAGAGTACAAGCATTAACCTAGGCCTGGGCAATAAAACGGTATCGATATTTATCGACGGTACACCTTCTTCGATAACGATATAAAAAATGTTCGATATAGTGCACGATATAGGCACGTGCAATGAGTGACGCAGACAGCACACACAAATAATGCACGTTGTTTTATAGACAGTTATTTCCTTGCGTTAACAATTTAATGTGCTGCATTATTTTGCTCATTGCGCCCTCCTGTGGCCTCGGGAGACAAGCCAAAAGTTTCCTTCAGACCTATTTAATCTGCATATAAAACATTTGAAATGAGATTTAATTTTTATTTTGTGTTTGACTGTTAAAACAAAAAAATATTTGTTGTTTGTCTCAATAAATTGTGTTAATTATAAATACAGTGGTTAAATATAAAAAAAAATTTTCTATTCCTTTGTTTTAAAAAAGGTTATTAAAAATGTCAATAATTATCGGTACCGAACGATATGAAACATTATATCGTTGATACATTTTTTTTAGCTATATCGCCCAGCCCTGCATTAACCAGATAAATATAACCTAGTAATGATTCTTGAGTTTGTGTGCTTTTAGAGTGGGTATTTTTAGGGACTCCCAATGATTTCTGGGAATCTTTCCCCAGCGTGGGGTTGAGTGTTAGGATTTCTTCCCATCAGCTTGCCAAAGTAATTCTTTGTGTTTACAGAGATTCAAAACAAATGCCAGCTTTGATTTTAGGGTTTCATACTGTTGCACAAGCACACGTTTAACATGTAGTGGAAGTTAAACAGAACTTGTTTTGCCCACATTGATTCCTTGTTGCAAACTATCCTTCTACTCGGGTCACTCCATCAAACCTTTAAATGAGTAATGATTTTGACAACAAGACCTGTCTAACATGTAGTGGAAGTTAAACAGAACTTGTTTTGCCCACATTGATTCCTTGTTGCAAACTATCCTTCTACTCGGGTCAACTCCATCAAACCTTTAAATGAGTAATGATTTTGACAACAAGACCTGTAAGGTGATAGCATTATGACAACCAGCAGAGTGTCAACTAAATTAACTTCAATTGGTTGCTGTAAAAGGAAGTCTCTACATTGTTGGGAATGTGGAGCGGTTGCCTGTGGCGGCTTTGACGCATCAAGCCAGAATTTTTGGTGCATTCCCTCGGGCATGAGATAACATGAAAAATGAGCCATTTCGTAAACAGGAAAAATTAGGTAGCAGGGGATCTGTAGTAACATGAAAACACTGTAGACACAATCACAGTGTACTGAAGTCAACATGACCGTGTGTTAGTGAGATCATCAGCGGAGTCACATGTGCGGTACGAGTTCAGCAGGCAGCATATTTTAAACCTCTCACATACAATGAGTTTGAACAGGCTTTTCCTTTCTCAAAGCTTTATCTTCAAGCAAGAATGCAAACTGAATGGGCACGGCTCCTTCGCCCCATGTTCCAGTTCTTCCTGATCGCCGCCTCCATCTATACAGGACTGTCCCGTGTCTCAGACTATAAACACCACTGGAGTGATGTACTCACAGGACTAATACAAGGAGCCATCGTGGCTTTACTAGTGGTGAGTTATGCATTCAACAGCACACAGATCATGTATGCTTGCAGAAAATCAGTGAATTCTGCTCATTCAAAAGGAATTTCACTTTCTTGTCATTCCAAACCCATATTATTGTCTGATGTTCATGGAATAATAGAATCAGTATTATTTTAACTATATAGTGTTCATCAGGATTACCTTTAGAACTAAAATTAAAATAATATATTTTTTAAGTGCATAAGTTATTTCAGTTCATGTTTACTTCAGCATGGCATAATTTCCTATTTTGTTTAAGATTAACTTTTAAGTACTAAAATAAAAACTAAAATTGAAATAAAAAGTAACAAGAACTTTATTGACAGACACTTATTAAAATTATATAATGCTGTTTTTTTATGAAAACAAAATATTAAAATGTTAGTAAAGCTAATAGTATATCAGTGATACTAAACTAACACTGGTATTCATTAATATTTTATCTTACAGTTTCTCATTTTAATTTTAGTAATTTTGTTTTTATTTTTAAGAATTCCATTTTTTTTTTCCATTTCAGTTTTAATCATTGGTACTTCGTTTTTTTTCCATTTAACTTTTTTTAATTTAAGCTTTATTTAAATTTAAAAAACAATTTTAATAGTTTTAGTTAACAGCACTCAACAGAATTGTGAACAGAATGTTTTAAATTGAAAAATAATTGTCAATCTGAAATTCTTCAGCTAAACTCTAAAATTTCATTTACACTCAAAACAAGATCAAAATATTTAAAAAATCAGTGACAAATTTCTGGATTTTCCCCCTCCCATCAGCCCCAGTCCCTTTTAATGCACATTTGTTTATGTTCCACATAAGAAATAAGTAGGGGTTTGAGTGACTTCTACTTTCTGATGTACAGTATAAGCACTAAAGTAAGTTGCTAAATATGAAAAACACTGACATTTCAGGCCAGCCCCTGTGACTATAAACCTCCAATATATCACCTTCTCTTACACTCTACAGGTTTTCTGTGTGTCGAATTTCTTCAAAAAGAACGTTGAACCACAGAGAGAGGCAGAGATCCCACACACCACCTTATAAGAGACGCCTACGAATGGAAATCATTATGAAAACCCAAACTAAACTATCACGAGCCTCTGTCGATGGGAAGGGGTTTCAGCGTGCACCCACTACGAGGGCAGACCACTGCGGTGGAAACCTGTGAATGTAACCTTGCTTTCTGTGTTCTCCAGACGCCTCTTTCTGGGGCTCTCTCTATGGATGCTGTACCACGTTTCCTTGGCTGGACTGCTTCTGCTGCTACCACAGCTTCCTCTGTATCTCCAAAAACTAATATAAGTGTACCTCTATTAAGCCACAAAAGAAACACCTTTTTTTTAATCTGTATTTAAAAAAAATAAAGATTCGCTATACAGACTTTTTTTTATTAAAATTGTTAAAACTATGTATAAAATGTTGCGCTTTTATGATGGAAACAAAAACCCATTATGCTCGTTGACAAACAAATAAAACAATTATGTTTCATTTAAATTCTGTCCTTCAGTGTTTTGATGCAAAATAAACAAAAAAACAATAGCAAACACAGAAATATATAAACCTCTAGATTCACAGGTAAAGACTGGCAGCAAACACGATATCCCTCTTAATCTTCGTTATACCTGTGAAAAACAAGAAAATGTGTTTGAGTTGTAAAACAAAACCCTATCAACCTCAAAGCTGTGTTCCAAAATCTAGTGTGCTGCCTAGCTAGACAGCATTTTAAGGCATCATAAACACGCTACAAAGGCCGTTCCCTAAGTTATGATACCTCATTAACTGTTAGGTAATCTAATACTGCATAATTAGCAAAATGCTAACATCCAACTGTATTGGATTCAATTTTAACCTATCCATTTGTTAGCTAATCAAATACGGTGTAATTAGCTTAGCAGCATGCTAACATTCAACTCTACTGGAATCCATTTTGACCCAAGTATTTGTTAGCTAATGAAATGCTGTATAAGTAGCTTAGCAAAATGCTAACATCCATCTCTATCGGAATCGATTTGTGTGTGTTTGTTAGCTAATCGAATACTGTGCAATTAGATTAGCAGCATGCCAACAACAAAGTCTACTGGAATCCGTTTTGATCAACGTATTTTTATGCTTATTCAAACACCATGTTATTAGCTTAGCAACATGCTAAATAGTCTCCCATGTGCTTCACGTGAGGAGCTTTCGTGCAGGACGTGTACTGTGGAAATGCATGAATGCTGATGCTTCTAGATTCACAAGCTTTTTTTCATGCATTGTTTCATTACAAAAAGTGTCAGCTGGCAAGTCGTAAAGTATACGATGGAATGAGACAAACGTAAACTCTATGGTTTTCCCCCTGCGTGGTAATTATGAGCAATTTAGTTGAAACGCACATTTTGTAGCTAGTTACTTGAATAACACCACATCTGATTTAATGGAACAGACATTTGAACGGAACTATAGCGCCCCTTTGAGTACGGAGGTCTGTTATAGCAACATCAATGGAAAACGCAATCATTCAGACCACATACTTCTTTCTGCCCTTAGAAGGCAGCTCACTAGGCTTTAAATGGGAAAAAAACAAAACTGTTGTTCTGTAAATTAAATAATTCATGAGTCAAAATACAGAACCACAGTAATGAGATTGAGATATTGAGACACTGGATTGTGGATTTGTTTGTTATCTTATGTCTCACATCCACAGGTTCTCAGAATGTGATCAATAATTAAATCTTTCCAAGACTGTTTACTAGTTAAGTGCTCAAAGCTGCCCACAATAAACTGGATACTCTTTGCACGTGGCTCTATTGAGCTGAATGAGTCACACCACGAGTCTAGAGCATGTCCTACCCGTGGCAAACTTATTCTCCAGCTCTGTGTTTCCAATGGCCTTGGCTGCCTGGCACATCTGCCTCAAGAGCTCCTCCAATCTACGCATGCAGCGGATAATACTGCCTGAGAAAGAGAGAGAGAGAGCGAGAGAGAGAGTGTTAGTCCTCCTCGCACTTACTACATACCAACCACATATGGTCATTTTCAGTGCTTGTAAACCTTAGTTTCAATGTCCAGTTGTATTAGTGATGTTTATTTCTATGAAACTTATCTTGGCACATGGGGTTTTGCTGGCATAACATTCTAAGATCTCTACGGAGACCAATTCAGTATTAGGTGAAAGGGGACGAGAGAAAGAGAATATGGGAACTTCTCCATTTTTCATATGACATCTCTCCCTCACTGCAATTTATCACTACAAGTGCTTTGCTGTTTGCTAATGCACATGAACGCAGCCAAAATCTCACTCAGGAGCTGGAGCGCAGACAGATGGGGGATTTTCTTGACAAGACATGAAATCTGCGTTTCAAAACACACGTCATGCCGCGGACAAGGCCAAATCTCAGAGCAGAGGCTCCTGGGAGAAGATGTGCTGAAAATACATTTGAAATCCTTTTATTTCACAACAGGCCCCATGCTGCACTTATGAAGTCAGGACCAAATACAACATCACTGATTCCTAATAGTTTCACAAACTAATTACATTTGGTCATTTCTGGGAAACAGGAATGATATGAAAATAGTCTTTTTATAGTAGAATTAAATACAAGCCATTGTCGGGATTTAGGGCTGGGCGATACGGGAAAAAAAACATCAATCATCCATCTGCCTGCCTGTCTGTCTATCTATCTATCTATCTATCCATCTATCCATCCATCCATCCATCTATCCATCCATCTATCGTGTAAGCAAGTGCATTAAATGTCATTTTTTCCCCCTCCCCAATCAGAGGAGCCATAACATGGACCAAACAACCACTATTAGATTGCAGATTCAAAATATTTAAAATGTAAAATAAAGCAAAAAAAAACAAAAGTTACATACATAGGCATATTTTTCACAAAATGAACAAAAAAATATGCAAGTCTATGTACCAATATAACAATATTTAATAAATATTCTGCTACATAAACACTCGTGAGAAGTGATTTACTGAAACCGATGGTCTAAATGTCATTGCACACCGAGTCCGAAAATTTCGCACGTAAAAAAATAAATACGACCTCACGTTATGTCAATCACGTTTACACACTGCCTCTGAAATATTCGTCCGTCATAAAAAAATTCGGATCGGGTTCGATTTTTTCCGTTTTTCGCATCCGTAGCAAGTATTTTGAGAGGTGTTTTGACAGTTCAGAGCCAGTACAAGCGAACGCCAAAATCCAGAATGGCGATTGTCAAGTTCATCCACTTTGTCTCGCAGCACAAAGCACTGTATATAGATCCTTGCACACGGAGTTCACAAAAATTGGTGGTCTTCTTTTTAATATGTGGCTCTAGTATCGCTAGCACTGACATCCTGAAGTAAACTTTGAATCGCCCGTGATAATCCAGCTGCTCCTTAAGGAGGGGGAACTCTCCTTCCTCTCTATCTCGGGATTGGATGGACCCAATATTTCCTTTCTTTTTTTTAAAGAAGCGAGAGGACAACAAAATCATCCTCACTGCTTGAAGACTCCATTTAGTGCTGTTTTGCGAATTTTTTCGCAACGGATTAATTAATACGCATCGGACTCAGTGTGCAAGGTTTCTGTGCACGACAAATTTTTAGGATTTAGAATACGAAAAAACGCATACGAAAATTTCGGACTCAGTGTGCAGAGACCTTAAGAAACACAACTGACCAACTGAAAAGTGCCTTAATCACAGCAATATTTACAAAGTGGCTTCAATTAAAACATAAAAATGTAAATATCTGATACATCAATTTGTTGCGAGAGAACTAGTACCTTCAAACACGTCTGTCATTTTGCATATCTGAGAAAATGAGGAGCCGTTGGCCCAGGTGTAGACCACATCCATCAGGTGTGGGCGGAACTGGTTAAGGTAAGTGTCCTCATCCACGTCCAGCTTGGCCTCTGCAGACACCTTAGCAATACGCTTGGCACATTCCTACAACCACAGCAGAACGCGAGTCATTCGTGACGATATGGGATCAGTTAAGACAAGATTCTAGATGCTTTGAGAGCTTATGATGAAGGTGACATTTCTCAGAGAACACATGGCTTCAGAAGACTTATGGGGAACAAGATAAGGAAAAGAACAGCTTCAACATTCAGCAAAATATCTCCTTTTGTGCTCCACAGGCTCAAAAAAAATGACAATTTAAATTTTTAAGTAGACTATTTCTTAGTTTTATCAGTCCCTCCAGGATTCTGCGATTGCTGAATTTATGGCAAAATCAAGCAAACTCCGCAATTTTCGCAAGAGCTCGCAAATTTTCGTAATTGCTGAAGATTTTCCGCAGATTTTGGGCTTAGACCATAGACCGTATAAAAACATGGACGTAGTGTCCGTGACGTCACCCGTAGGTTTCCGAAGAGCGTTTTTGAAGCCTAAAGTGGGCGGAGCGGGCCGTCGCCATCTTGGCAGCGCGTCACTCCCGGATGATCGAAAATGGGCAAAGATGCGGGAGCTGGTTGCTGAAACCACACCCACCTAGCTCAACGCCGGTGACAGCAGCGGCAATCCACCTGTCACTCAAGTGGCCACGCCCTTAATTATGCAGAACTTTAAGGCTTAATATAATTTAAACGGATGAGTTATAAAAAAATTCACCCCCCTCAAAGTGAAGGACAAAATTAGCTATATAGACCAAATGAAGGGCAAAATTAGCTATATAGACCAAAACCACTTTTTGTACCAGGTTGTAAACGTTTTTTTTCTGCTGTAAAGTTGGGCATTTTAACATGGGGAGTCTATGGGACTGACTCCCTTTTGGAGCCAGCCTCTAGCGGGCCAGTCGATGAATTGCCATTTGAGTCACTTCCGTGTTGGTTTCACGGGAGAGACCGGAAGGTTGCCGCTTGGCTTAGACGCACGCGTCCCGTGACGTCATCGCAACACGGTGTTATATATTTTGCTGACTTGTGTACTTACATTATCCCAAATGTTTCGAAGAATGTTTAAATCCAGAGAAATAAGCAATTTTAACTAGTGATACGGAGCGTGTCCATAGTGTCATTGTGTCGCCTGCCAATGACGTCATAACCCCTCGATTTCCGGTTTTGTCACGCTCGTTCAGCGCCTCGTTTCGCTTCGACGGCTTTCAGCCTCACCCTGCTTCATTCTACTATAGACGTCTGCTCAAAATCTGGGAAACATCTGCTGTGTAATCTGATAAACGTCTTAGAGACGTATTGCAGATGTGCAAACACTATAAAAAATACATCTTGCATATGTAAATGCAGACACCAAATAGACACCTCCGAGATGTACATGTGCGATTAGGGTGAGTGCTTTACTGTCAGGTGCTGGTGCCACCTTCTGTAGAACTTAATGGCACTGGTGCCCTCAAATGTTAGTCTGGAGCCCTACAATGGTTCTCGAAGTCAGAAGAGTCATAATGTTAGAAGAATGTTGTCTGTGGTATATTTTAACTGCAAAACAATAAGAGATGCTGCAAATATCACCGCACATTTTGAGAAAAGCTGCAGCAAAATCAGTCATTTTAGGCCGCAAAAATCAGAAAAAAAGTCCAGCGAAATCCTGGAGGGACTGTTTTATGCTTGTTTAGTAGTGGTTTGGTCTAACTGTGAACAATTTACCGTCACGGCAACTGAAGCTGTGAAATGAGGTCATCAAACTGACCTACATGTGCCCACACACAAACACTTCACACAGTTAAAACAATGTCAAACTGTTCCAAACCACGTCTTTGGAGGATCAGACTGACTTATCTGCTTAATCCGTGAATGCAAACAGAGGCGGGAGTTTAAGTGTTATTTGGTAAACCGTGCGTGTGATAGTGTGCCTGTAATGTGAAGAATTTCAGGGTGGCTGACTAAGTCTTCCCTCCCGAACATAGTACCTGCATCTGTCGCAGCGGTCCGGCCAGCTGCTCCGTCAGTTTGGGCATCTCGTTAGCCTGTGGATGGAGAGAAGCTAATAAAACAAGGGAATGAAGGGGCACTGTCAGGAACAATTATGCCAACTGGACTGAACACACAAGATTACACATCTTACACTTTCACTTTCTAAACCATGCGTAAAGGGAATAAGATCTGCCAGCCTTCATGGAAGAGGCTTTAAGTTTGAGTCAGCATGGTGACTTCTCAACAAAAGTACAACCAGTATTTTCTGGTAATGATGCATAATTATTGACTTTGTTGGCGACCAGAAACAGATAAAAAACTGCATCATGTGACAAAAATTTACTTTTGTTATTAATGCGTTAATGACTAAAAAAATGTCGTAAAAATTCATTTTCCTGTGAATGCTTTTGTAAGCTATTTTTATTTAATTTTTTTCAGCATGTTTCTGAATGATGGATGTACCACGTGAGGCAAAAAGTTATTCAAATATTAATAAGCAGTAAAGCATTTGTTGTAATATTATTTTGTCATAAGTAATAGAGGATTATGCCAAACTACTTAATTTTTTCTTTTCAAGAATTCCATCCTTTTTTAATTGATTATGATTTCAGGACACCTGTAGCAGATTTTTGACAGTGAAAAAAAAAAAAAATTTGAAAATTAAAAACATGATAGAAGGGGTGTATTTTCATTGTATGAACGGAATTTTTTATGTATTTAATTAACAGACCTGGACCAAAAAAAAAAGAAAACACTTGCAAAACATTTACCATCACACAGTATATACACGATCATACTACTCCAGCCCTGAACACTAACTAAAGATGACACACTAGTTATTCAAATCATTATCGCCTCTCTATTTTTACATGCAAATTCTCTAATAGTTTGAAAACCGCACTGTCCAAACCACATGACTCTTTTAACATCCATATTTTTATGATTTTGGATTGCGAAAGTGTCTTTTTAATCTTCACGGGGGTTCATGGCCCGGGGCGACACTCTTTCATCCAGTTTCATAGCTCCAAACTGACAGATGACTAAAGAGAAGAAACAGCTGAACTATGACAAACACAATCCATGCGCATCACAAACCAGCATGCACGACAAATGGCACAACGGGGTCAGACATAACACTGCAGGGCTCCAGACTGCAACCAAATGGTCGCATTTTGCGACCATTTTTTCTGCCTGTGCGACTAAATTTTGTGTGCGGTCGCACTGGCGCGACCAACGCGATGTTCAATTTACAAGAGCTGCCATTTCTGTTGCATATGAGAAACATCAAACGGTTTCATTTTTGTTTTCATTTTGAAAAGCTTATCTTTGCTGTTTACCTCACGTTACGCTATAGAGGCTCTCTTTTATTATTATTTTATGAAACCGCGCTACTCGTTTAAACTGCGCAGCGCTTAGTGTATAGAACCTGGTTTACGCTCGTCAGCACGGGCGCGAGGGTGCGCGCAGCAAAAATGACGCAAATAGAGGCTCTCTTTTATTATTATTTTTTATTTGATTCCTCAGTGTTGGCTAAATGTTCTGTAATTTATTAGTCGGTATATAATACAGCATGTGGTGTAGCCTATGCCATGCCTTATCTTATTCTTATATTTTGTAAGCTAGTTTGTCATTGTTTTATTGTTGTTGTGCTTTTTAATTAAGAATAACAAGGAATCCATATTTTGTTTTAGTCTTAAAAAGTGAAAGGTGTGTAGATGTATGTAAGCAAAACAGAATTTGTTTTCATTTTGAAAAGCTTATCTTTTCTGTTTACCTCACGTTACGCTATGGAGGCTCTCTTTTATTTATTTTTTTATTTGATTCCTCAGTGTTGGCTAAACGTTCTGTAATTTATTAGTCGGTATATAATACAGCATGTCAAAGTGAAAGTGAAAGCATCCAAATCCCGGCTTATAACACAGCAAAAGAGGAACTTCCACTCACAAAATTCAAATCACAAATAATACTACTGACAAAAAAAGAAGAGGTTGAATGTTCACCACTTTCGTTTCCATCATAATTTGTTTTATTGTTGTTGTGCTTTTTAATTAAGAACCACAAGGAATCCATATTTTGTTTTAGTCTTAAAAAGTGAAAGGTGTGTAGATGTAAGCAAAACAGACAATTATCTTTTCCTTTAAAACGTGACAACAAGATCGCGAATTCGAAAGTGAAAGCATCCAAAGCCCGGCTTATAACATAGCAAAAGAGGAACTTCCACTCACAAAATTCAAATCACAAATAATACTGCTGACAAAAAAAGAAGAGGTTGAATGTTCACCACTTTCGTTTCCATATAACTATCTGGGTCAACAAATGGTGTGTTTGGGTGAGACTATCTGTTTATCTGACCAATGGCATTTTACTTGCACTTTCTGGTGGCACAGACGTTATATACTTCACCTTAGTGACCATGTTCTGTACTTGTGAATTTTCATAACCGTTTTGTTTTTGCTACTGCACTTTTTAAGCCCAAAGTACACATCTTGCACTTTCACTTTCTAAACCATGCGTAAAGGGAATAAGATCTGCCAGGCTTCATGGAAAAGGCTTTAAGTTGTGAACATTGAGTCAGCATGGATGACGTCAGTTAACTGTTAAAAATGTGGACTGACTTCTCAACAAAAGTACAACCAGTATCTTCTGGTAATGATGCATAATTATCTGCCGCAATTGACATTGTTGGCGACCATATACTGATAAAACTCTGCATGTGACAAAAATTAACTTTTGTTATTAATGGGTTTTTATTAAGGACTAAAACATGTAATGTAAAAATACATTTTCCTGTTAAGTTATTTTTATTTTATTTTTTTCTATATTTTGTTTTCCATTTAGTTTTTTCTGGATTGTGTGTTTTATGATTTAATACAAATTAATCATCTAATACTGTGTCTATTGACATGAAATCATAAAACTTCAAACAACCTTCTAAAATGTAATCAAAATGGAAACAATATAATTTAACAATTATTTGCAGCAAATCATTTGCATTTTGTCTGTGTAAACATATAATCATAAATTGAAAAATTATAAAATGGATGTATAGATTTAAACAATTAAAATATATTTTGGTTGTAGGATATTCCTTAAAAATATTATTATCATTACTTTGACAGGCACATTTATTATAATAGTAATATATATATATATGTCATCATTTCTTCAAGTTAAATCAAACTTTAATTTTGGTGGTTTATCCATCAAGATCTTTGAGTTTCATTCTGCATTTGGTGATATTTTTCCTCAAATGAAACAGTGGAAAGCTTGTGAAGTGACTCTCAGCTCTGGAGATGAAGTTTTATTTCTGACTTGCTCATCATGCTTGCGTTACTTCCGACAACAGGACAAATGGATTTGGAGCTGTGTAGATAACTGCTGACAACCTTAAGCTGATGTAAATATGAAGATAGCCAAACAAAAGTTTGTTGTTGTTTTATCTCTCCCATTTCTTTTTCAACAATGTGGACAAATTAATTAGCGCCAAAAAAATTCAAGGCGCATGTGCGCATAGTATGCATGTAGCCTGATTTTTCTGACCGCATGTACCATACTGATGATGAAATTTAAGTCATGTGCACTATGCATACCCTAGTGTACACAAAGTATACTTCGAACTTAAGACTTCTGTATGTAAATTACCTCTTCTGATTGGCTAAAGTCATTTCTCAAAAGCATTCAGATATTTTTACACCACAGCATTGTTTAACTTTTGATTCTGACTCCATATGAAATTGGAAAACTTCCAAATTAACGAAACTTTTCTTACAAAATGGCTTTCGATATCTATAGTATCAAATGTATGGCATATTATTGATATACATTTTGCTTACTAATTTGCATGTATTATTCAATGAACATGGCACATGCTTCACAAGTCTCAAATAGAAGCTGGGCCTTTGAATAACCTCATTCCCTGCATTCATGACCATCTCAAGCCAAACACAACAGGTTATTTGGGCCCATAACTGTCATAAGCCATTGACTTCTCTCATATTACATCCCGACCACATTTCAGCATGTGCATGACGACATTTTGGCCTTACGTTTTCCTGGAAGACAAAGCAGCTGAGGAGCGCGGTGGCCTGCTCCGCCGTCAGGTCGTTGAACAGCCCGTTAAACACCATCTCTGTCAGCAGCAGCTCATCTGCACTGTAAACACACAAGAACACCACATGGTTTAGAAACGAGCCCGAGTGTTGAAAATAAGAGCTGTTTGAGAGTAAAATTTTGTTTTGTTTGCTTTTAATGCATGTCTTTTAGCTGGAATTGTTTAGAACAAGGGCTCGTGGACGTGAACACCCAAAATATAATTGAACGACAACCGTGCTTATTTTTGTTTTCTTGGTAACCAACCTGCTGATCTCACAGGCCACACGGCCTTTCATCTCGATGACATCAGAGGAAGTGGCGAATCCCAGGCGCCGTATCACACGCTTCCTGCACTTCAGCTCGTCCATCTGCAGCACGGTACGTGCTTTCTTTAGCTCGCGCTTCGCCGCTTTAATGTCGCTTGCAATCTGAAACACAAGCACATTGACAGTGAGAAAAGACATACTTCCTGTTTTAAATGTGATTTAACACATAAGAAATGTTACCCAAACATACATTTCAAAGACGCATGTTCCAGGAAGAAACAAAACAGCAGATACTCACAGTCACAACACACCTGTCGCACACTCATTTACACACTTAAAGGTTTCCACAAACAAACGACATCTGTAAACATGCACTTGAATGTGTATGGTTAAAACTTTTGCGTGTAACGCATCTACAAACTTGATGAAGGCATCACAGAAAACATGGCTGAAGCTAGGGCTGGGACAATAAATCGATGCATCGCGTTTCGTGGATCGATTCTGAGATTTTCTCTCTCGAATCGATTCTGAGCTTAGCTCTAGGCTAGTTTTTAACTGCACACTCAAATGCTCACGAAGAAGAGCGCTTGTGCATTCGGCTGAGTAATGCAAGTGGTTAAATGTACTTGCACATCGGCTTTTATGCTTTTATGATGCGAGATTAATGTAAACACAGCCCACTGTGAACATCCTTGTAATTCGCTTCAACCTTTTCGAACTTTATGACTGATTATTTTAGGTTCAAATGGTGTATGTGTAAGGAACTGGAAGCAAGCAGAATTCGGCTATTTCTAAAGCACGCAGTGCCATCTGCTGTTAAAAACTAAGCTCAGAATCGATTCGTCAAACTGGACGTGTCAATAAGCTCTTCGCTGATTCGTTTTTGCAACAACGCGTCACGTGAATTGTCCGCTGAAGTTGAAATTTTTCAACTTGTGCGGAAGACGCGTTTGAGGCATATATTGCACGTTCGTAGCAATTGCGTCGCCCAATTCACATAATTTGCATTGCTTGGCACGAATTCGCATCTATTCATGTCTTTACATTGATTTGTATGCAATCTACTCGCGCAAATAATTACATTTGCTTTCTGTGTGCACACACTTCAATTAAATCACAAAAATATTGTAAATATTTGATAGATAAATTTGTTGCGAGATATATTTGTTACGAGTAAACTAGTACCTTCAAACACGTCTGTCATTTTGCAAATCTGAGAGAATGAGGAGCCGTTGGCCCAGGTGTAGACCACATCCATCAGGTGCGGGCGGAACTGGTTCAGGTAAGTGTCCTCATCCACGTCCAGCTTGGCCTCTGCGGACACCTTAGCAATACGCTTGGCACATTCCTACAACCACAGCAGAACGCAAGTCATTCATGATGATACGGGATCAGTAAAGGCAAGAGTCTAGATGCTTAGAGAGCTTATGATGGAGGTGACGTTTTTCAGAAAACACACCGCTTCAGAAGACTTATTATGGGGAACAAGATTAGGAAAAGAGCAGCTGGGACATTCTGCAAAACTTCTTTTGTGCTCCACAGGCTCAGTAAGTGACAATTTAATTTTTTAAGTGGACTATTTCTGCTTAGTTTTATGCTTGTTTAGTAGCGGTTTAAACAACCGTGAACAGTTTACCGTCACAGCAACTGAAGCTGTGAAATGAGGCCATCAAACTGACCTACATCTGCCCACACACAAATACTTCACACATAGTAAAAACAGTCAAACTGTTCCAAACCACGTCTTTGGAGGATCAGACTGACCTATCCGATTAATCCATGAACGCAAACAGTGGTGGGAGTCTAAGTGTTATTTGGTAAATAGTAAGCCTGTAATGTGAAGAATTTCAGGGTGGCTGACCAAAACGTCTCTCTCAAACACAGTACCTGCATCTGTCGAAGCGGTCCGGCCAGCTGCTCCGTCAGTTTGGGCATCTCGCTAGCCTGTTGATGGAGAGAAGCTAATTAAAACAAGGGAATGAGGGGACAGTGTCATGAATAATTATGCCAACTGGATTGAACACACAAGATGTGTTGTGCACTTTAATTTTCTAAACCATGCGTAAAGGGAATGAGATCCGCCAGGCTTCATGGGAGAGGCTTTAAGTTGTGAACACCGAGTCAGCATGGAGGACGTCAAATAACTGTTAAAAATGTGGACTGACTTCTCAACAAAAGCATACTCACTAGTGGGAAACGGTACAACCAATATTTTCTGGTAATGATGCATAATTATCTGCCGCAAGAGACACTGCTTGGCAACCATAAACAGATAAAACTCTGCATCATGTGACAAAAATTTACATTTGTAATTAATGGGTTAACGACTAAAAATGTCACAAAAATCTTTGTTTTTTATTTTTGGAAAGTTATTATTTTTATTATATATTTTTCTAGCATGTTTCTGTATGATGATTGTACCACATGAGGCAAAAAGTTTTTCAAATACTAATAAGCAGTAAAGCATCGTAATATTATTTTGTCATAAGAAATAAAGGGTTATGCCAAACTAAAAAAAATTCTTAAAGGCTTTTTTTATTCATTATGATTTCAGGACACTTGCAGCAGATTTTTGACTGTGCAAAAAAAACTAACAAAAAAACATTTTAATTTGAAAATTAAAAACATAAGAGGTGTATTTCATTGAAATCAGGATTGTCCAAATCACATGTCTCTTTTAACATCCATATTTTTATGATTTTGGAGTGGGAAAGTGTCTGTTTTTAATCTTTCTGGGGGTTCATGGCCCTGGGCGACACTCTTTCACCCAGTTTCATGGTAAATCACAACATGCTTAAGATCTCTCTCTGCCGCCTCCTGTGGATTGTTTTTTCTTCCTATCCCATCTTTCCCACCATCTTATGACGAGTGAGATGACTAAAGAGAAGAAGCAGCTGAACTATGGCACACACAATCCATGCGCTTCACGTGCAAACCAACATGCACGACAAATGGCACAACGGGGTCAGACATAACACTGGGTCAACAAATGGTGTGTTTGTTTATCTGATTATCAGATGTTATAAACTTGTACAATACAATATTCGATATTTGACACACAATATTCATTTACCATTAATGGGGAAGGAAATGCTTTCCACATGTTCATTAGACCTTTTAAAAATGAATGTAAACAACTTGTTTGTTCACAATTAATCTTGTGTTTAATTGCTACCTAATAATAATAATTTAGGGCCCCTATGAAATCAAGTTTATTTTTTCCTATATTTTGTTTTTCCATTTATTTTTTTCTGGATTGCATGTTTTCTAATTTAATACAATTTATCATCAAAAATTGATGGTATGTAAATGACCTTCTCTGATTGGCTAAACTCATTTCTCAAAAGCATTTTTACATTGTAGCATTGTTTAATTTTTGATTCTGACTGCATATGAAATTGGAAAACTTCCAAACTAACAAAACTTTTCTTGCAAAATAGCTTTCAATATCTATACTATTGAATCTATGGTATCAAATATATGGCATACTACTGATATACATTAAATTAATTTGCATGTATTATTCAATGAACATGGCACAAGCTTCACAAGTCTCAAATAGAAGCTGGGCCTTTGAATAACCTCATTCCCTGCATTCATGACCATCTCAAGCCAAACACAACAGGTTATTTGGGCCCATAACTGTCATAACCCATTGACTTCTCTCATATTACATCCCGACCACATTTCAGCATGTGCATGATGACATTTTGGCCTTACGTTTTCCTGGAAGACAAAGCAGCTGAGGAGCGCGGTGGCCTGCTCCGCCGTCAGGTCGTTGAACAGCCCGTTAAACACCATCTCTGTCAGCAGCAGCTCATCTGCACTGTAAACACACAAGAACACCACATGGTTTAGAAACGAGCCTGAGTGTTGAAAATAAGAGCTGTTTGAGAGTAAAATTTTGTTTTGTTTGCTTTTAATGCATGTCTGTTAGCTAGAATTCTTTAGAACAAGGACTAGAGTCATGAACACAAAATATAAGTGTACGACCTTCGTGCTTATTTTTGTTTTTTTTAGTAACCAACCTGCTGATCTCACAGGCCACACGGCCTTTCATCTCGATGACATCAGAGGAAGTGGCGAATCCCAGGCGCCGTATCACACGCTTCCTGCACTTCAGCTCGTCCATCTGCAGCACGGTACGTGCTTTCTTTAGCTCGCGCTTCGCCGCTTTAATGTCGCCTGCAATCTGAAACACACAAGCACACTGACCGTGAGAAAAGACGCACTTCCTGTTTTAATGTATGATTTTACACATCAGAAACATGTAACATAAACGTCCATTTTAAAGACGCATGTTCCAGGATGAAACTACAAAATAGCAGTTACTCAACGCACCTGTCGCACACACATGTACACCCTTTAAGGTCTCCACAAACAAACGACATGTGTAAACATGCACTTGAATGTGTTTTCGTACTCATAGTTAAATCGTTTGCGTGTAACGCATCAACAAACCTGATGATGGAAAACATGGCTGAAGCGTAATGTTTTAACGCACTGAATTTACACTGTCACAACATCATACAAAGCCAGTGTAGGCAGAGCGCCACCATCTGTCTAAAGTGCATGAAACATGGCAAAAATTAGTCTAACTTAGGAATAACTTAGCCAAGTCATGTGACTTTGTTCAATGTATTTCTGGGGACTGCAGAGTACTGTTTTTACTCAAGATCATTCACTATCCTTAATGTAATTTAGAGTGAATTCATCTGAAATTACCACTCTTTCTTTAAAAGAAAAACTTAACTATCTTCTTATTGTATAACATCACCGGCAATTCCATTTGGATGTTTATGGAAATGACAGGAAGTGGGTATCCATTTCAAAAACACTCGACACATTTGTCATTAGTATTTAGCAGTGTTATTTTAGTATTATTTATATAAAATTGTAGTACTTAATACTTTAAATTAACTTTTATTTTTAGATTTTCAGTTTTCATTCAATCCTTTTCAATATTTTTTTCATTAAAGGGTTAGTTCACCCAAAAATGTAAATTCTGTCATTAATTACCCTCATGTCGTTTCAAACCCGTAAGACCTTCGTTCATCTTCGGAACACAAATTAAGATATTTTTGATGGAATCTGAGAGCTGTCTGACCCTGCATAGACCGCAACACAACTGAAATGTTCCCAAGTCCAGAA
>NW_015651641.1:1777545-1777740 GCF_001515625.1 Sinocyclocheilus rhinocerous
GTATCCGCTGGACGTAAACAACGTATGCTGTTCTGTGTCAGCTGCGTCACACGGATTCGCTGTTTTCGTTCAGATCAAATCACAACAACAATGTAGGAAACAGATGCGGCGTGACGCAGCTGACACAGAACAGCATACGTTGTTTACATCCAGCGGATATTCTCCAAAATGGCACCAGGGTGATGCAAAGTAGAC
>NW_015651641.1:1778479-1784851 GCF_001515625.1 Sinocyclocheilus rhinocerous
TAATAAAAGTTCTATGTTTTATATATAGGCTAAAGTGAGTTTGACGTTGTATTTTGTAGTTGCATTCAAGCAATTGCCGCCGAACTGCCGTTAATTCAAAAGTGAAAGTAAAATGAGCACGGCGCTCATTATGTATTTTAAGTATTATAGTATTTTTACAGTATTTTAAGTATTAAAGCTTGCATTCACATAAAAAATTTAAATTGAAAATTGTATACTTTGCAAGCCAATCTTGCCTGCGTTAGGCAAGGTCTAGGATCTCTTGGCTGCTTTGAAGGTTTAGTTCTGGGTTACTCCGTATAGATCTTTATAGAGCAGGGTTGATCTAACCAAACATCTAATCTGGTTTGGAGGGATATCCCGAGTCCCCATAATGCATCTGACCATTTAATTTCATAACATGCACACCCAACAACAAATATAAGCCATGCACAACGCCTGCAGGGAACGTATTAAAACAAAAACTCTTATCCCCTTAATGCCGTTGCACAATGTGAGCGACTTTGGGGCCATATGATTGTTTGTGATCCGATTTGATGCACCTATTCACCCTGCACTAATGTCAGTTTCCCGCTTTTGTTTAGTTCTGGTGGACCTTCAAGATTTCAGCTGCAGGAAATGACACCCACATCTTGCCTGCGTTAGGCAAGGTCTAGGATCTCTTGGCTGCTTTGAAGGTTTAGTTCTGGGTTACTCCGTATAGATCTTTATAGAGCAGGGTTGATCTAACCAAACATCTAATCTGGTTTGGAGGGATATCCCGAGTCCCCATAATGCATCTGACCATTTAATTTCATAACATGCACACCCAACAACAAATATAAGCCATGCACAACGCCTGCAGGGAACGTATTAAAACAAAAACACTTATCCCCTTAATGCCGTTGCACAATGTGAGCGACTTTGGGGCCATATGATTGTTTGTGATCCGATTTGATGCACCTATTCACCCTGCACTAATGTCAGTTTCCCGCTTTTGTTTAGTTCTGGTGGATCGTCAAGATTTCAGCTGCAAGAAATGACACCCACCCCTTCCGGTGCGCCTTAAACAATAGAGCCATATTTTAAATGACATTTGCGACTCCTGCACTCACCAGAAAAAGGTTGCGTCTATGAAAAGAAATGACATTTATATCTATCCCACTGTAACGTCTGCACATTCACTCATCCTATAGTGGACTCACCAGTGCTTTCTTCTCACACAGAGTGTAAACGGCCTCCAGGTTGGGGTCGCTGTGCAGGGGGTGCGTGTACATCCGGTGCTCGAACGCCTCCACCTTCTGAATGACCTTCTTCAGCGCTGGATCCTTGATACCCATGTCGTCTATGGGATCTAGCAGAGGAACGCCATCTGGGAAACGTTTCTGCACCTCCTGGGAACCACAAACAGAAGCAGTCATGTGTTTTTATCTTTAAAACCTCTGAAATTATTATAATGACCATTCATCAGTATTTGCGGTTCGTTCTCCAGTGCAAATGTCTAAAGATTCTTCAAGATCAAGATACGTTTCCTTGAGAAGCAACATGACAAAATAAGAAGTCTTGTTTTATGAGATATTGATGAAAATGAAGTGAGATTACAATTAAAACAAGAATAACTATCTGCCAATGGGCTCAGAAAAATCCAGTTCAAAGAGAAAATATGTTTTTATACCCCACTGACAGATATTTGTTCTTGTTTTAAGCATAGATTCATTTAGATGTGTTCAATTTCTTAGAAAACAAGACTTTGTACGTTCAGTTTGCATTTCAAGTAAATGTATCTTGATGTGAAGGATGTTTGGTTTGGATATCTTTATTGGATGTTTTTTTTTTTTTTTTTTTGCACATTGCATGCAACATTTAATACCATGACTTTGAATTAAAAATTCATGCTCCAATTTAAGACCTTTTTAGGCCTTAATTTGTGTAAGGGCAAATTAAGAATTTTTACGATCCGCAGAAACCCAGGGGCCAGTTGCATAAATTTAGACACTATGTAGAGACTGTCTTAAGAACTAGTCTGACCAACTAATAATTAACTACGGGGTAATGAGTCTTATTTTTCGGATTAGATTATTTTAGATTAGAAAGACCAATCTTTTGTGTGACGGACTTAAAAAAAAATAAAAAAGTTATTACCATACCAGTCTTAAAGAATTAAAGAAAAATAATTAGATGACTAACTTGTAAGACCAGTCTAAGCTTTTTATACAACCTGCTATTTTACTTTTTAGTCATGTTTTGATGGAGAATTAAAGAAAAAAAATTAGATGACTAACTTGTAAGACTAGTCTAAGCTTTTTATGCAACCTGCTATTTTTCTTTTTAGTCATGTTTTGATGGACTAAAAGGTCTGGGAATTTTAGTCTAGTTTCAGTCAATGAAAATTTATTTTAGTATGGTCATATTTTAGTCATACTGCATATACTTAAACTATAATTTTAAGCAGAATAATTGTGATTATTAATCACATCATGAATGTTGTCATTCGAGAAATTTCATCAGAATTGTTATTATTGCATTACGAGCACAAATGAAGAATGTCAACTCCTGACTTATTAAATAATAAATATAAATGAACACTTTACATTATTAATCTGGTAAAACTCAAAAGCTTCTCTCAAAAGCTAAAACTGTGAAATTCCTAATATTAATTCCATTAATTATAAATTATAATTCTTGTTTTTTAATGCAAACAAATAAAACTTTGTATTGTGGCACAGAGGTTGCTTAAGAACATTTATTCAGCAACCACAATATAATCAGGATGTTTGGACTTATTACAGTTCATCACTGAGAAGGTTTGATGGCAGATTTACGTGAAAGGCAGGTCGTTGTGTGAAGGAACACAGACTGGCAGTAATACACATTCAAGCAGAATATCTCAATGGAGATCACTAAACTTAGATGTTTGTTGATGTCTTCTGATTATCAGCGCTAACAGCCAGGTTGTGGAGACATATATTGGGGAGATGATCACATTTTTAATGGACTCATGTAATTATAAAAACATTACTTTTTACATTTGTTTTTTAAATGAGTAGTGTGAAGAGTATATCATTACAAATCGACCCATTGTGTGTGTGTGCTGACCTGTATGGATTTGAGCATGCTCTGTCGGTTGTCGTACGGCCGCAGGTCTTTCGGGATGTAGAGGCGCACAGAGCTAATGGAGGTGATGAGATGTAGAATCACAGGAACAACCTGAAAGACAAACAAACCGTTCTGATTGGACGAACCTCCTTTGGCTGCCTCTGCATGAAGAACTTAACGCCATGGCCATATATGACCAAAACCACAGCGAGAAGCTGGAGGGTCAATCTAAACACATTTAGCAGGACCGGCGTCGACATAAAGCAGAGTTTACAAGCCCACGGAGATGGGGAAGAAAAACAAGAGCCATCAGCTAAAGCCATCCAGCCTCAAACCTCTGGAGCTCCAGCTAAATCGCTTAACGTTTGAGGAAAGAGGTCAAGCAAGGAAAACAATGACAAGGTGCTTTGTGATTTTTATGCTTTGTGACACAGACAAATTTCTCTAGTAGATCATGCTGTAAAAATGCAGTAAGCACCAGCATTTTGAGCTCCAGCCAACTGACATCTGTTAAAAAAAAAACAGCTGGTGGAGGAAGTCCACAAAACAGGGTCAGTCTGCTGAATTTGGATTTTTAATTTTTTACAATGTTTTTGTAATGTATTAATCACGGGCTAATAAAAAAACAAGTAGGCCTATACTAATACTAACACTAACAGTACATACATTAGGCAGTACATACCCCTTAAAGCTCTTGTATTTTTCTCCTTTTCCATCTCTCCAACCCTATTCTGCTCACAGGTGATTGGAGATGAGTGGTAGGGCTGCACGATTAATCGAATGCGATTGTCATGCGCATCTTGTCAGTAAAGCCGGTTCTGTAATCAGTAGTAAATCCATTGAATTATTATATACTTTATTATAATAAACATTATAATAAGATGAACTCAGATAGACCATATACTGTCGTAGTCGTGTGTTTATCAGTCACGTTGAATTAATGAAAGCAGTTAAATCATCTGTTTATTCAGCAACCGCTATAGGCATTTCCTGGGTTTCGAATACGCGAGGCGTATTTGGAGTTTCAGCACGAGAGCGCCCTCTGGCCTTCGGATGGAGATTTACTGCTGATCACAGAACCGTGCTTCACTGAAAGATACGCATGACAATCGCAGCTTCGGCCTAATCGTGATTTATCGCCCTTGCGATTTAATTTCGAATAATTGTGCAGCTCTAATGAGTGGATAGTGTGTGCTCCTGCCTTGTTGCAGTTTGCAGATTTTTGTAAAATAACTTCTTTTATTTTGCTTTTCAAATAAAAGAGTGGTTTCAGTTTACAGGGTTTCCACAGGTCCTTAAAAAGTCTTACATTTAGTTGTCAAATTTAAGGCCATAAAAAGTCTTAAATGGTACAAGAAAGTCTTAATTATGATTTCAAGAGGTCTTAAATTTGGGGACAGAAAGATATGGCTTAATGTGACGATTGAACTTTAAAAGGCTATGATTTCATTGAATAAACATGAGCGCTGCACATGTCAAAGTCCGGTGCTGTGTGTACAGCCGTTACTGGGGAAACCGCTCTATTTCTGCCATTCCGAAAGCAGCACCTGCTGGCAGAGAATGATTGTGCATTTTCAATAAGCCTGTCTGCTGTTTTTGTTCAGACCAAAGTGAAAATCAATGCTAATTAATATAATGATTGATAATAATTGTTTAGGTTAATATAATAATTGATACTTTGGATCCATTTTCTTAAAAATGGTTTAAAGGCTGAAATGTGAACTTTGTTATTGAGAAAACCTGTATCTGAACTGTAAATCATGCTTTTAACAGTCAGTTTACGGTTTAATATGTTACCATAGACATTGCCCTAAGCCGCACATATGCTATTAATTTTATTTGTGCAGGTTTTAAAAATGGTCTTAAAGAGTCTTAAATTTGAGGTTGCAAATTCAGTAATAATACATATACATATATGTATATATATATATGTATATATATATATATATATATATACACACACACACGTTCAGATGGCATGTTTTATAGCTCTGGTCTCTGATGTGTCTACTTTGGTGGTTTCCTGTACATGGTTGAGGTAAGCTATGTTTTTACATAAAATCTACGTTGGTGTGGCATTTCAGGGTCATGTTTGCTATCAAGTTCCCAGTGTCACTCTCTCACCTGCATCTCGCCCTTTTCTCCTGGGCCTGCCGGTTTGGCTGCCTCTGTGGCCGCGTTTTTCACGCTGTCTTTGCTGCAGTGAAGCAGAACCTCTACCACAAACAACGGGTCGGCATCACCACCTCCAGCCTACAACAACACAGACATTACATTTTTTTTCTCCACCAAAAACTCTATGAGGTTTACAAATAAAGTAGTTCAGGTTATTTATTTTTTTGCTGCTTAAGCAAGCAAAACGTGATTCCTCACAATATATGACCTCTTGTAAAACATTTGAGTTGGGCACTTTAAACATAAAGAGCATATGGCAATACCTTGACATTTGTCTTCTTGTGGAAATTGACGACTATACCCCAGCCAAAATCCAGATCTTCTTTTTTCACCTGGATATGAAAAACCCAACGAGTGTTTAGCATTTTCAGCGTCTCAACAAAGCAACAAGACCAAGTTTGTGACCGCTACAACTTCTAACGAAAGTTGCTAGTTTGAATTGGATGAAGCATTAACTGTATTTGTGTGTACAGCAAAAGCCGTTGGACATTTACCCTGACCAGTCTGCCTGGCTGCAGGAAGGGCAGGCAATATCTAGGTTTATGAATAAACTCCTCGATTTCTTTGCCTAGTTTGGCCAGCTGTTGACGGATCTTGTAGTAAGTCACCACGCTCTCTTCGTTAGGGATTCGTATTGCATTATACTCCTCCTCCAGCTTTTTCATCTCTGTGGGAATCACAGAAACAGAAATGAAGAAAGGAATGCTAAAAATAATTTCCAAGTAGCTCTGAAAACTGTAACAACCCACTCACTCATATGTTACAAGTAAAGCTAGTTTGAACCAAATTTTAACTGTTGTGTTGTTCTAAACCCACGACTAACATGCTTTTCTGGTGAAAAGCAAAAGACAACATTTTGAAGAATGTTCCTGCTGCTCTTTTCCACAGATAACTACACAATGGTGAATAAACGATTACAGAATATTAACTATGAGAAACATTCCTTTAAATCATGATTGTTCTTACTCTCCACAACACCAGGCACAGCTCTATAGTGCTGGAACTGGTAGAAGGATTTCTCCAGCATGTACTCTGGGTTGATCTCCTCCACACGCAGTAGATTGAGCACCATGTTGTAGGTCAGGTGGAACGCACTGTTCAGAGGATCCGCCGAACCCTACA
>NW_015651641.1:1784861-1786360 GCF_001515625.1 Sinocyclocheilus rhinocerous
AAAAATCTATCAAATTATACTGAAGAAGGTAATATATGCAGTTAATGGTAAAATGTAGTTATTTACAGTAAACCAACTGTAAAAAAACAAACCCAAAATTGTTGCACACTACATTTATTAGATTTTATTTAAATAATGTTTCTTATTTTTGTTATCGGTTATTTACTTCCTGTTTTGTTCCACTTTGTTTAGTTAATGTTTATAGAAATCTTGTAGTTAATGAAATATATGGCTATGAAACTCTAAAATTACCAGGGACCAAAAACGGATTAATTGTTTAAAATAAAACCAGGAATAAGTATTTTTTTTTTTAAAGTAAACAGAGATTCTTTTATTTCATGTTAAATGTATTTCAAATCACTTTCCCTACATTTTTTAAAAATGTCTCCTGACTGCAATTTGATCAAAAATACATTCAAAGAGTATTAGTGAAATATAATTACAAGTTTTCCAGTCTTCAGTGTCACATGATCCTCCAGAAACCATTCTAATATGCTGATTTGCTGCTCAAGAAACATTCATTATTGTTATCATGAATGTTGAAAACAGTTGTAATATTTTTGTGAAACTGTGATACACTACCAATCGAAAAACTGGGAAAAATAAGATAAAAAAAAAAAAAGATGCAACCATGCATGAAATTGATCAAAAGTGACAGTTAAGACATTTATAATATTACTCATCTTCTCATCCACCATGAAAATGACTATTCCTCTCTCATCCATTCCTCTTCTGCCGGCACGTCCCGACATCTGGATATACTCTCCAGAGGTGATCTAATGTGGAGGGTTGGAAAAAAAATCACTTTACTGCAGTGTTTGGGAACAAAAACAAAAATAAAGCAACAAAATGAGCACTGTAAAAACTGTTTGTACTTCTAATAGACAAAGAATGTAAAAAAAACACAAAAAAAAACAGCAAAAACATGTTAATTGGTTAAACATACCTTACCATATACAGATTTATTTTGTATTTAACAGTATAGTATGCATAATTTTACAGTAAATACTGTTTTTTAACATCTACAAAAATCTATCAAATTATACTGAAGAAGGTAATATATGCAGTTAATGGTAAAATGTAGTTATTTACAGTAAACCAACTGTAAAAAAACAAACCCAAAATTGTTGCACACTACATTTATTAGATTTTATTTAAATAATGTTTCTTATTTTTGTTATCGGTTATTTACTTCCTGTTTTGTTCCACTTTGTTTAGTTAATGTTTATAGAAATCTTGTAGTTAATGAAATATATGGCTATGAAACTCTAAAATTACCAGGGACCAAAAACGGATTAATTGTTTAAAATAAAACCAGGAATAAGTATTTTTTTTTTTAAAGTAAACAGAGATTCTTTTATTTCATGTTAAATGTATTTCAAATCACTTTCCCTACATTTTTTAAAAATGTCTCCTGACTGCAATTTGATCAAAAATACATTCAAAGAGTATTAGTGAAATATAATTACAAGTTTTCCAGTCTTCAGTGTCACATGATC
>NW_015651641.1:1787138-1827336 GCF_001515625.1 Sinocyclocheilus rhinocerous
CCCTTTTGTTAACTCATGAATATAAAATTAAAAAGAAAGGCATATATTTGAACTATAACTTTTTTGCAACAAACATTTACTGTCACTTCTGATCAATTTTTCACTTCTGAAAAAAGTATTTTTTTTAAAAGCCTAAACTTTTGAACATCAGTGTATACTTCATCTTCTACATTTCTCTGCATTGATTTTCATGTTTTCCATTGATCAGGAAGTTGGGCGCTCTGTTGACGTGCATAATGGTGGTAAAATCACCACAAGATGTGGTTGTTAATAGATTTTGTTCTGGGGAAACATGTGCAGCTGCCCAAACGATAAGGTTTCCATCTAAAAGTTCCTTACTGGTACGGCTCTGATAAATCACAATCTGGCACCAGCCTCAAACAATGTAACATATCAGCCTATTCGTTTTGCAAACATTGTTTTTGCCTGATAACCCCTACTAATGTTCCTCCGCTATATTACAGCAACCCGCAGCTGACCCCAGATCAGTTTTATCTTCTATTAACTGCTAAACGTCCCAGAGAGGGGTTCAGTGCCTGCGATCGGTTAGCCAAAACCTTGAGCATGCGTTTTCTGGCAGACTCATGGATACCAGATGTTTCTTACAAAACGTTTTAGATGGCAGCTTCCATCGCTCACTCGCTCTCTGCTGAAGTATAAAAGCCAAGGGCCTCTTTTATTCACAACAGCTCGAGTCATTGCCTCACACTCACGCAAACAATACGTGGCAGCTTGGACGGCACTGTTGCTCGACCCCGTGTCCTCTCTGTGCAACGGTGGATGAAGAGGCAAGGAAATGCACTTGGAAATTTGATTAGTGATTACTGTGAGAAGCAGGACAGAAGATAATGTTTGTGATTTACCCAGCGGAAGTCTTTGCCGTCAAATTTGCGTGCACTGGTGAAGAGTACGGTTCTTGCAGGCATGTTGATTCCCATGGCAAATGTTTCTGTAGCAAACAAGGCCTAAAGAACGACAGAGAGATAGATAAATACACACACGCATGCATACACACATTGATACACTGGATTTCTGAAGCCACGCGATCATTTTGTGCGGGGAACACACGATTCACTGTATTGAATATACAGTGAATTAACTTATATAACTTTAAATATAACTTTGATGTCAATTATGTCTGGACACAAAATATGCAAGACCCTACTGACATTTGCCATCAAATAACATTAAAATGACATTATTCTTGGAGCTTCTGCAGAGTAAATAATGACTTTATTTTCATGTTCCTCACACAAAGCTGACATACGACATCAGAAGACATGGAATATAGAGTCATGTGGACTATATTTATTGATTTTAAGTGTCATTTTTGACTGCTTCATTCCTCATTTACCTTTAAAAAAAATTATCTTTTGTGTTCCACGAGAGAATTTCATACAGGAAAAACAAGAAGGTGAGTGAATAAAAATAAACTAAACAAACAAAAATAAATAAATAAATAAAAATAAAAACCAAAAAGACGAGAGTGAATGTATTAAACAAAATAAAACCAAACCAAACAATACCGAAGAAAACAAAACCGACACCAAACAAAACAAAACTTGAAAAAGTTTGTCAATTATGAATGACTTGATGTTCAGCCAAGGCGTGTTTATCCAACATTACACAAAGGTGCTTCCAGTCACTTGAAGGTTGCTTGAAGTATCTCACCTTTAGCAGCCCCTCAGAGAACAGGATCTCAATGGTCTCTTTCAGGATCGGGAGGAGGCCGCCATGATGAATTCCAATTCCTCTCTTCAGCAACGGCAGAACATGCTCCACCTGTTGGTCAACGATCCCAATTAAACACACACGGCTTCAGGACTCTTCCAGGTCATGCTGTCACGTTATTACTGTTTAATCACAGCTCAGTCAGATTAGCATAGTGTAGCTAATCAAGACCAGCTAAAAGCCCTGTTAACACCAAGACCTGAATTTTTCAAGGCATGAACAAAAAGTACAACATTTTCAAGGAATGGGTCACCTAAAAATGAAAAGTCGGTCTCGGTTTACTCGCCCTTACTTCCTTGTATGGAATACAAATAGTCTGAGCTGATCTCTACCATACAATGAAAGAGAATGGTAATTCACAGCTGTGTTTTGGGCCCCCTCTGCTTTCAATGTGTGGAAAAGAGCAGCTTGGACATTCTCATTTCTCCAAAATAGGATGATTTTTATTTAGAAGCTGGGTCTTGTTTTTTTCTTTTTCATTTTGTAATAAAATAGACCTTTAAAAACAAGTAATGGATCTAAATGAGAATATATGGATTATAAAAATTACATTAAAAATTCCATTCTATAAAAAACTGATTTATGAATGTACAGTTGTATAGTAGTTAATGTCATGTGGTTACATTTTATCTGCATATATCCAGCTATAATAATTAGAATATATTTTATAATTACTATTACTACAACTAATAAAACGTTATGACTTATTAACTACATATCTCATTTAAAATGTAAAGCTATTTAAATAATAATTTTCATAAATTATATATTTTTCAAAAACAAGATGGAATAATTTAAAATCTATAATTTGTGTATCAGGGCAGTGAAAATATCCGCAAAGACAAATCTGGGTCAGCAGCATAAGGAGCTCAGAATAAGCTTGCAGAAATATGTCATTGAGAACAAACAGACAGGGGTCAAGTTGAAGGATGGTCCGTTCCTCATAAAGGCAACATTTACACAAACGGCATATTTGAACTAGTTCTGTAATCACTCATCCTCCAACAGCAGGAGTTCTGATGGAGGATCGGTTTATCTTCACACTGACAGAGCAGCGTTCATGAAGACCATCTGATCTGAGATCAGCACCTCTACTACATGAGTACGAGCCAAATTCTGCTGTCCTGCAATGTGGGAATGGATGACAGCACTGTTGAGATGTAGTAGTGGAGGAAATGTGGTGTAGGAGTAACAGCGGACAGGAGGACCCGAAGAGAGAGTGGAAAGTTTTACGAGCCTCTTGAAACCATTTTGGGATTTGCTAAAACACCCAGTCACTTTAAACAAGTTTAACACGTTCTGCCTGACTTTAGTGTGGTTTGTGCGGCAGACCTTCAATTACCAAAGCAACAGCTTACAAGTTTAAGTGAATATTTTGCTAAAACATTAAAACTCACAAATGTGGATGTTAATAATGGTAGAAACTTTAACATCTTAAAAGCTTAACGTGGTACATGTGAGAAACATTTTAGGGTATTCAACTAGATGAAAATAGATTTATAAGCAATTTTGTGTTTGGTGTAATTTACTACCATTTAATTAAAAAATGCCACCCAAAAAATGTGGCAACATTTCGATTCTTATTAATATATCTGGCTTGTTAAAATACATCCCACTGGACAATGACTTGCATTTCACAGTGTCCCTGTGCTGCTGTTAAAAGACTTAAAACATTTTTCTGAATAAGAAAAAAAACGTTTTTAAATAATTTTTAAATCTTGATGTTTTTATTAACTCAGTTATTTTTTTTTTTTTAAAGGAAAGCATGGGCTGTTGAAGTTAGCTTGTTTTAAAAACATTGATGGAATGACTGTAAATAAAAAAAATATATATAAATATCACATTTGTTAATGGAATAGTTCACCCAAAAATAAAAATGTGTTGAAAATGTGCTCACCGCTAGACCATCCAAGATGTAGATGAGTTTGTTTCTTCATGGGAACCGATTTGGAGAAATTTCACATTACATCACTTGCTCACCAATGGATGCTCTGCAGTGAATGGGTGCCGTCAGAATGAGTCCAAACAGCTGATAAAAACATCACAATAATCCACAAGTAATCCACATGACTCCAGTCCATCAATTAACATTGTGTGAAGTGAAAAGCTGCGTGTTTGTAAGAAACAAATTAATCAAGGCGTTTTAACTTTAAACCGTGACAAAATCCACCCACATATTTGTTTAGAACTGGACTGTTTTCACTTGTAAACTGTGCTTGATCTGTGCATATATCTCTCCTGATTCAGACAAGACGACTTTTTCACTGGAGAAAGTAGCATTATGAATAGAGGACTCGTATTTTAGCCGGAAGCAACGGTTTGAAGTTAAAAACATCTTAATGACTGGAGTGGTGTGGATAACTTGTGGATTATAGTGATGTTTTTATCAGCTGTTTGGACTCTCATTCTGACGGCACCCATTCACTGCAGAGGATCCATTGGTGAGCAAGTGATGTAATGCTACATTTCTCCAAATCTGTTCCTATGAAGAAACAAACGACATATTGGATGGACTGAAGCGGAGTAAAAAAATTCCCTTAATGTTAATTTGAGCAATCCACAACCAAATTTTGTTGAAATACTCACCATGCAATGATATTCAGGAAAACAAGTAAAGTTATCAGAGTATGTTGGTAACTTAAATATTAGTTAACTTATAATATTAACATAGACATAGATCACGTAATACAACATTGTACAAAACAGAAGTCTGTGCAAAGAATTACCTGTGGCAGCTTTTTGTCTTCATCAGACAGGCAGTCTGTGGCGTTGTTGAACACTTCTCCCACCAGTTTCTTCTCGTCATCTGGAGTTAGATAGAGAAGTTAGAAATCAAACAACAGATGCACACTGGAATACTTCAGCGTGCATGTGTGTCAGCTTAAAGATCTCTGAAACACAGCCAGTATCACAAAGGTAGGTCTGTGTGCTTTATACAGCAGCTCAGAGGACTTTCCATGATTGCATGAAAAACACTATAAACCAGAGAGAAATATACACAGTGGGGGCAGCATATAGAATGAGATGGAGAAAAAGAAAATATTCAAGAAGTGTACTGGGGAAAGGGAGAGCTGTCATGTTTTCTTGCTCCAAACAGAGTCTAGATGTGTCATGAAGGATTAGAACATCTCTATTTCTGCTTTCAGCATGTGGCATAGTCGTAGGCTTAGCGCATTCAAATTCACAGCATAACAAAAAACATAGACTAAATATAGAGCAGCAGTTCTCAACTGGCTTTGCTTTAGGACATCAAATGGTGACCCAACACAATGCCAAAATTGTCAACAATGGAAAAAAAAGGCTTTAAAATAAATTGAAGTTTATTAAAACAATGGCAATAAGAGCTGACAAATTTCGAGCAATTAAATAAATGCATTTAACTTTTTTTAACAACATTAATGCATATATTCCAGGGTTATTAAACTTATTTTGTTATTCAAAATACAATTATACATAAAACCATAAAACTGTTTTATTTATTTTATAAAGCAACATTTTAATTCAGTTTAACTTGATTTACAAAATTAAATCAGAATTTTAAATTAAAAAAATTGGCATATAAAAAAATACTAAAATTGACAAACACACAAAATTAGCAAAATTGTAACTAAAAAAAAATAAAAAGGAATTATTCAAAATATTATTAAAGATATAGTATCTGAATAACACCAAACACTGATATATTCATTTTCACACTATAATAATTGCATTCGGTCCCATGTGACAATACTTAAAAACTGATCATTAATAAATCAAACACGGCCAGACGTTTAACAAAAGTTGACTTGCATTCTCTAGGCAGTGAAATTAACCATAAAAGTCTTAAGATGTTATGTTGTTTTATATATACAACAAATAATTTTTCAAAAGTATTTTTTAACAAATTTCATGAATTATTAACATTTTATGCATTAATTATTAATTCACAAATAATACATTTTTGGGAAGTCGTACCAAATGACATTTTTTAAACCTGACTTAACTATAAAAGTCTTAAGATGTTATGTTGTTTTATATATACACAACAAATAATTTTTCAAAAGTATTTTTTTTACAAATTTCATGAATTATTAACATTTTATGCATTAATTATTAATTCACAAATAATACATTTTTGGGAAGTCGTACCAAATGACATTTTTTAAACCTGACTTAACCTTTCCAAGTCCCAAAGTAACAAGTTCAAACTGTCTGATATTTTAAGAGACTAAATGACTTCATGAGGGTCTGCAGGGGTCCTCTTTTTCCTATTCATATTGGTTTTGAACCAATGATTTTTGACTTCATTCTCCTCCCAAGTTTATTTAGCTATTTTATGCATGACCATATGGTTAGGTGCATTTTATTGTTTGCATTTAGCATTGTTTTTTTCTGTTCCATCAACAAAACAGCAGACCAACCAGTTGAGAACCTAGATACAGACTAATCCAAGAGTCTGACTATCCCAATATGGCCACAACATTACTTCAGACCATCTCTGCATAAGCAACTCCTCAAAAGATTAGAAAACCAACTCCACTTGTGCATGCAAAATGTTCTGGAAACCCTCTATAAAAATCACACTTGAGCTTGAAAGCTCTTATGACATGTGCTCCGATAGAGCCAATGAAAACACTCTCCCCACCTCAAGCAAGACTCGCAAAACAGCAACAGCTGTGCGAATGACTGCTAGTGCGGTCCGAAGTGCTCACCCATACACCATCAAAAGTCAAAGACTTCAAGTCTTAAGTGCACGCTATTTCTCAATCAAAACATGTTTAAAAATTCCCAATAATGCAACACTTCTATGTGCACGACATCAGTCACTTTTGAAACAAAATCCAATTAGGTCTTGCAACTCGAAGCAGTATGGGAAGTGGTGACACTTTTGAAGATTGTTAAAAGTTGTGCATGCTGTCCGTTTCCCACAAGAGAGAACAGAAGTCATGACACATCAATAGGGCCACGTTCATGTGTTTGGCTCTGTAACAAATTCTGTTTCAAACAGATGAATACTTGATAAAGAACTCCCGGAAACAGTTTCAGAAATGAAAAATTCTCCAAAAGAAGCCCAAAGCTGAGCTCATTTCTTTCTCAGACGTTTTTTGGCCATGATTTGCATTTTTTTAAATCTCTTTGTAATTAATAGGATAGATAAATCATCATTGCTCCCATATTTGAGCAATAAGAGTGAGATAAACCTAGTTCTAAAATGAAAAACAAGCAAATAAAGAAAAATTACATTACTCCTCTTTCCAAGGATTAGTTTAACCTAAGAATCAGTCCTTGCAGGTGTGACTGAAAGATATCCATTTAGAACCTTAACTCAAGTAAGAACAACACTAATAGTCTTGGCAAGAAGCATTATTAATTTTTATAACATTAATACCCGTGTTGAAATCCAGTTTGGCCACCTGCAGTGCGTAAGCCTCACATTCTTTCTTACTGAAGCTAAAGATGATCACCGGCTGGAAGTTCCTTTCCATGATCATCTTCACAATCTTAAAGACATTGGATGGACCTAAGAGAAAAAACAAATCAAGGGAAAAACAAACAAACAAAAACAATTATTAAATACAGCAGCCAGCATGATCCCAACATCTAATACCCCGTTTACATTTAATATTAATAACCATCAGGCAATTCGATCACAAGTGGACAGTGCAAAAATTAAAAGCATTAATGTGTGACACTGAAGACTAATAGTTTATTAAGAGTTAAATGTAATCTCAAAAGGAATATTCATTTTTAATACTGCACATAAATTCTAAAATCATGTTACATTTAAAATGACTTAAATACTTCTGCTTTTATGCGTGTGTTTTTTTTTAACATCCTGAATCCCCAAATTGTCATTATGCCTGACAGCAAAATCCAGAATAGGAAGTTAATTTAATTTTCATCAAGCTGAACTTCACCTTGATTGAAATAATGAGAATTATGCTCAGAACATCATATTTGTGGTGAGTTTAGATGAAGTTTGGGAGCAATGTTTCAGACTATTTTGTGCTTTGCTTATATTAGCCAGGGCTCCAAACAAAAAAATCAAGTAAGGAGCCATTGGCTCCTATAATAATTTTTAGGCGCCAAATTATTTTTTTAGGTGCCACATAATAAATGTGTTTAATTTATTATTATTTTTTTAACATTTCAATCATACTTTCATGTGTTTATGTCTCATCATTTCTTGAATTTATCAGCATTTTAATCGATCTTGTAGATGACCTGGGAATTAAGGTTCACTTAAAGTGGGAACTAAACGTCTTTTCCAACTTGAAATATACAGTCACGCATTGTTTATTACACAGAATCTGTACAAATATCATGGACCATAAGCATCACTTGGCCACTGAGTGTAGTTTGGGCTCCTCATCAATGCATCCTATAAGTGTTGTCATATGTCTTTCACACATTCTGTCTCTTTCTTCATTAGTAGAATGCAATTTTGTAGGAGGAATTGAATCATGAAGACAACAGGTTAAGTAAAAATATTAACATCCAAAAGAGCATAAATATAGCAAAACGCTCTTCTTTATAGTTATTTTTCTAGCTGACTGATGAGCTTATGGACACCGAATGGTTATTCATGAGGTAAATGTATTATTACGTTGCAATGTTTACAAGCTTTACATGTTTTCCGCAGTTTGAAACACTGATTGAGCTTTTACATGAGACATTTCAGTAAGTTGTACTGTAGGCTTTCTTATAAAGTAGGCTACGTTTTGATGTTAATTCATGTTCATTATGTACTTAGTAGCAAAGAGAAAGATATAATAATGGGTTCACTTGCCGCTTGAACTGAGGCGCTAAAGCGATCGCGCCTGCCGCATTAAAGAGCACCAACACCTTATTTATTGTTTGAATTTCGTTATGAATTTGGCATAAAGCTGATACTTTGTTTATTTAAAAGTAACTAAGCTTTTTGCGATTAATGGAGGCAAGTGTGCTCCAAATAATATGAAGTTCACGCATTAACAGAACACAGCATAGACTAAGATCTTGATAAGAAGCCATATTAGTAATAATTATAAACGAGAATTGTTAACAATATTGCCAATATCCACACAGCTGACAGCTTTACCTGTTGTAGTTTGTTCAAGTTGTGCACGAAATAGACTCTGCTTTTCTGCACTTTTACTTGCACGTCTCCGTTATTTCGATCTCTCTCGCGCTGCACAACTGAGCTGCGTTTAGCAGGTGTGCGTCAGCGCTGCTGTGCGGCAGAGATGAAGACTGTTTGAAACACTTTTTTCCACTAAAACTTTGATGCGCATCGTTAGGCCTGTCACGATAACAACTTTTTGTTGTGCGATATATTGCCCCAGAAATAATTGCGATAAGCGATATTATTGTCATTTTAAAGACCATTTTATGCCACTGAATATATAATCATAATGTAACAGCATAATAATGCAAGAAGGTCTACACACTTCCAAATGACAACAAACTTTTAATTTTTAAGAATATTTAGATCATGCAAATTAAGTATCAAAATATTAGATACCTTAAAAAAAAGTGCAAAGTAACAAGTAGAAAAAAAGACAAATGCACAAATAACTTGTATGGAGATTTTTTCCGGACCTTCTTTTCTCTGTAAATGAAGGGTGCTGCACTATTGCTGAGAAATACAATCACTACTCAGCAGTCAGATGTCTGTATGCACAAAGGCACAGATCCCTAAACAAGACCATATCTGCAGATGAAACTTTGTTTGTAGAAGCATTTTTTAACTGTGAATGAGCAGCTCATGACTGCACCACGTTATGTTCGAGAAGCTGCAGAAGACACAGACGCAAGTGGAATGTACAAAACACGGTGACATTAATTTTTAAGTAAATATAATGGCCGATATATTGCGTCACCAAAAATGATTGCGGTCATGTACATATATTGCGCGATAAGTCGATATATTGATTATTGCGACAGGCCTACGCATCGTCTCAGTTTAATACGTGAACATAGCAAATGATGAAATCGCAAAAACAATCAGGAAAAAAGGCATTACATGTAAATATATATAGTCACCAGTGGCGACCTCAGCAAAAACTTCACTCGCAAATTAATATTTTTGGTTTTTAGTCGCAGTCTGGAGCCCTGTTAGCACAAGCTGTCAACAACAACAAACAATCTCAGCTGAATATTTGTGACCGGCTCACGCAAAATGGACATTAATATTTGGTGCAAACAGTGCAATATTGATGATGCGGATTAGTCAATATGCAAGATTCACAGCAAATCAATGGGAGTCCATCTGTGGTTAACCATTTATCTGAACTAGTGACCGAATTGAGGGTTTGTGGCCTCTCACTGCACAATATTACACAATATAACCTTAAAATGAACATGAATAATATCAGATTACTTACTTAATCTGATTTTATTTCCATGTAAAACAGGATACTAAACAAATTAAAAGAACAAAATGCTGGGTCAAATTGAATTTTAATCCTCAGAAATGGATTGGATCTTGAAAGTGGGTGTCAGCTGCAGGAATGAGCAACTTTTTTTCCTTGGAAAAACACTGTTATTTTGATTTCATGTTGACTGTTGAATACTAACCTTTGGTTCCACCCTTTCTGCCTTTGGGGTCCCATTTGCCCCCAACATTGCCTCCCGTGTCCCCCGCGTCCCTCAGGACCTGCATTGCCGTGTTAAAATTGTCTTCTCTGAACTCTCCCTGACAAGAAAAAACATAAAAATATGATTACATAACTGCAATGATACTGGGAATATTTTCTGAAACTTGATCAGCTTGTTGCGTGCTTGTGGCTTGGAAGTTATGCAACACACACACACACAGATAGTCCAGGTTTGAGGATCTGTGTTGAATTACATCTAGATGTGCCACTCTTGAAATGACAGTTCCAATACCACACCCACGACAGACAATAGAACACAAATTCCATTCAGTAACACAGAGGACGGCACATACCAGAGATCATTCGAGTGTGCTTAACCTTCATCTCTGATGACGGAATAAAGGTGTTAATGCAGCTATCCAAAGCATTCAGCTACTTACGTTCTCATCCACAACCAGGTGGAGTCCATCGCCACCTGCTGGAAAGATGTAGTGCTGCAGTGGAGTGGGCCGGTAATCCGTGTACACCACGTGGCAGGGCTGCAAATAAACACAAGGAACTCACAATCTTCCTGCAGGAATTATGGATGCATTATAGCTGTGACATCAGATGTCCCTTTAAACCGAATTGATTTACTTTAGAGAACATTGCTGATTTAAGCAGACCTACTGCACATAACATTACTATTTATATACTAATATAGGTGTATATATAGCAATTATATATTTATATATAAATATTAATACTTTAAATGAGTTTTTATATCTTCAGTTTTCATTTTAATTTTATGTGCATTTGATTCATTAGTTTCTGCTTTTATATATCTATATAGGTGTCATTTATTTTTTAGATTTAGTAATTTTAGGATTTAAACTTATTTCAGTTAGTTAGTCTGTTGTTAGGTGGTCGCGAAAGTGTTCTGAGTGGTTGCTAAGGTGATGATCCACCTGTTTGTGGAGGTGACAAATCCACTCAGCAAACTGTCGAGCGTTGGGAATGGTGGCTGACAGGAAGACATGATGCACGTTGTCTGGCAGTAGGATGATGGTTTCCTCCCAGACCACTCCACGCTCTGCAGGTCATGTGACCAGAAAGACACAGTCAATGACAGCTGAATGAAATCGTTGTAACCATAGCAACATTTTTTCATCTTCAGTGTTTGGTACCAGCTATTATTGACCAAAGTAATATTACAGCAAACAAACAGAGCCATCGTGTTTTGTTTATGTTTGGAAGGTTGCTTGGCAGAGCGTGCTCTTGAAGGGTTGCCATGTCCACCTATTAGAAGCAACACTTTTTAAGCGTCTTTGGGCTTGTTGTTTAGGCTCGACTCATAAAGCAATCCAGTTTATGGAGTCAATAGAGTAGAAGTATTTCCAAGATAACGTGTTTGGATTTAAGTTTACTATGGGCTTGATCTTATTTGCTGTTTTTTTTTAGCAAGATCTGGCAACACTAATGAGTCAAAATGTAACACTGTGATTCACTGTGATTTCTTGCACCGCACATACAGAAGACAGACACAACTGATAAGCATTTAAATACATCATTAACAACTAGCTGTTCAGTTCTGTACACACTGCGTAGAACTTCTGTAAATGCCGTTATCACTATCTGATTTTTTCAGGAGTCATTACGGTTGTATAATGTGGTTGTCAGTAGGCGCGTTTCCATTACAGATTTGCGCAAAACTTTGGTGATATTTTATAAATGTCGATAAAAAAGTATTGCGAAATGACGGCGTTTCCATTAACCAATGTTATGCGACTAAAACGTAACCTTTTGCCTCTCGCGATAAGTCATGGCAACGGATTTTGGTGGGATTTTGGCTATATTTATTCAAAGGAGGCGTATGCGTGTATCTTTACAGAAGCAGCACAGAGAGCCGCTTCAGAAAAGTGTGTCGCGCGGCTGGATTCTGGAATAAACAAGCATTGTGGCCGCAATCAGAGTAGAATATTGAAATGTGTGCACTAAAGATGAACTGACAACCGAATTTAGCTGCAGTGTGTAAACGGCCAATATTTCAGGTAGGGGAGTCATGATATACCGGTATTGACAATAATCGTGATATTCAAAAAATGAAATATCGTTATCGTGTTAATTAGGGGTGTCGTGATATAACATTATTAGCGATAACCATGATATTTCAAAAAGTACACAGCGCTAAACTCTCACATGTAATTTGTTTCATTCATACCCCATGCCAGAGGGCACCATTGCAAAGGAAGTTCATAGGAATAATCTAAAACAAATGACTTTCCAGGAAATCCCTTATATGGACAAAGGCATCCAGCTATCTCTGTAGCTGAATAAAATGCAGAAAGAAATGTTTGACTGATGAAACGTGAAGAGAATTACCACACGATTGCAACAGTATATGGTTTATCTGTGTTCAAGTCATCTCTGGCATTTTTCATAAGGATGTTTATTTATAATGCAATGCTAATCGACATAGCCTTTAGCACTGTGTAAAATACTGTATAGAAGCCTCATCAGTTCACAGAAAGAAGTTATTTCAAAACTCTATTGACACTATAATTCGAGTTTGGGGTGAAAATACATGGTTATTTTCATAAACTGTTATACTTTGACGCTGTACTGATGAGAGAAACTAACCTTTTCGAAGCTTTAAATTAATTGAACCATTTGCTTCACAAAATGATTCACTGTTTCGAATCACTCAAAACGCCACACGCTGGTGATGCCTGCTGGTCATAACGTAAATGCAACAAAAAACCCCAAAAGACCCAATGCAAATGTTTCATTGAAAGTATAATATATCAAATGCAATTAACAAATCATCAAATACTATTAAATATGAAGTGTCTTTATAACCTGTTCTTTTATTAATTTGCAGGGCTTGTTTTGTTTGCTTTATCAAGGGCTCATCTAAACATCTTTAACAGCTACTCCCATATATAGACTTCTATAGAACAATTACTACCATAAGACTTATATAGATATCGCGATATATCGTTATTGTGATTTTCCCCCCACGATAATCATGTAGTGAAATATCTGATATCGTGACAGCCCTAATTTCAAACGATTTCAAATGATTCATCTGCCAATTAAACATTAAGTACAACCCACCTGAGTCTCTCATGTAATGGATCTCATCAAAGATGACCCATGCCACCTCCCTCATAACCTCTGACCCTCTGTACAGCATGCTCCTCAAAATCTGAAAGAAAACACCCCAACAAAACAATAAATAAATAAAGAACCAGTCGTTGGTGTTCCAGCAGATAACGGGCTGCTGTCTCACCTCGGTGGTCATAACCAGGCAGGAAGCCGTGGGGTTAATGGTGACGTCACCGGTCATCAGACCCACATCCTGGAACTCTTCGTACATCTCTCTGTACTTCTGATTGCTCAGAGCTTTGATGGGGCTGGTGAAGATCACTCGCTGCTTTTCTCGGAGAGCCAGAGCAATGGCATACCTGCGTGCAGAAGGAAAAAAAGCCTCAAATCTCAGCACAGACTCACTTGGATCAAAAGAATCAACCATATATATACTGCAAGTTTTCAATTTAATGGACACTCACTCAGCACACACTGTCTTTCCTGCCGATGTGTGGGCTGACACAAGCACAGACTGGTTGTTATCGATGCACAGGATGGCCTCACGCTGGAAAGGGTCGAGTATGAAGGGGTACTCCTGCATGAGCAAAGCAAAACCTGTTTCAACAAAGGTAAAGGCAAAGCATCGATGTTGTCTGAGGATGTTCAGTGAGGTTTATTAGATTACCTTAGCTGCTTTTCCAACGCGTGGTTTCAGTGGAGTGTATTCCTCGTCTGCAGGAAGAACCACCTGAGAAAGGAAGATCGGGTCACAACATGGACATTAAACAGAGATGTATTTTTATCCACTGTGTTTGTGTTTTTACCTCATGAGTGCAGCCCTCCACTGTCTCCACCTGCTCCGCCTTCACTTTAGGCATGAGCTCTGACAGACTGAAGGACGACACAGATGCAAATGATATGAATTACTACAGGTCAACCAAGAGTGGATTGTGTCCATAGAGATAGCTAAGGTTGGAAAACCGAAAACTCAGCTGATAGTTTAATGAATAACATGAAAAAATGTTCCACTCAATCTTTATTACAAAATTAATAATAATAATAATGATGACAAAGAAAATGTTTTAGTAATTGTCAAATATATTAAAATAAATTAAAATTACTGTTTCATGAACTACTGACGCAGATCATTTATTATTTTATTATATTTTTATGTTTCACGTGCTAATGTTTTTTTTGGCTTCTTAAAGTAAAATAATAATAAGAAGAAGAAGAAACTAAAAACAGCATGTTTAAATTGTAAAACCCTCCTGCACCTACAAATTAATTTAAAACATTTTACACTACACAAAGAATAATAATGATTTGCAGAAGTTACAATAATGATGATAAAAATGTTTTGTAAATATTAAATAAAATGTATTAAAATAAATAAAAATGGCTTTACTTCAACTACTGACAAAGAACTTTTTAAATTATATTTTACCATTTTGTTTTTCTGAAAAACTGAAACAGGCTGTTCTTGTGGATTTTAAAACCTTCCTGCCAAATGAATATATACACACATATAATAAAAAATATGACAAATATATAAAAATATACAATAAATATGATTAAAATATTTTGTAATTACCAAATAAAATACATTAAATAAAAATGTCTGTCAGCTACTGACAATTTTATTAAATAAATAGTTTTTATTTTATTAAAATGTTATATTTTACCATGCTATTTTTTCTTTTAGCTTCTAAAAGTCCAGTAAAAAAACACTATAACACTATAAAACAGGCTTCTCCCATTTCAATCATAAAACCCTCCAGTGCAAAATGAATATATATACATATACACACACACTGTATATATCCATTGATTTACGCCAATAACTGGCACTTCCAAAAAGCAACTATTGATGCCGATTAGTCTGTAAAACCAATATATCAATCCACCTGTACAAGCACACTAAGAAGTATTTCAGACATTCATCAGAAGCAGTATGTAAACAGAAGTACACAAATCTTACTTGATCTCCTCAGCTGACACTGTTTCCAGCTTCTGTCTCTTCCCAAGCACCACCTCATCTGGACCATCATTGTCAGCATCTCTTTTGCGCACAGCAGCTGAATCACCCTGCTGTTTCCCCGCTTTATCAGGACTCTTACTGCTACAGGGAAAGACAACAACGATTCACTCGACATCTGGACATTCCCAAACCAACATCAGGTGGTCTCCAGGGCAGTGCTAAGCGTTTCCTAGTGTAGTCAGTCAGACAGACAGACAGAAGAATAAAGGCCGTGTGTGTGTTTACATTCGAGTTTTTTTTTTACATATAAATCCATGGGATTTTTAGTGAGGCAAGCTCGTTTATTACAACCTGCACACAAAATAATAATAAAAAAATAAAAAAAAATAAAAATTTGCATCTAAAAACAACAGAAGAGACTGTCCAAACACGAAGTGCTGAAAGCTGGAACAGATCTGTGAAGCGTGATTCCTGAGCGCGCGTCACATGTGTTCAGTGCGGCCAGACAAATAAGTTACTGCAATATCTGTAGTTCAGTTGTGCGAAACAATCAAATATCCAGTTCGTTCACCTACCCTGCCTGAGCGGCCAACTTCGGAGTGTCTTTTTTGCTAGAACCGGCCTGTTCTTCATCAAACACGCTGAACAAATCGTCTCCAAAGGCGTCCGCCATGACTTCAAACAGACACAAATCCCACAGCGCGGCGGAAGTGACGTGCGGCGCGTCAAACGTGTGAAATGAGCGACGGTAAAAGATAGACAACCAAAAGACTTTTCTCTAAAATAATCATAATAAAAAAAATCCATAATTTATTTAAGGAAATTGACGTAAATTGAGTTTGGAATTGAATTAGTTTTATTGAAACACTTTTCAAGCGACAGGTTTTAATAAATAAAACCACACAATCTTTTTCTTAGTACTGTTTTTTTTTTATTTTTATAAATAATAAACTTTATTATTGTTGTTTATCATTGTTATTTATTAAATGTGTGTACATTGTATGTAAAACTAATAGATGGGTTCAGTCATTCTGAATAATTCAACAATTATTTTGTCTAAAGTGTTTAAAGAAATCGTCCTAACAATATATTGTTATTTCCAAAATAAATCCTAATCGACTTAAAAATCATTATATTTTCACTATTTACATAAACATAACACTTTGCTCATGCATAAAGTAAAAATCCGAAGTTTTCAAAAGTATCCGCTGAACTTTTATTTTGAAAGACGGGCCACTAGTTTGTTTCAGTCTTCACAGCCTCTAATAGAGTTGGCTTAGCTGAGTCTTCTTCATTTTCCAGCTTCAAACATTTACATTATATACGTGTTTTTGTTTATAGTAATGTGGATTATTTTGTGTATTGATCAGTAACAAACACTTGAACTGACTGTTTTCGCAATGGGTGGGAAGAAGAAGAAGTCTGCAGCAGTTCTCACTGTTAATGCGACCAATGCAGCGTCTGAATCCACCGGCAAACACCAGCCACACAGACCAAACAATGAGAAATCATCCTCGAAGGAAAACAAACCCAGAGGTCAGACTTCGTTTTAAAGGTTGCTTCTATGTGTGAAAAGCAGCGTTATGTGATTAAATATGACAATATATTTGAATTCAGATGCACGGTGTAATGTAATAATCAATGAGTTATTATACAGTAAGTGTTGCATATGTTTCACGTCTTGACAGTTTGTCTGCAAATGTCTTTAATATTTATTTATTTTTTCTTTTAGCTCCCAAAACATATAGTCTTAACACTAATGCACAGACTGACACTAGCAGTGTGTCTGATAAATCAGTACTGAAGGTAAGTCTCACATTAAAGAGATCACATATGATTTTCCTTGAATCAGTGTGCTATGAAAACATACTCCATCTTCTAGTCTAAAAATAACATTGTTAAAATGGACCTACATAAACGACTTTTAATTTATGTGGTTATGCAATTTTCTGACAAATGAATGCATTTGAGCACATACATACTCTAATGTACACTACCGTTGAGAGAAACTTTGGATCAGTAAGAATTTTTAAAAAATTAATTCATGCTATTATTTAGCAATGTCTCATTCAATTGATCAAATGTGACAATAAAGACATTTATAATATTACAAAAGATTTCTATTTTAAATAAATGCGGTTCTTTTGAACTTCGTTCATCAAAAACATCCTCAAAAATATTCTGTTTTTAACACTGATAATAACAAGAAATGTTTATTGAGCAGTGAATCAGAAAACCATACATTTAAATTAATATTTGAAAAATTATATTTCACAGTATTTCTGTTTTTACTGCTTTTTTGATCAAATAAATGCAGCCTTGGTTGAGTAGAAGATACTTTTTTTCAAAACATTAAAAATTCTTACTGACCCCAAATTTTAAACATTTGTGTGAATATAAACGTCTTTTATTGACAATATCTGTCAACGCCTTGCCTTACTATACTAATTGTTTTTTGCATGTTTGAAGGTTGTTATCCAACCAGAACTGGAGAAGAAGGTGATCAAGTTGATTAATGATTACAGACAAGAACATGCTGATAAAGGACCGATATCTGGCAGACTCACCTTCAAAAAGTTGCTGGTAAGTCTTTTCCGTTTCATCTTTAATTGCAAAAAATAAATAATATACTTCGTTATTTATAATCTAAGATGATCTAAAGGACATCTATCATATATTGTTTGGCAGGATTTGTATACAGCCCTGCAGATGTTCCAGTTTAAGACCGAGCACATCGAGGAGGCCATGAAGAGCAGTATGCTGTATGGAGGCGACCTGACCTCAGCGCTCGACTGGCTCTGTCTGAATCTCAGAGACGGTAAAAGGTTCAGATTGTAGTCAGAAAACGTAAGTTCTGCTCCTCAAGCATAAACCCTGGTTTTGTTTTTCGCTTTTCCATAATTAAAGATGAGCTACCGGAAGGATTCAGCCAAAAGATGCAGGAGGAGAAACAGAAGACTCGCCCCAAGTTTCAGGCTCCTAAAGAGGATGAGAAACAAACGGTGGCCAAAAAAGAAGCATCTAAAGAGGACGAGAAACCAAAGGCAAAGGTGTGTTAAAGTGTCATGAGAATCTCATTTTCCTTAAAGGAATAGTTCACCCAAAAATGAAAATTTGCTGACAGTTTACTCACTCTCAGGCCATCCAAGATGTAGATGAGTTTGTTTCTTCATCAGAACAGATTTGGAGAAATGTAGCATTACATAAGTTGCTCACCAATGGATCCTCTGCAGTGAATGGGTGCCGTCAGAATCAGTCCAAACAGCTGATAAAAACATCACAATAACCCACAAGTAACCCACACCACTCCAGTCCATCAGTTAATGTCTACAAAATCTGTGCATTTGTAAGAAACTTCAAACGGTCTCTTCTGGCCAAAATATGCATCCATAATCCATTCTAACACATTCTTCACCTCCAGTGAAAAGTCCATCCCCTGTTGTCCTCCCACATCAAAGTCCTCCCACATATTTGTTTAGAAGTGTTTTGGACTGTTTTCACTTGTAAACGGTTCTTGATCTGTGCATATTTCTCTCCTGATTCAGATGAGAGAAAGCAATATTATGGATTATGGAAAATATATGGATTCATATTTTAGGAGGAAACAATGGTTTGAATGTTTTTTTTCTTACAAACACACCGCTCTTCATTTCATAAGATGTTAACTGATGGACTGGAGTGGTGTGGATTACTTGTGGGTTATTGTGATGTTTTTATCAGCTGTTTGGACTCTCATTCTGACGGCACCCATTCACTGCAGATGATCCACTGGTGAGCAAGTGATGTAATACTACATTTCACCAAATCTGTTCCTATGAAGAAACAAACTCTTCTACTTCTTGTATGGCCTAACGGTGGGTAGATTTTCAGCAAATTTTAATTTTGGGTGAACTATTCACTCAATCTTTTGAGATTTAAAAAAGCTCAAAAACATTTTATTTAATGACAGACTTCTGTAAAAGACAACGGTGGCAGTATGAAGGAGTGGATACTGCGCTACGCTGAACAGTCTGAAGATCAGAGCAGTGAAGAAGATGAAAACAAGGACGCAAGTGTGTTTAACCCAGAGCTGGAGGAGAAGTTTGATCCTGTGAGTTTTACTCAATCTGGTTTCCGCATGTCACTATTACATCAGCAGCTTCCCGTAAGTTCTCATGCTCTTCCTGCAGAATGACAGATACCTGCTGCTGACCGCTCAGCTGTATGATGCGAAGGAGATGGCCGCAGAATTTAAAGCCAAGAAAGACAAAGCGGGGCAGAGGACTGCACAAGATCGGATCAGAGTCATCCAGCAAGGTCTCAGTGCCTGCAGTGTTTTCTACCTTTCAGGGTATTTGTTCATTGTAGAACTTGAGAAAATGTTATCATGAGTTTGTTTCTCAACAGTGTTTGTTTACATTACAGAAATGAAGTCTTTGGAGAGTCATCCAATGTTTAACTCTTTAACTATCAAAGTTAAAGTCACTCCCAAAGAGGAGAAGAAACCAGTTACACTCACTGATGGCAAGGAGGAACTCAACTTCAGCCTCTTTGAGCAAGCAGAAACACCGCCAGCAGAAACAAGTAAGATAATTTTTATATAATCATTACAGTGTATCATTTACAAAAAAATTGTTTTATTAATTTTTTTATGATTTTTATTTTTATTTTGTGATATTTATGATATATGTATGTGGTGCTTTGTTTTTATGTTGTTATTTTATGCTTTGTTATGCTGTTTTATATTTTTTTTATTTTATTGTTTGTCAAGTCAAGTCAAGTCACCTTTATTTATATAGCGCTTTTAACAATACAGATTGTGTCAAAGCAACTGAACAGCATTAATTAGGAAAATAGTGTGTCAATAATGCAAAATGACAATAGTAAACACTAATTTTTCAGTTAAAGGCAGTTCATCATTGAATTCAGTGATGTCATCATCCAGCTCAGTTCAGTTTAAATAGTATCTTTGCAATCATTTGCAATCAAGTCAACGATATCGCTGGAAATGAAGTTTGTGACAATATAATAACATAATAATATATTGTTATTTTGCATGATTTTGTTTTATTTATTTTTAATTTTATTGTATATGTTATTATTTTAATGTTTGACATTTTTCTATTTTATTTAAATTTTATGCTGATATTTTCAGTTTACTTTGTGTTATTTTATTTTGTCATTGTTTCATGTTTTTGTTTTGTTTTATGTGTTTTATAAATTTTTTATAAAACAACTAAAACATTTCTATAATATTTGTTTTATTGTTTTTTTATAATATTTTTATATGATTCTATTTTGTTATTTTACATTATTGTTTGTGTAGGGTTTTATTTATATTTTATTTTGTTACTTTTTTATTGTTGTTATTTTTTTGCTTTTTTTTTGTATTCTGTTTTTTTGTTGTTTTATTTTGTGCTGTTGTACTATTTTGTTTTGTTATATTGTGATTTTTTTTACACCATTTTAATGTACATTTGTTATGTTATTTTAATATTTTACTTCTTTGTTTAGTTTATTTTGGTTATTTTATTTTATCCTATATGTCATGATTTTTAATGTTTTTTTATTTATTTTATTTTATGATATATATTTTTTTTGTTTTATATCATTAAATTTAATCATTCTTTTGTTTTGTGCTCTGCTGTGCTGTGATTGTGCCAATGTAGTGCGTTGCCAGATATGAGGGTTTTTCTTTTTCTAATGTCTTGAGTTATTTTTAACCATGTCAGTCTGATTTGTCATTGTTGATGCTCTAGCTGAGAAAAAGAACAAAGAGCCCAAAGATATTCGTAACTTTGACTACACGTCAAGGAGCTGGACTGGCAAGTCGCCAAAACAGTTTCTGATTGATTGGTGCAGGAAGAACCTCCCGAAGAGCCCTCCACCATCCTTTGAGAAAGTTGCAGTCGAAAGATATTGGAAATGCAGGTATGTTGCATTAAAATTGCATCTTGGTTCTGATTGTATAGTGAATGCAGATTTGATTGTCCGATTATGTGTCATTCCTGTCAGAGTTCGCATTCAGAGGCCTAATGATGTTTTGGAGGTTTGTCCCACTATCCTGACTGAGGACGGCATGCAGGCCCAGCACTTAGGGGCCACGCTTGCCCTTTATAACCTAGTCAAAGCACAGGTGAGTTTTAAAGCACTACATTCACATATTAGACAAATAGTTGCTTGCTTTATGTATTTCATTCATTTTATCCGTCCTTTGATCTCCATTAGTCGGTGCATCAGCTTCTGCCGTCCACCTACCGTGAGGTGTGGCTTGAGTGGCAAGACAGCGAACAAAAAGAAGAGGAGCAAACCCGCTCCGCCATCAACAAACCACGTGACCAGTTCATTGCACATCTTCTGACCCACCTCAAACAGCACCAGACCCTCCAACCACAGGCCGAGCAGCAGGAACGTCTTCAGGATGCTGAACTTGAAGACTCCTGGGAGAACCTGGACATCCAGGAGGACCACGAGCCCCAGTGCGGAGGAAGCTTTGTGGCGGAGGAGACGTCCCGGAGACTGTTCCTCAAACTGCGGAGCTCGGCTCTGGCTCGCAGGCTGCTGGTCGAGAGGGAGCAGCTGCCTGTTTTCCAGCACCGTCAGCAGGTGCTCGAGGCTCTGCGGTGCCACCGTGTGCTGGTGATCGCTGGGGAGACGGGAAGCGGGAAGAGCACACAGATTCCTCAGTTCATCCTGGAGGAGCTCCTGGCTAATGGGGAGGCCGCGCAGCCTTGCAATGTGGTGGTGACACAACCCAGAAGGATTTCAGCCACGAGTCTGGCCAGCAGGGTGTCGCAGGAGCTGGGGAGCGAGGACGGACCGGGAGGCAAGGTTAGATCTCAGGAAGTTAACTTTTGAAACAGTTTATGTGGAAAAACGTAAACCTTGTTTTTAATGGTGTTCATTCTAATATGTGAGGTGGTATGCGATAGTAGTCAAACTTCTGGGCTGATAACCACAAAAGAGACACACGAGGCTTACGCTAACACCCTTTGGCATGGTTTCACAGACAGGGCTTAGACTAAGCCAGGATTAGGCCTAAGGCTAAAAAATATATATATTTTTTTTTTGTCTCTCAGGTGAAAAGAAAAAAATCTATGTATTATTTTAACGTATTTTTTGGAGTAAATGTTTGGAATAAATGTAAAGTTAAGTATTAATAATATATGTATTATGCAAATTAATAATTAATAAGTAATCATTTTATGAAATGGGTCAGTGACTACGCTCATTATTTTTGTCTGGATCTATTCATTTATTCAAAAATAGATTTAGAAATGCAGTTACATGCATATAATGACTTGAATAAACCTCTTGATGTGCATGTTTATAATTAATTACAATTAATTTTTGCTGTTTTTTAGGGTGTGGGGAGATTACAAATGTCAGTGTGATACAACTGTCCTTATTATAATAAAGAAATAAAACTCATTAAAAGGGTGAAATTCTTGAAAAGCAAATCTTATGTATTTTGGCATAATCCTTTATTATTATTATTATTATTATTATTATTATTATATTATTATTATTATTGTTGTTGTTGTTATTTATATAAAATATTTTATCAAAACTGCTTAATTTTTTATCAAATTAAACCCTTATTAAGCATTTGGACATTATTATTATTATTATTATTTATATTTTAGATATAAAAAAAAATAAAAAATAAAAATATATATATATAAAATAAAAAATTATTATATCCTAACCAATTATATCCACCAAATCAAAATCATAACATGTTGTGTGACCACCCAAAAAAAGGGGGGGGGGGGAATTTATACAGAATTTAATATGAAATCATATCATAGAGAGGGATCCCATGACTATCAAGGTTAGACAGTGTCTAAAAATGTAATTTTTTTTTGTTTGGTTGTAACATGTCATGTGGTGCGACTCTCCAAAAACGTAATGATATTTATGAATTAATAATGAATGATATTTGGGAACATAAAATACTAGAGTGTAAGTAAAAAAAATGATTACTTTAGAGTTACACCATATGATATTTTTAGAGTTAATACATTTTATATTTTTCTTTTTGATTTTTCAAAACCATTTCTAAGAACTTGACACATGCAAAATAAGTCGAAACAACTGCAGTAAAAGTGTCGTAATGGTAGTTTAAGGCAGAGACACCATAGTAATAATATCATGGAGTATTTGCATTACAGAGCTCACTGTGTGGATACCAAATCCGAATGGAGAACCGCTCAGGGGATGCCACACGACTGCTGTACTGCACCACTGGAGTTCTGCTGCGCAAACTACAGCAGGACCGGCTCCTCAGCTCCCTCACACACATCATCGTGGATGAGGTGATGCACACATATATCTATGAATATACCTACAGTGTACACTTAACGCTGGACCGTTTAACCCCAAAATCGTCTCAATATTGTAGGTTCATGAGCGGAGCGTCCAGTCAGATTTTCTCCTCACCATACTAAAAGAAGTGGTTCATAAGCGCTCAGATCTGCATTTGATATTGATGAGCGCTACAGTCGACTGTCAAAAGTTTGCCAACTACTTCAACCGCTGTCCTGTGGTCACCATACCTGGCAGAACTTTCCCTGTGGAGGCAAGATTATATCTAAATATATACTAACATACTGTAGCATTAGTAATTTGATGAAAGTTTTGTATATGCATCATTTATTTTATGTTATAAATTATTTTATTTTGTGTAATGTTTTACAAATAAGCAAAAGTAATGACAAATTGTGGTGGTAGGTGTTTCACCTGGAGGATATTGTGGAGGAGACGGGTTACGTTCTGGAGCAGGACTCAGAGTACAGTCAGAAGTTTGTGGAGGAGGAAGAGGAGGTCAGCATCAACATCACACAGAAAGGAGGAAAGACTCTTTTGCACCAGGTTGGGACAGAAATCCGGAAGAATTTCATCAGTTCCAGAAGAATCTGTCTATCTGTATCTTACATTAGTTAGCATGCGTAAGGCTGTTCTGTGGCGTTTCATTGCAGGCGTGTATTGTTTTGTAAATGTTTGTTCTGTTATTGTGTTCAGGAGCTGATCGTGAGGGACTCTGACCCAGGCTGGGATCTGAGCCCTGAGCTGGATCACTTCAGCAACCGGACGCGACACGTCCTGCAGTATATGAACCCCAATAAGATAAATATGGATCTGATATTAGACCTACTGGAATACCTGGGTAATATACATACTGTACTGTAAGCACAGAGTCTGCAATTATAGTGACTGAATATGTAGCTCATTAGGATCCATACTTTATTATTAGTAGTGTTTGCTAATGCAAACAGCACTCATATTTTCCTCAAAGAAATCTACTTTTCAATGGTTTTAATGAGTAAATGAAGTATCTCTGGGTCTTTTTCTCAGATAAATCACCTCAGTTTCGTGATGTGGATGGTGCAGTTCTGATCTTCCTCCCAGGCCTGGCTCATATTCAACAGCTATATGATCTACTGACCACCGACAAGAGGTTCAGCTCAAAGGACAGGTAACTCCAGCCTAAATTTACTTTAAAGGAATAGTTCACCCAAAAAAGAAAATGTATTCTCAGGCCATACAAGATGTAGATGAGTTTGTTTCTTCATCAGAACAGGTTTGGAGAAATGTAGCATTACATCACTTGCTCACCAGTGGATCCTCTGCAGTGAATGGGTGCCGTCAGAATGAGAGTCCAAACAGCTGATAAAAACATCACAATAATCCAGAAGCAAACCTTGTGAAGCGAAAAGCTGCGTGATTGTAGGAAACAAATTCATCATTAAGACATTTTTAACTTCAAACTGTTGCCTCTGGCTAAAATAGGATTACTCTATAATTTTGCTTTCTCCAGTTAAAAAGTCATCTAAATCAGGAGAGAAATATGCACAGACAAAGCACCGTGTACATTATAAAACAGTCCAAAACAGTTCTGAACAAATATGTGTGTGGAGGAGATGGACTTTCTCACTGGAGGAAGCGTTATTATATATAATGGACTGGATTTTGGATGATGGATTTGTTTCTTGCAAGCATACAGGTTTTTTTCACTTCACACAATGTTAATTGATGGACTGGAGTTGTGTGAATTATTGTGATGTTTTTCTCAGCTGTTTGGACTCTCATTCTGACGGCACCCATTCACTGCAGAGTATCCATTGGTGAGCAAGTGATGTAATGCTACATTTCTCCAAATCTGTTCTGATGAAGAAACAAACTCATCTACATCTTGGATGGCCTGAGATTTTCAATACTTTCATTTTTGGGTGATTCCTTTAAATTTAGATATTAGTCAGAGAAGATGCTATACTTCTATATTTAAGTTGACAAGAACAAAAAGTTCTGAGGGACAGAAATACAGTCCATTCAACAATTTGTAACAAAACAATCTAACAAGTTTTTTAGATGGCAAAACATTGAAAATTCATATTTTATATTTTTTGTCAAATTGAATACGGCATAAAGCTTTTAAAAAATTTTTATTTATACTGTGTCTGTTTGCTTCTAGATATAAGCTGGTTGCCCTCCACTCCACACTGTCATCTCAGGACCAGTCTTCTGCATTTACAGTGCCCCCTCCTGGAGTGAGAAAGGTACTGCAATATATTAGTGTTAAAGGGGTCATATGATGCTATTTTAAAGATCATTATTTTGTGTATTTGGTGTAACAGAATATGTTGACATGCTTTAATGTTCAACGTAGGTATGTGGGGGCATGTTAGAACGAGGCGTTTTAAGTAGGCGTGGCTGACTCTTAACTTTTATAAAGAATATCTCTTTGGATTTGAGACTTTAGTCTTTGTAACTTTACAGATCTTCTTTATGCACCAAGAGCTTGTAACACTCCAAAGAGAAAGGAAAAATTGAAATTGCATCATATGACCCCTTTAATATGGCTTCATTTAGAATACTACTCTTAGTATTTCTGCAGTATGCAATATGTATATTCATATTCTCTTGAAGATTGTTCTGTCCACAAACATTGCTGAGACTGGTGTCACCATTCCTGATGTGGTCTTCGTCATCGACACAGGAAAAACTAAAGAGAATCGGTGAGCCGGGCCAGATAATGTCTGAAATGTTATCTGTCTATGATCTGATGCTTTTGAATGTGTTGATCTTCTGTATCTGGTTTCAGGTATCATGAAAGCAGTCAGGTGAGCTCTCTGGTGGAGACGTTTGTGAGTAAAGCCAGCGCTCTGCAGAGGCAGGGGAGGGCAGGACGTGTTCGAGAGGGCTTCTGTTTCCGCCTTTACCCCAAATTCAGGTACAACGCCACTGAGGTGCTTTACAGATTGTGGCACATAGAGTAGCAACCTTCCATTTGGTGGTCAACAAAGATATTTTAGGGAGGAAATTTAATAAGAGTACATTTTTATCACTATAGTTATTTGGTAACAATTTACAATATGTTTTTATTTGTCATTAGTTAACTACATTGGTTTAAACAAAACAAAAATAGTTTAAACAGTGAAAAATATTTCTAAACAATATTAGTCCTAGTTTGACAATTTTAACATTTATTAATACATTATTAAAATCAATAGTTGTATCTGTTAATATTATATTATGGATCTGAGTTAACGTGAACTAGCAATGTACATGTCACAGCCATACAGCCATATCACCCTGTAGCCCAAGACTGGTTGCCTATTCATTCATTCATTCATTCAACAGCTGTAATTTTATTAACTAACATTAACAAAGATTAATAAATAAATACTGTTACAAATGTATTGCTTTTTTTGAATGTGTCCTTAGTGTAAAGTGTTAAAAGCATTTAGAGTGCAAAAATTGATAGATTTCTAAATTCTGATTTATGTATGTATTTTATAAATGTGCAGTGTATATACTGTCATACCGCACATGTCTGTTTTTCCCACTCCAGATTTAAGAGCTTCATTGACTACTCCATTCCTGAGATTCTCAGAGTGCCTTTGGAGGAGCTTTGCCTTCATATTATGTTAAGTACCAACTTTGTCTTTTGAAAATACTTTACTGTTAAAGTTTGTGGTCGGTAAGATTATTTTTACTGTTTTTGCAAGGGGTCTCTTATGCTCACCAAGGCTGTATTTATTTGATCAAAAACAGTAAAAAGCAGTAATATTGTGAAATACTACTACAATTTAAAACAACTCTTTTCTATTTGAATATATATATTAAAATGTCATTTATTCCTGTGATCAAAGCTGAATTTTCAGCATCATTACTCCAGTCTTCAGTGTCACGTGATCCTTCAGAAATCATTCTAATATACTGATTTGCTGCTCAAGAAACATTTCTGATTATTATCAAAGTTGTGCTTCATATTTGTGTGAAAATCGTGATCATTTTTTCAGGATTCTCTGTTCAAAAGAATAGCATTTACTTGAAATATAAATCTTTTTTAACATTATTAAAGCATTTGCTGTCACTTTTAATCAATTTAACACATTTTTAAAAAAGTCTGACCCCAAACTTTTGAATGTTAGTGTACATAAAGCATCTTTTTCCATTGGTAATAAACTGACTTCTGTCACCTCTCTCTCTATGTGTGAACAGAAGTGTGAATATGGTTCTCCAGAGGATTTCCTGTGTCGAGCTCTCGATGCGCCTCAGCAGCAGGCTGTGTGTAATGCTGTCAGTCTGCTGAGGAAGATCGGCGCCTGCCAGCAAGATAGCTACACCCTCACGCCACTCGGCCATCACTTGGCCACCCTTCCTGTCAACGTCAAGATCGGCAAAATGCTCATCTTTGGTGCCATCTTTGGCTGCCTGGAACCCATTGTGAGCGTTTTTTGCCGCATGTTACTAAATTTCTGTCATCATTTCTCACCCTCATGTCGTTCCAAGCATGCTGACTTTGTTTTTTTATATTATTAGGCCACCATCGCAGCGGCTATGTCTGAGAAGTCCCCCTTTGTTACTCCTATGAGCAGGAAGGAGGAGGCCAACCTGGCTAAATCTGCTCTAGCAGTCGCAAACTCAGATCACATGACCATCTACAGTGCTTACCTTGGGTAATCACACGTTCAACAGAACAGCACTGTATGGCAGTATGTGTAGAAAGGAAGTGAAATCATGGTAATGAAGTTACTGTTCACAGGTGGAAGAGCTCTCGGAGCGAGGGACCGTGTGCTGAGGTGGCTTACTGCCGGAGACACTTCCTGAGCCGCACCGCTCTCATGACCATTGAGGTGACATCCTCTAACACACTTGCTGATTCATTAGCAGTCATGATGATTTGACGAATGTACATCTGTTCTGCTAGAACTTGCATTGGTTGAGCTGCGTGTGTGCAAATAGGATTTAAAATGTTTATTTTTAGGGGTAATGATAAATTGAAGACAACAAGAGAAGGAGAAATCTTTCAAAAAAAAGTCGTTTAAAACACAAGTGCCATGTTTTAAAATTGTATTCTTGTTGGTTTCATACATTTTTGAAATACGTTTATATTATTTATACCAACAATGATTTTAGATTCAAAAAAAAAAGTCGTTTAAAACACAAGTGCCATGTTTTAAAGGGGTCATATGATGCTGCTAAAAAGAACATTATTTGGTGTATTTGGTGTAATGAAATGTGTTTATGCGGTTTAAAGTTAAAAAAACACATTATTTTTATATTATTTATACCAACAATGATTTTAGATTCATGTCTCTGAAATGTCATGTGGACTAACCATTATTATACAGTTATTGCAGTATAATTTATATAATTAAGATTTAGTAGTTTTGTTACGTGCTTTTGTAATTTTTATCATTTTTTTCTTTCTTCAGTTTATTTTGATTTTAGTTTTAGTAATTTGGTACTTGAACTTAAACTTATTTATTTGCATTTTCAACTTTCTAATATTTATATTTTATTTTATATTTCTATAAATGTGAAAAAAAAAATTATTTTATTTTTTATATTTTTTGTTATTTTAGTTAATAATAACGACAACTATCCATCACTTTAAAGGTAATAAAATGTAAAATACTAAAAGAATCTCAGTTTTTGAATCATTAATATAATCAAGTTGTAGTCTTTGTTGTTCTCATAGATTTTTGAAAAACTTTTATCAACAAAAAATCGGATTAATGTCTCTAAAATGTCATGTAGTGTAACCATCCAGTGGTATTATAGTATTATTTATATACTATTTAAGAATTTCTGTGTGTGTGTGTATATATATATATATATATATATTCAAATTATAAAGACTGTATATATACTGTGTATATATATGTGTGTGTCAGTCTTTATTTTCATTTTAATTAATGTTTTGGTCATTTTATACATGCTTTTGTCATTTTTTATTAGTTTTTTTTAAATATTTCTATATTGCTTTATTTTGATTTCACTTTTATTTTGAGTACTTTTAGTTAAATTTAGTATTTGAACTTAAGTATATATTTAAATTTCTAAAGGATATATTTACCTTTCTAATCTTCATCTATTATTTCTATTTTTTATTTCAGCCTTATTTCAATTACCGAAAACATTTTGTATTATTTTTTAGATTTAGTTTATCCATCAAGTGAAAAGTTTAGAATACACATTTTTAAAATATCGCATTTTTCTAGATAAAAGGTCTAAAATATGTGATATTGTTTCCTGTTTTGTGTTTTTCCTATGTTGCGGTCTTTGTCGGAGAACAGTTTTCAAATACTAAAACAAAATGTGGACTTTTTTGTAATCTCTAGACAGATATACACTTTTTTTGGTCATTTTTTTAAGCGTAAAATAATTTATGAATTCACAAATTAAAGTGTGTTCAAGTAAATGTAGGAGTTTTGAATTCATTTTAGAATAGTTAGAGGCAATACAATACAAACCGACCCATTACCATTTGGTGTTTAACAAGGTATTTAACGTCCTCAGGATGTGAAGCAGGAGCTCATTAGGATGGTGGAGCAGGCCGGTTTCATTGCTTCCAAGCCCAGCCGAACTCCTCGCTCTTGGCCTAAAGCCCTCGGCTCGCTCTCCCAGCAGGACGTCTCCGTCCTCAAAGCCGTGTTGACTGCGGGTCTGTATGACAGCGTGGGCCGTATCCTCTGCACTCCCTCTCTGGACGTTCAGGAGCGGGTGGCGTGTGTGGCTGAGACGGCTCAGGGAAAGGCCCACGTTCACCCCTCCTCAGTCAACCGCTTCCTACAGACCCACGGTTGGCTGCTCTTCCAGGAAAAGGTGCGTTGGACTAGCTTTAATATATTACTGTGACCTTTCATGACGCTTTCTGAAAGAAGTCTCTTATTACCCTGGTCATTCATACATTTGTGATTTGAACCACTATTTTCTTGTCTTGCATGCAGGTGAAATACACGAAGGTGTTTCTAAGAGACACTACGTTGATCTCTCCTTTATCCATGCTGCTGTTTGGAGGTGATATTGACGTGCAGCACAGGGAGAGACTCGTCTCTCTGGATGGATGGATCTATTTCCAGGTGAGGGAAAGTTTTTGAATGCGTGTCTTGTTTCTCATTGGTTATCTGTGCATGGTTGATTGCCTGATTTGCATTGATCGCTTCATTGGCAGGAGCACTGGTGCATCATAAAATGGTTGTCAAACTGTAAGATAACTCTTATAATAACAGTTTACACGGTTTCATTTCCCATCAGGCTCCAGTCAGAATTGGCGTGATCTTCAAACACCTTCGCAAACTGATCGACTCCCTCCTGGAGAGGAAATTGGCCAACCCCAAAATTAATTTGGAAGGTAACTTATTGTTGAATAAATCTATATTATATTTATTTTATTTTAATTTGTTATTTTATTTTATCATTATATATTTGTAGAATAAGGGAGCAGTTTTTCTGCTGTGAACACATATGATGCCTTTTATGTTTATCCTTTTCAGATGAGAAAACCATACAAATCATCACAGAACTGATCAAGTCAGAAAACATGCTCTGAGGAAGTCATGAATGACTGAAATGCTGACAAGCCTCACTGCGGGGTGAGAATGTAAATTATATTGCCAAACCAGAATAAAAATATTTTAAGACATTAAAATGGTATTCGTTAAATCCATTATCATAATAGACTGACAGTTGTTTAGTTTTTGTTTTTTTCCTTTAAGTCGGTAGGAATGCAGACGAACAGTCTTGTGGTTATAATGTAATTGTTTTGTTATTGATAGAAGTGAATGCAATATCAAATTATGGTCTTGTAAATGTAACATTATATATAACTGGGTAAGATTCATGTCTCAAGTTTGACGTATAATTATTACAGATGAATAAATACAGACATTAAAACTTTAACTTGGGTAATTTCCCTGACACAGTGGACTTTGAGAATGGAATTTTATTCATATTATTTAGAACAAAAAAGGGCCTCAGAAAGCATTATGTCTCAGTGTAATAATGGTAATCTGATACTCTTTTAAAGATTAAATCGAGTAACATGATTTATGGTTCCAAATGAATGTCTGTCTGTTCTAAAAGCCTATAGAACTGAATAATCAATAACTACATTAGTGTACTTCCTGACAAACCCATCAACAACATGGTTGTTTCCAGCAGGGAAAGGTCTTCAGCCACAAAGTGATCAGTGCTTCACCACTAGACTTGACGAATAGAATAGAATAGAATAGAATAAGCATCTTTTAGTGCTGTTATTAACTAAATCTACAAAAAAAAATGTTTTGGTAATTGAAATAAAGCTTATAAAATGAAAATATATCATCAATTATTTATATATATATAAATCAAAAACTTATAAAAATGAAAAATTAAAATGTAATGAAATTTAAAAAATGTAGCCTATATATATATATATATATATATATATATATATATATATAAAAGCCAACTTAAAATTTTAATAAATACTATACTATACGTATTAATAATAATAAAATAACTCCGGTCCTCAACTCAAATCAACATTTTGTTTATTTATTTGGCAATAGATAATTTTAGCAAAAAATAAATAAATGCAACTACAAAACTTTCTTACCACCCTGGTGGTGTTTGGCTGTATATTGTTTGTTGAATAGAATAGAATAGAAAGGCTAGGTGGAAACTGTTGACAATGTAAAATGTTGCCGACATTAGGAATATTTAAAGAAATGTGCATCCTAAAACGTTATTCTCTTGTGACATTGCACTACGGAATGCTGTAAGAACGCGGAGTTGTTCTCCGAACACAAACGGCTATAGATCACTTGTGAAGTATTAATCCCGGCGCACGCAGCAGCAGGGTCTGGAGTGGGCGGAGCTTCGGCTGGCGCTGCATGAACTGGCGCTCTGAAGCGCGCGCACTCCAACGGTCGCGCTGTGACGTCAAACCTGCACTCCAGCATGCAGACCTGCTTCTGCCCTCAGCTGCCTGATCTTATGGTAGTATTGTTACAGTGCAATGAATGAAATAGTTTTAAGATTTGCATGAGGGTCATTAATAACATTAAACCATTACATTTCTATCAGCAGGACCATGCAGCGCTATCAGTCAATAATTCATCTTCTGAAGGTCTGCTGGATTTTGCCACAGGTGAGATGAGATGCGATTTATTATAACGTTACCTGAGAAAAATGTGAATACTTGTTACTATCATTGTGTTTCGTCGTTATCAATGTAATACGTTTTATTATTGTTGTATTAGACTTTATAAATTATTATTGATCATTTTATGTATATTTTATTGTATATTATTGTAAAAAAAAAAAAAAAAAGAAGCATACTTATTATTGCAGTGCTCTAAATGCAGTGTTGTTTTTATTTTGTATCTTATTCCCAGGTGAGTGTCAATCCACTGACACATATTTGATGACACATGAAGACCACACAGATCTGGATCTGTCTCTAGATCTGAATAGACAGGTGGGTTCAGTGCAGAAGCAGTTCATTTCTGTTTTAAAGGTCATTGACTGATAGCCGACTTGTTGGGCCAAATTTCCAAGGTTTATCCAAACTTTTGACCAAAAAATGGAAGAAAGAAACTCACACATAATACCAAAGTTCAACTGAAGGTTGTTCAAGGCCATGATCCATTATTTATTCCAAGATATGTGATGAATGTAGATGAACATAAATTTCCTTTTTTTTTTTTTTGAAGTCAAAAACAGCCCTAGCCCAAGAATCAGCCAAAATATCCCACTATGAGCTCATTTATTCCCAAATCCTCCTCAGATAGGTGACTACATGTATTTCACTCAAGTGGATTTGCCATTGAAACTGAAACTGCTTGGCTTTTCTAAAAAAAGCTTCCAAGAAGTTAGTCAAAGTGTGTTTTTTTTCTTGGTCACAATTGTAGGAAACTACAGAGTCAACACATGCTCAGTTTCTCAACAATAACCAAATAAATCTAGCTGTACACACTAAAGTTACATAATATATTTTAAAAGCCAATTGTTTGTTAAACAGAAATATATATTTCTTTTACATTTGACTTTGTTTTCATTTAATGTAACAAAACAGACCATTTTTCAAAGAGGTAAACTGGAATTAAATGGCTTTATTCATGTAAAAACTCCCAAGTTTCTCACAAATGTAACCCGTGGGATTAAGGGAGTTAAAAACATTTTAGAGAACTAGAATGAAAAAATATTCACACACTGCAGCTGCTGATATCCACATAAAAAATGTCCTATGTGACATAATTGTCGACCACTTCTCTTTTTGGTGCGTTATATTGCTTAGTGACTCAGAAATGATTATCTTGCCTAAGCAAGTGTCGTTCAGACCACAGTTTGTCAGTGCATCCCTATACTTGTAATTCAAAGAACGGAGCAATCTATCCAGATTATGCTGCATGTGGTCTGATACATTGTTTCTTATGAAAATGCATGAGCATGATAATGATTCTTCACTTGTTCAGGTATGCAAACTGAATGACTGTGAATGAGTTCATTCTGTGCATGATGTTTTGAGGGCACATGTTTGACTAGATCACCATGTGAATCACATTATCTCTGATGCTCACATACTTCACTAACTGTATTAGTGAGTAATAATCATGTGTCTCTCTCTGCAGCTTCATGCCACACTCAGGAGAAAGCAAGAGGAAATATCTGCCCTGAAGGAGAAATGCCCAGCTGAGAAATCTGGCTAAGCAGACTGAACATTACGCCACAATACTAGATGTAAAGCATTATTTCAGAAAATAATCAAGTGAGTACATCCGAATTCCTTACATCCACATCTCACAATTCCGACCTTTTCTCAGAATTGAGAGTTTATATTTGAGAAAAACTCTGTATAAACTCAGAAATGCGAGGAGAACCTTTTTTTTTTTAACCTTTTTAAAAATTAATCTTAGTAACAGGCTTCCATAGATTACAGAGATTATGAAAAAAAAATTCCAGGACTTGAAATCCCAACATAAATTCAGCATAAAATCAAAAATTCAAAAATGCTTACTGCACATTCCTGGTCTTGTGAACGCTTCACCTGTGCATGTTATTCCAATGAGAAAAAAAAAAGATCGTCTTTGCCCCATTACAGTATGTAACACTCACTTTCACCATTCAGTTAATTCCCAACTGAATATCCTGTTTCACCCTGAAATTCGCCATATTTTGAAATAAAATGCATTGTGAACAGCATTTTACTTTTTAATTTTTTCATTAAATATCATTTTTATATTTATATATATTAAACAGTTTATGGGTGAAATGGGAATTATTTGCAGGTTTCGCATTATAAATATTATTATATCTTTGATATTAGAATTGAGACATAAACGCTGAATTGACCATTCAGAAGTCAGGACTGCAACTATCTGTTTTATAAACTGTTACATTACATTACACATAAATCTGTGAAACTTCAGCAGAGGGCAGTAAGACCTCCACATTTTCAGTGTCACACCCTCGAATGACCGTTTGTCAGTTCCACTTCCTGTCTACTAGGTCCTGACAACATCATTCCAGAGGGACTCAGTATCTCACCACACTCCTGTGAGGCCAACAGTGGATCATTCTTCTGAACACTCCTGGATCTCTCTGCTGACAGAGGAAGATCCATCTTCCACAGCTTTAACTAACTGCGCCGCCGATACAGAAAGGCCGACATCAGGGCTCAAGCGGCGGCTGTGGTCCAGCTGGAATGACCTTCTGTGTGAAGAAGCTGAGGACACAAGCTTGAACCGTCCATCAGGTTCCAAGCAGCCCAGGCGTGAAAATGAACTTGGACAGGTAGACTTGGAGCATCTGAAGGCCTAGCTGGACCAGGATCAACTGAGAGAAGATTCAGGCCTGACTCAGAATCAAAGCCTTGAGATGTCCTCTGAAGGTTTGATTGCACAATGGGTGAACATTTTTGGGGCGTTCCATGGGCTTCAGGTGATTACAGAAACCCCATCAGTCATATCTGATCTGAACATGAGTGGAGATGATGGAAAAGTGTGCTTTAAAGGGATAGTTCATCCAAAAATGAAAATTTGATGTTTATCTGCCTACCCCCAGGGCATCCAAGATGTAGGTTCACACACACCAAGTGGATCTTGCAGGTTCCTTTGGGTTCCTAATGAGCACGGAACAGCTTTATGATTCCGAGAGTTGAATTTGTGAAAAATCAACAGTATTCCATGTAGATCAAAGGAACTTTGTTTAGTTTAGACCAACAAAAGTCTTAATTTGAGCAAGGCTGCTTCTGAATTCCCACCGTTGATCAACCTTTCAGTACACTTAAAAGTAAAGGTTCTTTATTGGCTTCCGTGAAGAACCTTTAACAACCATGGAACATTCCAATGCACAAAAGGTTCTTTATAGTAGAACAGCAAGACAAAATGTTTTTTTTTTTAAGAACGTTTCACTTAAAGATTTCAAATCTCTAAAGTCATCTTGGAAATGGTTTTCTCTAAACGACTTAAACGGGCACTCCTCAACAGAGGGATAAAGCTGACATACCACAATGTTTATCACAGGACAAGGAAATTAAATCATATATACATTTATTGAAGCAGTATATCCAGTGATGCAGGACTGTATATTGACAGTGTGCAGAATTTTACACGAGAAATAAATTATATCTTTGTGGCCTTTATAAAGCTGATTTAAAAGCGAAGCGTGTCATTTTTAGACAACTAGCTGCACCAAACAGAATTTAAAATTTAATGACGTGTATATATATATATATATATAGTCCTCTCTTGTTTTCCATTGGTTGGCCAAATGGGTAGCCCCACCCCCAAACTCACCTCATTGGTTGAGCCCAATCAGACTGCTCAAACACACTGCAATTCCATTTGGTGCCACTAGTGGTGTAAAATTGTACATTTCTCCTTTAAATTTCTTAGTCTATACAAGTCGATTTTTTTTACAGTAAATAAAATACAAATATTTATACAATGATGTTTTGTTGATGTCATCAGTGTAGTGAGAACTTCAGGATTTGACTTTTATGATTATGTGTAATAGTGTCAAAGCTCACTGTGTTTGCAAGGGTGGATTTTAGGTTAGCAAGTTAATGATTGTGACGAGTGGGGCGGGGCCGTGATAATGCGCATCACCAGCCTCGCTCCGTTCCCACAGCTCTCGGCCCCGCCCCACTCATCGCAACCATGTTTTTTTATTAAGAGACAAGGACACCCTTCATGCCAGGCTACAATATATTCTCACCACATGGTATGAGGAAGCTGGCAAAAAAAAAAAAAAGTCACTAATGCCTTCACTATATTCCTATTGAGCAGCAGAAGGGCTTGCAAAGACTGAAAAAGAAAAAAAAACCAAATAACTTAAACACCATTTCCTGAATTCAAGGGATTTATAAACAACATTATTAACTGTGTAATACTTGGACCAACATTAATATTACTGTTTGTAAATTGTACGTCAAGGTTACATTCCTGCGAGAATTCTTACCGAGTCACGATCTTATTAGTATCGTATTAGGCTGTACCCTGGCTCTGCTACGGTTGAGTATAAAGGATCATCTGAAGGATGAAAGATGCAACAAGAATTGAGAATTAAAAAAACATGCAGAAGAGAACGTACATCACATTCCTATATGCATATAATATTTTCATACTTCCTGCAGTTGTTGGTGGAGGTGCTGCTGCTCTCCTGAAATAATACACAGCAAGACGTAAGGTAATATTAAAGCTAATGGTCATATTTACATAAGAAATGAAATAAACTAATCATTGAATGGTAAATCTGCGAGCTCCATCTGTAAGGAGTGAGGGCTCACCTGCCAGCTGTGGGAAGTGAACGAGTGGGAACCGATCTCTGATTATTGTAGAAGTTTTCATATGGAACAGGTGCTGAGAAAAGATCAGTTTAATAAAGTTTGACCCGACATAAAATGTCATCAGACTCATATTTGAGTGGAACTCAAGACAGAAAGTTCATGCTGTTCTTTTCTTTACAACAGACCATCAAGCTCTGATAAGAACAAAAAGGCAGCATAAAAGCAGGGTTATTATAGTTAAACTAAAAATTAAACCATTTAAAAAAAAAAAAAAAAAAAAGCTGTTACTTAAAACTTTGACTGAAATAAAATAAAATACAAAAAAAAATTTTTTATTTCAGCTAAATGCTAAGGCAGCATTTCTTGTTTTAATTTAGTTTAACTTTATGTACTAAAATACTAAAACTGGAATAAAATTAATAAAAACTATTTAAACATATAAAAAAAAAACGACTAAAAAATGACAAACTTTAAAATGAAAATGGAAAATATAAAAATTAAAACTGATTAAAAATATTATTAAAAACTATAATATTACCTCAGTGATGCTAAGATAACTCTGCATAAAAGTAGACCATATGACCCTTCAGAAGATACATGATAGGTTTTTTTTTTTTTTGAAGAAAGACAGAAATGTAAAGCATTATTCATTGAAAATCACCCCCACTACCTCAAATCTCATTTGTGCATGAGCAAATTTTAGTTCGGAGTGGTCTAGGTTTGACATCAATGTCTTGTAATCAAACACAATGCATCAAATTGGAACATGTGGAATCATAAAAGAGATTTTCAGTTAATCGTACCTTTGAACTTTTCATGGACAAAATCATATCGACTCGTTTTATGGTGCTTTTATGATGCTTTTTGTCGTTTCAGAAAAAAAGACGTTCATAATGAAATTATCTGAATTTTAATTTCTATTCAAATTAGAGCTAAAAAGTTCACATAACAAAATGCACAGTAAAGGCGTGTTCACATCTGCAAAATTTTGCACTGTAAAGATCCATTGTCAGTAGTATTGCAATGTATGAAACACAGCACACAAAAAAGGCACTTTCATACCAAGTAACTTTCTGCTGGTCAACACTGTTGGTTCACGTGACCAGCTTCATGCAAGATCTGTGGGGAAATCTTTCGCCCTCGTTCAGAATTTGTTGCAATGATTCCATTTGAAACGACTGGATTTCATCAGTGAACGTGGCCACACCTTAATGTGCTGTTGTGAAAACCTGCTGCTGAGAGTACCTGGTGGTTTGTCTCCGGTTCGTCTGAGGTTGATAAAATGCTCAATGTCTTCTTGAATGTTACATTGCTCCAGTGACTTCCTCACTTCCTCATAGAGCTGCGTGACACAGATACACATGGTGAGGCGGGTTCCATATGTGGGTCCTACCTGATGCCGCAGTCAGGTTACCTCATCGCTGGTGACACACTGCTGGGAGAGATGGTTGAGATGGGTCCACACAATGTTTCTCAGGGTGTTGATCCTCTCCACTTCCTGTTTCTCAAAAAACTGTGGCAACATGCACATGAGATGTCAAAGTAGAACGATCATAATAGCCCCATAAAATGTCTTTACTCATTCAGTTCAACTTGTTAAAGCATATTTTAATTCAGGCATTTTATGTGTAATTGACTAGTTTTGTTTGACCTTTAATGGTTTTACAGTCAACATGAAAAGCCATTTGCAACCCATTTTCAAGAGGTACGCAAGCTTCAGATGACCTGACATGATCACATTTGATTCGTCATCGATCTGATGTGAAAAGCGATCATTGGTGTTGGGGTGTGTGATGCAGGCTGGGGCGCAGAGCTCACCTCACAGGCTTTGACATGCTCGTTCAGCCACTCCTCTCTCATCTTCCCCAACAAGGACACATTCTGACTATATATCCGGTCTATTATGGAGTTGAACAAACAAAGGTCATTAAAATTAGAAATGAAATAGAGTTATGCTGTGTTTAGGGCTGGGCAATACAGCTAAATAGTCACATCGCAATATTTTTCAGCCTTTCGATGATATTTAAATCAAATCTTAATATTTATGTTATATAGCTGCAGCATTATTTTAACAAAACAGACAAGTAAACATGTTTTTTACACTGTTTTACTAAATGAGCAATGATACTTAATAATGTACATTTATATAAACTAATATAACAACATATAGTAATATAAACTACATACATTTCTTTAAAACATTTTTTCCTAACAATTCTGGTTCCTTAATTATTTGATTTGATTTTACTAATCTAATCTAATTCTAATAATTATTTGACTAATCTAATCTAAAATCTAATTCCACTGCCAAATGATTAGATCATTTAGATTTTCTTTTCACAGACTTTTCTTTTTAGAAGCAGCATAAATGCAGTCCAATAATTGACCTTATACTAATAATACTAAACAACCATATTTCATTAATTCATTTATTTTTGTCAAAATACTTCTGACAAAACTGATAAAGTCTATCTGGTACTAAACATATAGACATATGAACAACCAGTCCATAACTACATAAGCCTTAAAGGGTTAGTTCACCCAAAAATGAAAATTAGCCCACAAATTACCCTCAAGTCATCCTAGGTGTACTTTCTACTTTCCGACGAATCCAGTCGGAGTTATATAAAAAATTGTCTTTGATCTTTCAAGCTGTTTAATGGCACTCAGCGGGTGTTGCATGCATCAGTCCAAAAGAAGTTAAATAAAAAGCGCCCATCCATAAAAAAAAGTGTCTCACACGGCTCCGGGGGGTGAACAAAGGCTTCCTGTAGCGAATCGATGTGTTTTTTTTAAGAAAAATAACCATATTTAAAA
>NW_015651641.1:1827708-1833241 GCF_001515625.1 Sinocyclocheilus rhinocerous
TGGGCGCTTTTTATTTAACTTCTTTTGGACTGATGCTGAGTGGCATTAAACCGCTTGAAAGATCAAAGACAATTTTTAATATAACTCCAACTGGATTCGTCTGAAAGTAGAAAGTCATATGCACCTAGGATGACTTGAGGGTGAGTAATTTGTGGGCTAATTTTCATTTTTGGGTGAACTAACCCTTTAAGAAGCCTTAAGACTCAACATAAGAGTCATTCGATTGGGAATCAGACATTACTGATTGAGCAGTATGTTGTTGATTCACTAAGAAGAGCCGAATCATAAGACTCAATCGTTCGGGAATCATAATACACTGATTGAGCTGTATGCTTTTGATTCACTAAAGAGAACCAACTCATAAGACTCAATCAATCAGGAATCAGACTACACTGACAGAACTCTGCATTATGCACTGTAGATTTAGTAGCAGTGTTCAAAATGGCCAAATATCAGATGATTAATTCGCCTGAATTAACTGTATAAGTCTATCATTCATTCGTCTTAAAGCTCTTATATTTATACATTGTGGAATTAGCCTAATGCAAAGAAACATAATAGCCAGATTTTTTTTTTAAAGTGCATGCACGCATATATACAATATTCACAATATTTAATATTGCTTTAGTTGTATATTGCTAACAGAATCCTCTTAAATATTCAATATATTGCCCAGTCCTAGTTAAAGTATCATTTACTCACCCTCAAGTTGTTCCAAACCTGTATGAGTTTCTTTCTTCTGTTGAGCACAAAAGAAGATATTTTGAAGAATGTTGGTAACCAAGCCATTGACTTCCATAGCTTGGAACAACTTCAGGATGACAGAATTTTAATTTTTGGGTGAACTATCCCTTCTACATCTGTCATTTTGTTTGTATTCGTTGTAAAAGCAGCTATAAAATGGTAAAACATATGCAAGAAAGGAATATGAATCAGAATTCATATGGAAATATAACAATGACGTCATCGATGTCGGTTACATTTTGATTCTACCATGGCATTCTAGAATGCTCGATTCGGATTGGCTGGAATGTGTGCTTTATTGCACAGATAGTTCCAGTCAGGTTTAATCACCATTCTGTTCTGGCTACAACATAGCAAATAATCAAAAGTCAAGTCACCTTTTATTATCTACAGCAGGGGTCACCAAACTTGTTCCTGGAGGGCCGGTGTCCTGCAGAGTTTATCCTGATCTACAGAAAGCACTCTCTATGTTTCTTTTTTCTGTTTTCACACTCGCCCCCACACACATATCTTATCAGCACTGCCCTGAAAACTGTAATCTTAAAGTTCTTAAAGCATGAAGTATGAAATTTACAAAATGTCTATATGTAACTCAGTTTAGGCTGAATTCCTCATAGAAGTTTAATATTTAACAGTTTAGCATTTGGATCAAACTCTAACCAGATGAATATCAATACAGAGACACCTTGCTAACACTGTAAAAAGTGCCGTTAAAAGCAAAATGCATGAAGACCAGAAAAGAAGAGGCTTCTATATATGCACTACAGCAAATAAAAAAAAGTAAGTGAAAGCAAGATTCTTGCAGTGGTCATACAGGACAGAAAAAAAAACAGATGCAATGTCAGTTTTACTTACGAACCTTTTCTTGCTGCTTGGAACTGCTAGTGGTAGCGTTTCTGTTCATATTCTGTTCTGCTTCCTCTTTATCTCGACACTTTTGCTCATAAGTCTTCTTCGCCTTAAAAAGAAAAAAACATCCATTGGCATTTAAAGGGGTCATATGATGCTTTTTTAAAGATCATTATTTTGTGTATTTGGTGTAACAGAATATGTTGGCATGCTTCAATACAACTTTTGTCTAAATTTAACTATAATCTATATTCTGTATGAGCTACAAGAGATATGCCATTTATATTATACTGCATATAGAATCACACACTACTACACAACCGGCTAAAAGTGCACACATTTCACTGAAAATTTCCCATGATATCAAAAACACTATAATCCAGAGATTAAGGCAGAACAATATAAGAGACATAACTGTAGATGATTATAATTCATTCATAGCTATTAATCGCTTGAATCACATTTATTTAAACGTATGAGCGGATACTGAAGAAAAAGCAACCAAGTGACCAACTCCTTAAAAACATTTTGGTCAACTTCAATTTGTATGATTTCATCATTTTGATGACTTTACTATTATTCTAAATGTGGAAAATTGTGGAAAAACATTTCAGATAATTGGTACACAAATAAATTTGTTTCTACAAGAGTTGTATGCAACATCAGATGTGGTACTACAAAGTTTCAGTTCTTAACTAATAAATACTGATGCATCATGGGAAACCTGTCCTTGATGCTAATAAACTTAAAGGGGTCATATGATGCTGCTAAAAAGAACATTATTTGGTGTAATGAAATGTGTTTATGCGGTTTAAGGTTAAAAAAAACACATTATTTTCCACATACTGTACATTATTGTTTCTCCTCTATGCCCCGCCTTTCTGAAACGTGTCGATTTTTACAAAGCTCATCGTTCTGAAAAGCGAGGTGTGCTCTGATTGGCCAGCTATCCAGTGAGTTGTGATTGGCTGAATACCTCAAGCGTGTGACGGAAATGTTACGCCCCTCACCATACTGTGTTGCCCTGTCAGGCCGGAGCGATGATTCAAAAACATGAAAACCCATTATAAACGAGGCATTTGTTGCATCCAGTCTTTTTACGTGTTGCATAGCGCCGCGTAAACATAAAACCATGTCTGCATTTGTGATCAGAGAAAGGACAAACAACAAGCCCTTCTCTACGCTGCCCAAAAAACTTGGCCTTCTTTCTTTGTGTGAACATTTGGGCGGCGTTATGCAAATCTTCCCACATCGTGACGTAGACATGTGGGGGCGTGTTAGAACGAGCCGTTTTAGGTAGGCGTGGCTGACTCTTAACTTTTATAAAGAATATCTCTTTGGATTTGAGACTTTAGTCTTTGCAACTTTACAGATCTTCTTTATGCACCAAGAGCTTGTAACACTTCAAAGAGAAAGGAAAAATTTAACCCCTTTAAAACTCAAGGGAGACAGTTTATTTATCAACCTGAAATCACCACTTTTAAGAATGCTTTATTTAAGCTTGAATGAGAAGCTGTCTTTTTAATGAACAATGCCATTCAGCACAGATTACTTCCCATTTTGTACAGCTAAAATCAGGTGCACTTATTCACTTCCCTCCTGCCACTGAATCAGAACATATACTTCCCATAAAGGAAATAAGGTACCATAGAAAAGTGGGCAGCTAAACCACCAATTATAGCAACAGCACTGATACAGAACAATATACAAACTGATGACACTTTGCTCTCTCTTTCATACTTACCTCAGCCGTTTTCTTATATTGAGCGGCCTTCTGCTTATGAAGAGCATCCATATGCTGTTCTACCTGAAAAAAGCATAGCTTTTCAGTTCATTTCTTGTATTCATCATTATGTACTGTAGAAAATGAAATTACTTTTTTTTTTTTTTTTACTTTTAATAAATTATTGCACTTATTCACTTCCCTCCTGCCACTGAATCAGAACATATACTTCCCATAAAGGAAATAAGGTACCATAGAAAAGTGGGCAGCTAAACCACCAATTATAGCAACAGCACTGATACAGAACAATATACAAACTGATGACACTTTGCTCTCTCTTTCATACTTACCTCAGCCGTTTTCTTATATTGAGCGGCCTTCTGCTTATGAAGAGCATCCATATGCTGTTCTACCTGAAAAAAGCATAGCTTTTCAGTTCATTTCTTGTATTCATCATTATGTACTGTAGAAAATGAAATTACTTTTTTTTTTTTTTTACTTTTAATAAGTCATTTGTAGGTTGATTCGTGCTATTTGTTTTGAGAATTCCGACCAGCCAGCACAGCAACACAGGCTCAACCAATGGTGTCAGTTTGGGGCGGGGCTATCTGTCTGTATGACCAATAGCAGACAGGGGGAGTTTTGTTCCAAAAACTTACTGAATGTATTGCTAATATTTAATTTGACTACAGTAGATGATTTACCAGTGCAGATATTTTGGATATACTCTTCCCTGTCAGTTATTTTTGATGTCACAGAATAGTTCAAAAAGTGAAGTGTTTGTGATGGTGCGTGATTTTGTAGTGCCATCAGCCATTCAGTGTTGTCATTTCCTTGCAATTGGTCACATTTACGCCTCAGATGATTGGGTACAAACACAACTGTGTCCAGAACTGAACACCCATGAGCAAAGATGGGAGATTTCAAATCACATACTTCCAAGACGTCCTGCGTCTACCATTGAATTGAATGCTAACCAATAACCAGGTATGAAAAGATTGAAAAGTCTTTCCTTTTGGGGACATTGGCAACACAGAAAGACACGCTTCAATTTCAATCAGTAAATAAAGTATGAAATGCTGTTTGTACGTCTTACCTTCTTTCGGGCCTCTTTCTGTTTCTCTCTGAAGTCTTCTAATTTTTTTGCTTCCTCCCTCATGGTTTGGGCCAAATGCAGATGGGACAAACTCACACTTTCTGTTTCTAAACACACATTTTAACCATAAAATTGTAAACCACGATAAACTGCAATCATTAATCGTTTGCAGACAGTATTTACTTACGTAATTTGAAAACATCAAGCGATCGTTTCAGGGTGCTAAAAACAGAAAAACAAAAACGTTGATGAGTAACCGATGTCCATTTTGTGCAATAAAACCATTGTAAAATTGCTGACATCAGTCGCTGGTATAGGACTCAGTTAAACGGGTTTTTTTTTTTTCCCTCACCCCATAGTAAGAGGAAAAGCACTAACCACAAACCAACTACAAACATGTGACCAACCCAGAGACTGTTTAGGTTTGTACTTTGAAATGATCTCATACAGCATATCAATACCGCATTGTTCAAATGTTATCTTTTTAAAGGGGCTCAGTATCCAACCAGAACAACACAATAACATGTCATATTCACTAAAGAACCTTCATGCTAAAGAAATCAAAGAATTTTACCTCTATAAAGAAGACCACTGCATTAAAAATGTAAGTAATGCTTGCCCAAGTTGTTGTGGGCAGTTATACAGCCTTGCTACACATTCGCTAATGTGTTTTTAGAACACAGTAATTGTGGGTACTTGGTTATTGTTTACTGGCTCACCTCAAAACTGCCAGCCTACAAGTATCTGATATGGTTTAGGTTCCTCCTTTTATAGTCTGATTGCTTCAAATATTAATAGCACACCTCTCAACTAGAGACCACACGATTTGATGTCCTTAGCACAAATGCTCAGTTTAACACTTAAGAGTTATAGGTTTACTGCTAATGAACCCAAAAAATAATAATAATGCAACTTTAAATTCCTTTCAAGAAATAGCAATTTGTAAAATATAACCATAATGTTAACTTTAATAACTGTAATCATACATTGGTACTTACTTCATTTCACTGTGTCCACACACTTTCTTGGACAAACCCAGCAGCTCCTTGGCATATTTTTCTTCTATCGCAGCTCTGAAAATAAGAGTTTTTATATTTTAGATCAGGGCTGTCCAAACTCAG
>NW_015651641.1:1833255-1835476 GCF_001515625.1 Sinocyclocheilus rhinocerous
CATAATGAGTTAATCTGTCAATTTGCATGCCTGAAATGTATTCGTTATTAAATCAAATATTAAACTAATTGTGTAAGGCTTGAATATTGGGATTTTGTTTCACACTTTCTATATTGAGGAAATATTTCCACACATTTTTTGGTGTTTTCTCCATCCCAGCTTAATATGCAGAGGCAACTCTGAATACACCATTCATAGTTTTTGTAAAATTTTTCTATAACTCTACAATACTATCAAGACACTTATTGTTTGTTTGAGTATCCCTGCCAGTCTGGTAGGATTATAAGATTTTAAGAAATTAGATCATAAATCAACTGTAATCAGGGCATTCACATTTGTTTAAGAATTTTAAAGTAAAAAAACATTATTAAAATATTTTTAATCGTGCATTAATGGGATAGTTCACCCAAAAATTAAAATACTGTACTTATTAATTATTTACTCACCTTAAAGTTGTTCCATTCCTGTATGAGTTTCTTTCTTCTGATTAACACAAAAGATGTTATTTAGAAGAATGTTGGAAATCAATCAGTTTCTGGTCCCCATTAACTTCTATAGTATTTATTTTATTTTTTCAAAATAAATCAACTGTTTGGCTACCAGCATTCTTCAAAATATCTTCCTTTATGTTCAACAGAAGAAAAAACTCATACAGGTTAGGAACAACTTGTGAGGGTGAGTAAATAATGACAGAAGTTTAATTTTCAGGTAAACTATCCCTTTAAGAAAGTAAAATGGTCCATTTTAATTTCATGTTGACTTTAACTTCCAGTATTTGTTGCTGTAACTCGTTGATTTGAAACAGTGGCACATGGGAAAAATTATAACCGTAAATCATTTTCACATCAATAACAGGAAATCTTGCAACAATGCTCGTCATGAGGCATTATTTCTCTTTTTTTTTTTTAAAAAGACTTCAGTTATATACGAATGCACTAAGGAGGTTTTACATGAATTTATAGCTGTGAAACCATCAAGAGCTTGAGGTGAAAGTGTCAAACTAGGTGGTGACTCTGACATCTCACCTGGCCTTCATGAAGTCCTCGATTTCTTTGCACGTCCTCTTGCCGTCATTCAAGTGCTGGATGATGCCGTCATATCCAGCTGTGCTGGTGACATCCGTGTTCTGATATCACAATTGAAGAATAAGATAGAAAAAGCAATACACAAAACACAGGCAAATGTTAAAATCACACAGGTTTTTCGTAATCTGAAAGCGCAAGCCAGGAATCCACAAAGTGCCACATGCATCACCAATTCCTCATTGTAGCCTTCAGAAACATGGTGGTTTGGACTGTTGACTGTCATTACCCATGAGAGCTCAGCCTCTGTAATTTATAAGTCTAGGGGCAGACATAGCATCATACCCAAAGCCACAGTCAACATGAAATATCTCCCAAAATAAAAGCTAAGAAAACAAAACCAAATTGCACCTTATTGCCTACTTTGCCTAATAAGGTCTCAAAGTTCTCAGGCTGCCATGGCCAATAGTCAAATAACATGAAGACATAATTCAGCACATTGAGATAAGCTTTTTTATTTATAATATATTATTTTATAATAAAGTAACTATTTAGGTTGTTGTTGGACCTGGCTATTCAGTATGTGCTGACCAAACTTCCCTTAAAGGAAATCAGCCCTGTTTCGATATGTGACAGACGAGCTCAAAATAAAAGGTTTAACTATTTGTTAAACTTACACCAAATCAGAGCATGTTGGTTATCATTTTGTATTATACAAATCAACAGTACGCCCACTATTTTTCACTAATCATTGACTGTATGCACCTCAAAATAAGAAAACCTTACCCAAAAATTATCCTTGAAATGTAGTTCTCTCATTGTGTCGGCTGCTGTTTGCTCACTCAGAGAGTGACTGTGAAGTTCCGTATCAGGCTGTAATAACGCTGTGACTGATTTCACACAGGCGTGATGGTCTGATGCACATCGAGCGTTAAAATAACACGCCTCAGGGTCCTAAACGCGCATCTTTCACGCCTGTCCAAAGAGCGAAAGTTGCCGTGGAACAGAAAACGGACCAGCAAGCTTTTAGTGGACTTTCCCACCACCTAGTGAGCGAACTGTGAAGTTGCAGTTCTTTTGAAGAAGTCAAATAAACCTGGGCGTCCTTAGGGCGGTGCAACCGGTGCTATATAATATAATATAATAATATAATATAATATAATATAATTAATATAATATAATTAATATAATTTAATATA
>NW_015651641.1:1835560-1844447 GCF_001515625.1 Sinocyclocheilus rhinocerous
GACAGCTGGCACAATGTAATTAACATCCAAATAAATTGACAAGAGCAAGTATATTGTTTGCACATGTTTATTTACATTAAAGGCAAAATAACTGAAATAATAAGAGCACAAGTATAGATCTGGAACTTCTTTAAGTCTTTCTAAATATCATTGCAATGTAATTGTAATTTAGTAATTGCAATGTCTTAGTAATTGTAATTGCAATGTCTTCTGGTCCATATCCTTTCCTTAGGAAGGTGTGCTTCGTGTCGCATCCAGTGCAAACAGTCATTGATTATAATGGTTTCTATAGTATTTTGTCGCACTGCTGGCATCCAATGTAAACACGGTACGCCTAGTTATCTATTGTGGTAATTTGCAGGTCGTGTCAAAAAGTTGTTGGTTTAGATAAATAGCTGTATTCTGTACGTTTGACTCGTGTACGATCATTTTCTTCCAAATACGATAATTCTGAGCTTCTGGTAGATACTTGGACATTTCCAATCTGGCAACACTGACGAGCACAGAGACAAGTAAGCCTAGCGGACACAGCAGCCCAACCCCCGAGATTGATCAGCTCAGCTCCTGCATATCTCTCCCCCGGACTCCCCTTCAGATAACATAATCACAGAGCTAGAGCCAGCTAAAGGTGTTGAAAATGAACCGTTTCAGCTAATGAATTATGATTTTCCAACGAGGCGCTTTGGAAATGAAACGTACTCGGTTACTAACGTAACCTCGTTCCCTGAGATACGGGGGAGTACTGCGTCGCTACTAAAAGGAAACTCCTTTTCTCCGATTTACTGAAGCCTTTTTTCAATCACAGCAGTGCATCTGCACTGCCATTGTTTCAGAAATTAACCAATGACAGCGCAGCAAAGCTGCGCGAGCCTATGGCGAAGCAGCGCGACCGAGCCTGCCAAAATGGGCGGGGCATCTGGCTATATAAGCAGGTGCTCGGCATAGGATCACTGATTCATATCGACTGAAGCGACGACAGAGTCGTGCAGCATCATAGCACGGTTAGTTACGCAGTACTCGTTCCCGTATCTCAGGGAACCGAGGTTACGTCAGTAACCGAGTACGTTCATTTCGATACTTCACTTCGTACTGCGTAGCTAGATGCTACGGGAACCTATTCAATCACACCGTGCTATGGTAGATGAACGACTTATAAGTAATTGTCCAGGGCGTCCAGAAGGGGGCCCTGTAGATCAACTACAATGAAGCAGGCCATAGCCAGAGACCCGGATTCTTTTCGGGGTCAAGAGGAGGCAAAGAAATGGGAAAACTCATAGAGGTCGAGCCCGGCCTTACATAATCGTTCTTAGAGATTCGCACAGCCTCGGAACTAGATAGGGCCGAGAGCGTGCCGGAAGCTAAGCCCAGACGTGGGAACTTCAGTGGGTTCGAAACATAGTCAAACCCAGCAAGGATTAAATCCAGCCTTAGGGCGGGGATATGGTTCCTGGACGGTTTTGAGCTCAGAGAGACAGTTAAGCAGAAAGGACCTGAGCCTGCAAAGCAGGGACATCTAGGTTGTAGAACCTGACAAAGGTGGAAGTTCGTGTATGTTGTTAAAAACGCGGAACATCATTTTATTCCACACAACAGGCAAACATTACCGTTAAGTCTGTTATCCACCAAGATGCAGATTCGTCACGTGACAATTCTTACGCAAATGAGATTGAGGGAGACGTTAAGTTTGTTTTGATTTATTAATTTACTTACAATAACAATTTAAAATGTATAAACGTTATAAATAAATATTTAGTAAAATTCTTAAATCGCTATGGGGGAGCCAGGCATGATGAAAGAATTCGTCCGCTCCTCTGCTGAGCGCAAATCCACGTTCGGGGTTATTTAAGGTAGGCACTTTTCATTTTTATTTTAATTTCACTGTGCAGGTCATTTTATTGTAAACGACAATGGAAAAAACAGCCCAAAGACTTTTCTTTAAAGGCTTAATTTATTTACCGTACACCAGTGCATTGTATTATGACTGCAAACAGTAGGCTACTATGGATAATTTCAAAAATGTGATATGCAGTCAAATTTCCCAGTATGTATGCCACTTAAACGAGTGTTCATATCGACGCGCTTGTAGTGCTTTGTGGAGTTGTCAAGGGTACCCCCCCAGGTACCCAGGTTTTTTTTTTTTTTTACCTAATGAATTAAGCATTGATTTCTGTATGAACAAACAAACATCTTCAGAATTCAGCCATGGCACACACCTGGTAAATGATCAGTTCATAAGCTGCTTAATTATTTAATCGAGGTGTTTAAATCAAGACAACAACACAATGAAATACAAAACACAATAGCATAATAATATAAGATATATTAACACTACATGAACTATGGTTAGGGTTAGTAATTAACAATTAATGCATTTCTTTTGGAATGTTATGGTATTTAGACCTAATTGACTGCAATAACCAGTAGATGGCTGCAGTGGTCCACACATTCTGCTATAGACCAGTAGTTCTAAACTTGGAGGAGCCTTAAAATGATTTCAAATTATTTAAATTAATAATCTAACCTGCTCTAATGGACATAGCTGTCAGTAAAATACAGCCTATACAGATAATAAACAGTAACATCTTTTAAATTGAAGGGGGAAAAAATTGCAGTCATCCATTTTACAAATTTGACTCCTAACCATTACTGTTTTATTGGTGTAATCAAATACAACAAAATCTTTCCTGTAATAAAAATTTATATATATATTTATATATATACACACACACACATATATATACTGTATATATATATATATATATACACACACACATAAAATTGTCCATCTTACTGAGCTAACAAGCCAATATGCTAACCAAATCTGCATTTATTTGATAATTGACAATATTGCAAAATATTGTAAAGTAATTGCGTATAATTTATTCCTGACGCAAAGCTGATTTTTCAGCATCATTACTCGTCTTCAGTGTCACTGAATAAAATTTCTTAATTTAAAAAAAAAAAAACTTTTAAACAATACAGTATCTATTCTCAATACTTTATCAGTTTTTCTCTACCTTTATAGTTGTTTGCGAGAAACTTGTAACACAAAATAATACAAGGTCTTTGTTGTGTGCATTTCTATCATCTTTATTTAAAATTAAGGACACAAACACCCCGTCTTCTCTAGCCAACCCCTTTGAAAACCCCAACCATGAAAATCTCAAATATAAAAAGACAAATACAATGAACAACTACTTCAATAAAACCTAATCTAAAATATCCATACAAAGTGTCCTGGTCACATTTGCTTTGTGAAGCATGCCGTTCTACTAAGGCATTACACATTTGTCAAACTTATGAAAGGTCTCTAAGACTATGATCTGTCCCTTGGCTGATTCAGAGATGGTCTAGATACTGTGTTTGGGCTTTGGATGCAACATAAGCAGAACTGCAGAGCAACAATCTGTTTTAAAGCATCCAGGTTACTAGTGAACTGCAGGCAGGTCTTATATTCTCCTCACAGCGTCGTCAATCTCACTTATCTGCTCTTTTAGTTGGTTCCACTGCTCTGGGTTCAGTGAAATACCTGTAATAAGCACATCAAACAGAAATAAAAAACTCGGCTCACTTATATACAAAAGTAGTTTTTTATTTTTATTTTGAGCATTAGAGTTGGTAAGTTCAATTCAATCCAAATTAATTATTTGTTCACATCACTCAATTTTAATTAAACAGAATGCTTTAGTAAACAAATGTATTAATGTTTATTACAAGGTATTGTTATATACTGGTGCATTTGAAAATGATTCACAATTATTCTTTGGAAAAAAAATATGGCTAATTTGTAACTTTTTTTTTTGCTTCCTGCATCTTCAAATGGAATATGTATATAGGGTATATTTTGAATTTTATTTTGTGTGTGTATATATGTGTTTGTGTGTGTATTCCCCTGTAGACAACAGCAAAGTCCATTTAGGCATAATCCATGTAACCCAAATCTGTTTTAAGAATAAACATGTTCAAAACTATATTATAATTGGATATTACCAAAAATGCCTAGACAACCAGAAGCATAAACAGGGGTGAACCACATGACCATCTCAGTATAATGTGCATGTGTGCTTCTAGTTATTTTTTCTGTCCTCGTTTCCTCTTAGATGTGGATTTTTAAAATTCAAACCCCCATAGAGCAGCCCTTTCCCACTGATTTAAAACAAGCAGCACAATCTCTACCAGGTGGCATTTCTACTGTCACATTTGAACCCATAGCACCAACCTTTCCGGCCTGGTTTCATTTCACCTTCCTGGTCCATCCAGTATTCCCGGATATCAATCAGCACTTTTCCCTTGAAATCCCGAACACTCACATACCTCATCTTTCCTATCTTAAAAAAAAAAACCAATACAATATAATTTATATAAAACACACCCACACTATACATACTGTACATACATCAATGGTGAACGGTGGTGTTATGAAATGAGGAGGCAAAGTGCTCAAAGTTTCTTTTTTCTTTTTTTTTAATCAAATGTAAATTCATGCCCAGTCACATTTTCTAGGTTAAAACTCAATGAGCTCAGGGGAGGCGAGAGAGATGCGAGCTCCCACTCTAACTTTACATGCTGGTGTCGCTGTTGGACACGGTTTCTTTAGAAAAACGAGTGATTTATACACTTTTTAATTTTATATTATTGGCGTTGTTCTATTTACACATTTTTTTTCTCATTCAATATTTTGAGGAGGCACTGCCCCTCCCTTGCCTCCTTGGAGGAAATGCCCCTGACATACATACATACATACATACACACACACACACACTGTATATATGTTGTCATAGCATTCTTCACCTGGAACATATTGTCATTTTTGCTGCTGCTGCTGCTTTTGGACGCAGATGACACTTTTGAGGTTTCTCCACTTTTTTGTTTCTTTGATGGCTTCTCAGGTGTTGCCTGCTTCTTTCGCTTGGCCTGCATTTCAGAATTTTACATTGAATACAAAGCAAGTAACATTGGAACAGTGGATTTTGCATGATAGTTGTACTGTTCTGGCAACACAAAACTGTTGGTTATTCTCAATTAATGTACAAATTTGAGATGTAATTACTCTTGGATGTGATGTGCTTTTCTTCCAATTAGCTAAAAGTGTAATGTGAGGTTATTATACCTTCGTATCAACTTCACTGTCAGAGTCACTCTCGGAGTTAGAAGACAACATTTCCTTTGACTTTGGCATTCTGAAAAGGACAACAATGCTATTTAAATGAAAAACAAAAAATACAATTGTGAAAAGCATATATCCCATTTAAGCCAATACATTTAGGGCTACGTTGCTTGAAGCTAATTTTGAAACAAAAATATTCCAAATCTGCGTGCAGGTAACACCTTAATGGTTGCATCCTCGTGCTTTGCAATGATGCTCTAGCATACAAGTGTTTGCAAAAAACACATTTACTTTCCAAAGAAGCAATGCTTGCACTTTAACTTGTTGCGTTTTCCTTGTATGAAACAGAAAAGAATCAATGGCGTCACTCGTTTATAACTAACGTTTCTATAAGAACCAACAAGGCCGAACGCATGAACGCGCAGCAAGATGGCCATTTGGCAACAGTTTTTTTTTTTTTCAATGAAACAATCTGTTATTGCAACATGTCTGCTGATATTATAGTCGTGCTCTAAAATTATAAACTGCTGCATGTATCAAATGACTTACGTGATGTCGTAAGGTAAATGTAGGGTAAACCGAGTTTAAACAGAAGCTCATTCGATGCGCGCGAACGTCCGTTTCTGTGAAGCCTGTGCAGAGCGCGCGCTTGGCTTGCGGGCTGTACCAGGAACCGCCCTTGAAGAACTGCATTATGGGAAGTGTAGTTTTGCTTATTAATTATCAGCGCTTAAAGGCAGAGTGAGTGATTTCTGGTAGCCAATGTTGATATTTGAAATCACCAAAACAAACACGCCTCTACCCCAAAAGGGTCTTGCCCCTATTTTGATAGCTCCGCCCCACATATACGTACGCAACCCAGGCAACGATTAGTTCTGTGAAACAAAGCAAAACCAATGTTACACCGTGTCTACGGAGGTATTCCTATTTGATGTCTATACAGTTCTACTAATAATATATACATATAATTATATACTTTATTTTCTCTCATTTCCTTTTTTCTGTTTTATAAATAAATCCCCTTTGATGTATAACCTTATCAGTTTATTTAATTATCAGTGAAGTTCATATCTCTAAACAGTGGTATCAGAATAAGGGTCTAGATTTAAAGTAAGTTCATATCTCTAAACAGTGGTATCAGAATAGAGGTCTAGATTTATAGTCGAGAGACACCAATTAAAGGAACCCGGTGCTCCACCCTACAGAGCTTAGGCCAGGCCAGCCTAAGAGGGCAGGGGGCGCTATATATATATATATATATATATACTTAAGAACATTTGGTCAAGCTAACATGGGATGTGTTTTTTTGTCAAATGAACATAAAAGTCAGTTTGACATTTTTAAAATACTTCTGTACACACTATACCAACATTTCGTGTCATGGTTGAGTTAGTATTTACGGTGTGACTTTTTACAGATAAAAAGTTGTAATTATCATTTTTATTTTTTCATTCTGCGGAAATGGGCTTCCATAGTCGGATCAACTGAGATGTTTACTGAAGGCTTTTTCTCCCCAATTGAGCTATCAATCCATTTCTTAAATCTAAGCATTACTTGTAGCCTTCATACATCACCTTCATATTTTATCAAACGTGCTGGAGCACTCAGCTTGTTTGGTGTCATATTTTAGGGACATTAGAAAAGTCAACAGAGAAATTGTTAAAGAACTGTTAAATTGTTACGTTTTACCAGAGATCCAGAAAAACAAGTATTCCTGTATTCCCTACAGATCCTCATTCCAGAGGCCTTGTACATTTCCCCCACAGTCTAATCAGGAAACACATTTTGGCTATATAAGCTATCGCTTAACAGCATTTACACACACACTGAATGCAAGTTTCTTGTACCTGCATCTCAAAGGAGGAGAATCCCCACTGACTGCTGAATCCTGAACTAACAAGATAAGGTTGTCTTCATTTAATGACTGTCACTGTGATATTGATTTTTCTTTTTTCTTTACTTATATACATTAATTTTGGTTCTGAACAGGTCCAAATAACAAACTGTTGTGGAGCAATGAAGGTTTATCAGAGCGTCCTGCTACTCTTCAGTTGCCAGTTCCTACACACTCTGGGTAAACGTTTTTTTTTTTTTTTTTTTTTTTATCCATTTGTCCTGATTGATAATGTCTTCACAAAGATCAACATATCTCTAAAGCACTTCAGTGTTGGTCCTGCTGGTCAGCTGGGGGTTAATACAGCAAACAACATCTTCAAATTTCAGAGTGGCAACTTTATTCAGTTTCCAGGTGAAGAGTTACAGAGAGCAAAATTAAGAAAAAAAGACAAGTTTACCCAGTCATGAATTTACATGTTTTAATTTTAAACATGTTTAATTTTAAACTTTAATTTCCCAAAGACATAATCTTACTGTTTATGGTCCCTATTAATCTTTCATCGAACCTGTTGATTGTGTTGTTAGGGCTTCTCAAACAGGTGGATGCTGGAGGTGATCAGATCATTGCAGGTGTCAATATGCATATGACATATTCTGTTTAAATATGGATGCTAACGACAAATCGGCCATCCAGCACCACTCCTTGGGTTCATATTAATGGAAAGCTGAAGTATTACAGCTGTGGTCCATACAGCTGTTGGGGAGTGAACAGTTATGACTATATCTTTATCATAAGGGTAATGACACAATGTTGAATACAAGAGCTGGAATTAAATACAACAGGTTTTTAAAAGTACAACAATAAAGTAGATATCATGCAAAGGTTATTTTTTTCTGACAAAACTTAAGAAATAAACACAATGTGGTGAAAGCAGCAAAAACAGTTTTCTGAGGTCTCTCTTTCGGTCTCGTGCAGGATGTGTCTAATAATGTCTGTTCTGGGTCCGGCGTCTTTGTGAATATTCCTGGACTTCTGTCCATGATTGAAGTAGCAACTGATGGCAGCGTCTTTGGTGTCAACTATCAAGGGAACTTATACCAAAGGTGAGCTGAACAGTCAAAATATTACAAGTTTTATGAACAAAATTATTAACTTGTCATGCACATTTTTTTTAATGGAAACAAAACGCTGCATTCAAGAAGACGTACATTTTGTCTATTGCAGAACTGCAGTCACTCGCTCCAACCCTGTTGGCACAGACTGGATCTCAATGGTTGCCTGTCCCAATGGCCACAAGCATGTGAGCTTTGACCTGGGAGTGCTGTGGGTCGTGTGTGTTGACGGCTCCATCCGTAAATGTACTTTATAATCTGTCAATGCAGCAAAAGAGGAGCTCAATCATTAACAGAAACCTCAAAGTAATCAGTCAAAGTGATTGTAATCAAAATAATAATTATCAAAGTAATCAGTCATTAAAGGGGTCATATGATGCGATTTCAAGTTTTCCTTTCTCTTTGGAGTGTTACAAGCTGATTGTGCATAGATAAGATCCCTGAAGTTGCAAAGACTAAAGTCTCAAAACCAAAGAGATATTCTTTATCAAAGTTAAGACTCTGCCACGCCCCCCTAAAACGGCTCATTCTAACACGCCCCCACATATCTACCCCACTATGTGGAAATATTTGCATAATCCCGCCGCAAATGTGCACGCAAAGAAAGAAGGCATGGTGTCAGTAACCGCAGTTAGTGTTGAAGCAACCATGTCAGGGAGACGCTGTGTGTTTCAGTGCGAAAGCAAAAGCACTTTATTTGGATCACTTACAACAGAACAGCAATGCATTTTATGGACGACCGTTTCGTGAACCTAGGAGAGGAGGTAATGCGGAATCAGCTACTGTCAGCGCGCGCGAGCAAGAGAGAGAGAGAGCGGTGTGTGTGTGTGC
>NW_015651641.1:1845207-1850016 GCF_001515625.1 Sinocyclocheilus rhinocerous
TATTTGAAAAATAATGTGTTTTTTGAACATTAAAGCATGTCAACATATTCTGTTACACCAAATACACCAAATAATGATATTTAAAAAAGCATCATATGACCCCTTTAACACAAAACTAAAAGCTTGATTATACTTTATTTTCTTCTCTTTTTCTTGCTGTTGAACCAATAAAGCATTATGAAAGCATCTATCTCATTAGTGTTGTGTTTCTTTTGTGTGTTATTTGGTTCAGTGGTTCTGTGGAGAAGTGTCAAGTGATACACAGCACAACCATGGCAAATTGACAATATTAACCCTTATCTTTAGCGACCCGGGACATCATTCTCTACCCTCTCCCTCCTACATTTTTTTTAAAGTTAGACATCAACTTTCTTAGTATTCCTCAATCTATTCATAAACAATATAACAAGAAAAAAATAGTAAAATATAAAAGAACGCCGGTTTTCTGATTAATTTTAAAAAAAAAAGTGTATTGGGTCGCTACAGACCCGAGGTATGTAAATGTGTAAGTATTTTTTCCTGCGTGACTATATTTACATATCTGATGACTCAATTTGTGCAATGCATCTTTTTTCCTCAAGGTGGCACTGTTTAATACACAATGATTACGTGATGTTTCACTCATAATTACCGCAGGCATAAAACAAACGAATATCATCAGCAAAAATTTAACTGATTTGAATGGCTTTACTGCAGAGCCATTACTATGCACAATGAACTATAAATGTCACTGCCATTTGATGCTGGATGTGATGAATAAGCTGCCAGTGATCAAAATATTGAATATGAAGTCATTGAAAACGATAGTTTTGAGAATATGGTTGAGATCGTGAATGTGAGGCAGATGCTGAATGTACTGTGGAAGTGCGCTCTGACGATGACAGCGATGGTAAAATCATCTGCTCAAATTGAACCCTTTTACGTTTCAAAAGGAAACAAAATATGCTTTATTTTATTCTTCTGTAATCGTTCTTAAAATATCAAGATAATTTTTTGCTGTTGCAGCAGTTAGAGGTCCATCCGTGCTGGATATATAGGTCCGGGTCGCTAAAGACCCGAATATGCAATAATGATTGGCGAAACATTCATGCATTTAAGGGTTAAAAAATATGACATTTATTCAAATTGCTCATGTCTTATTTCTAATATCTGATTAAAATTTTAATACATGTTTGTCTATCTAATAATCTAGTGTATAGCCTCCATTTTTAAAGATTTTAATACAAAATGTTGTGTTAGATCCCGCCGACACATGAGGAATGTTGGCTTCAATCACTTTAGCAGATCCCATCAAAAGATATCCACTGATATCCAAAACCAGTTAACACTGCATTTTGTCTGACATACTAGTTATGAACTGACTTTCCTATTAACCAAGAGGGAAAACTAATCAGGGGAAGAACAGGAAACAGGAGATGAAATGATGGTAAAAATGATTGTGCATCTTTCTCAGACTTTTAGTCTGAGCAGCAAATTCCAAAACTATTACTTTTCCAAAGTAAAAGCAATGGAAAATTACTGCTTCACAACATCATCCTGTAACATTTAAAATCCTTGAAATGGAGACATTCTCTTATCTAAAGCTTACAGTAAGAGTAAATCATATCAAATCTACATATATATACTGTGTATATATATATATATATATATATATATATATGTAGAAATATGAAAAAAGGTGTACAATTAAAAATATATATAAAATTAAGTACGTTTAATGTTATAAAGCGTTTTCACCCTTTAAGCTGCACAGACACACACACACACACACACGCAAATTGCTATGAAGAATCCTCAGATCCTTCAGAACTTGACAAGAACTGAAAATGTCTCAGGTTATGTATGTAACCATGGTTCCCTGAGAATAGGGAACGAGAAGCTGCATTCCCTAGGGGGCCCTATGGGGAATGCCTTCAGCATGACCGGTGTCTGAAGCTTGAATGTAAACGACAATGAACTTGACATTGGCAGGTGGCAGCCTATGACGTAACTAATGGAGCGACTGCGGGCATAAAAGGGCAACTGTGGCATACGTCATTCACTTCTTTGTCTGAAGGAGACGCAGGCAGGAATGCCCGAAGCATGGCAAAGGGACGCAGCGTCTCATTCCCTATTCTCAGGGAACCATGGTAACATACGTAACCTGAGAAAGGGAACGCCACACTGCATCCCTTAGGAAGCGCTATGGGGAACGGAATACCCACGCCGCCATGCTAAGGGATGAATGCCCAAATAACTGGCTTCCCTAAGTCAAAGTCTCAGAGGAACATCATCCCTGAGGCCCCAGCAATAATCTCTGCGGCCAGAGCCCGAGCTACAAAGCCCATTACAGGCAGGCTCAAAAGCTCGGCCAACGTGATAGACCAGAGCTCCTAAAAACAGAGGCCTCAACAAGGCCAACCATGTTCCGGAGCCCTGCTGAGTGGAGGCCCCAATATAAAAACTCCTGTAGTAAGAGAAGGCCTAACAACACTCCACAGTAAGATTAGTAGCTAGGGAGGCTACCAGAGAGCCTATACCTAGCATACCAATCTACTCTCCAGCCAAAGTTGTGGAGCTCTAAGAGTGGAGGTCTCAGCATAACTACTCTCTAAAGCGAGAGGTGACCTGGGGCCGTATGTATAAAGCCGCTCAGAGTAAAAGTTTAGTCTTAAGTGTGTCAAAATTCTAAGAATGACATAATTTTACTCTTATTCCTAGACTTAAGAATAAGAGTGATTCATAAAGGTTCCTAAGTGTTAAAAGAGGTCTCAGCTCCTAAATTATTTAAGAGAGCTGGAGAGGTCTCCTAACCTAGTTAGGAGTAATAAGATGGCAGCAAAGAGGAGACGACAAACACTTTCCTGCGAAAATATTTTGGACTTATATGATAACATGGAGTTGATAAAACGATACAAACTTAATTTTTTTTTTTGTAACTGATAAAGTAAAAAATGTAATAACCTCTTCCACTCAACAAGTCAATGCTCTAACAGCAGAAATGAAAGTAGTTTTAAAATGGGCAAAATGCAGCAATGCACCGGTGATGACACAGTAAGCAGGTTCTTACATATTGTGGCACTAACCCCACCAAACACAACAGTGGCCAAAAGTGATGTTTTGATTTTTTTTTTTTATGAACCCGCATTTCACTTAAACCGTTAAAATACAAAGGACAAAAAAAAAAAGAACCAGTGTTGCCAATTGCTTTCAATTGAAAGTAGCTAAAACTGGTCACTTAAAAATAGTAATAATTTGTGATAATTTTACACAATGCAAAGCATTTAAAGGGGTCATATGATGCTTTTTTAAAGATCATTATTTTGTGTATTTGGTGTATCAGAATATGTTGACATGCTTTAATGTTCAAAAAACACATTATTTTTCAAATACTGTACATTAGTCTCCTACTCTTAGAAAAGTCCTACTTTTTACTACGAATTTTTTGACACTTAAGTCAAAGCTTAAGACTATTCTTAAGAGCATTTCTGAGAAGTTTTATACATACGGGCCCTGGCTACACTCAACGCCAGAAACTGTAGCGAAGCTCATTAGAGAACCTACGTACTAAAGTCACTGCTTAAGCAGAGCTCTGGGCCCATATTTATCAAGCCTCTGAGAATTGACTTAAGTGTAAAAAAATTCTTGTCTCAAAGCTGTGCTTAAAAGTTAGTTATCAAGCATCTCAGTTGTAATTTAAGCGAAGTGTAGGACTAAATCTTAAGTGTCAGTTTTAGAGTTGATTCACGACACTTTGCTGTTCCACAAATGGGATTTTGGATGACGAAATACGCATGGACCAATCATTGAATAGATTTCCTTATTTAAGAATATTCGAATCTCAGATAAATTCACTTTGAATGGTTAAATTCCTAATAGGAGTTTACATTCAACACACATTTGACAATAAAGAATTTTCAAGAGAATGCATTATGGTAAGGAAACGAATCGCCATCACAACCTTCAATTTAGGGTTGTGCCGGTAGACGATAGTATCGTGTATCAACGATAGCCAGAGATATCACCTGTTGCTGATTTCTTTGACGACAGCAAGCCAATTATTATTATCCGTCAAAAATATAGGCGCCTATCTTTAGTGATGCAGCGCGGAGAGCTGCTTCAGAAACTGCTGAGTAGTCATGATCAGCTCCAGTGGCCGTGTCGGAGCCGTAACGCGCCGCAGACGTGTGCAGTGTAAATAAGGGGTAAGAGATTTATTCATGATACAGTGTAGGTAGCTTCACTGATTATAACGGGAGTGTTTTTAAAGAATTCCTAATAGGAGTTTACATTCAACACACATTTGACAATAAAGAATTTTCAAGAGAATACATTAGGATAAGGAAACGAATCGTGATCACAACCTTCAATTTAGGGTTGTGCCGGTAGACGATAGTATCGTGTATCAACGATAGCCAGAGATATCACCTGTTGCTGATTTCTTTGACGACAGCAAGACGATTATTATTATTATTATCCGTCAAAAATATAGGCGCCTATCTTTAGTGATGCAACGCGGAGAGCCGCTTCAGAAATTTGCCGTGGCGTGGATGGTGAGTAGCCGTGATCAGCTCCGGTGGCCATGTCGGAGCCGTAATGCGCCGCAGACGTGTGCAGTGTAAATAAGGGGTAAGAGATTTATTCATGATACAGTGTAGGTAGCTTCACTGATTATAACGGGAGTGTTTTTAAAGAGCATAATACTCGCGCTAGACTGAAGTCATTTATGATGCTCTTTCGTAATGTAAATATTCTTTGCTCGTTTTCTGTTTGAATAACTGAGGAAATGTAACTGTTTGATTAACTGCTCATCGTCAAACATTTCAAGAA
>NW_015651641.1:1850157-1860798 GCF_001515625.1 Sinocyclocheilus rhinocerous
CCATATGCGTCTTAAGCAAGACGCAGTACGAGTGAAGTATCGAAAGGGAACTGCACATTTTAGAGTGGCCTTTTCTTGTGGCCAGCCTAAGGCACACCTGTGCAATGATCATGCTGTCTAATCAGCATCTTGCTATGCCACACCTGTGAGGTGGATGGATTATCTCGGCAAAGGAGAAGTGCTCACTAACACAGATTTAGACAGATTTGTGAACAATATTTGAGAGAAATAGGCCTTTTGTGTACATAGAAAAAGTCTTAGATCTTTGAGTTCAGCTCATGAAAAATGGGGGCAAAAACAAAAGTGTTGCGTTTATAATTTTGTTCAGTGTATCTTTCACTTGGATGTTATAAGTTGCACTGAGTAAATACAGCTGGATAAAACAAAACCCATGTTCATCTTCATTTCAGGCTGCAAAGCAAAAAAAATTGTTTTTTTTTTTTTAAAGGAGGGTGATTCTTTTCTACACCTACTGTGTGAATAATTTATATGTATAAGTATAAACATATAATGTATAAAGTATTGCAATTATAAGTTTAGAATATATCTCGCAATTCCAAGGGTTAGGGACATTTTATCTCACAATGTTCACTTTTTTCCTTGCAATTCTAATTTTATATCTCACAATTCTGACACTTCTTTTCTCATTGAGAGATAAAAAGTGCCCAGCTGCAGGTACAGATGTAAATTTCATATAAGGAAAATATTAGTTTTATACAAAATGAAATATTTTGGCCACCTACTAAAACTATTTTAAAATGTCTTTAAATAGCCTAGTGATGTAATTTGGTTTGGTAAAGTCTAGTCCTTGAAGGATCATTTCATGAAGCTGGTCTGCATTAAAGGTCTGTAATATCATAAACATAATCTGGCATGACATGGTTATTATGCTCATAGTACATTACTTCCTCATCACAAGGGTATAGTTTTTAAATAAAGACTCCTCTTGTCAAATACTAAGTTTTGTTTGTTCAACTTGATGCAAGAGATTCTGAACAGTGGTTACGTCCTCCTTTCTAGTCTAGAGGATTTGTGGGAGGCATAACAAAGAAAAGTAAATTAAAGTAATATTAAAAGGAAAAAGAGAACAAGGAGAGCACAGTTCAGTCCTTAGCCCCAGAGTGAAAACTTGACACGACTCTTTAAAAGGAAAAGATAACTGTCATTTATTAAGTATAGAGCATTAGTTGTAACAGAAAACAAATGAGTGAGTATAGCTTAAAATAACAAACAAAGCATAACTAACTAAGAATTAGAGGAGCCTATAACCTATACACAAAACAAAGATGAAAACCAAAACATAAACTTCATTCCTCTCTTACCAATAACCAAGGGCCCGTTTTTCGTACTCAGTTAGCTGGATTTTATTGTTGACGATTTGACATGATCCAGGATTGTTAGGTTCTTCGAAGCTCATCCCGGAGTTGCTGTCATAGCAACAGGTCCGTGAGCTCAAACCTGCTCGGGAGGAGGCTTATTAAATGTAAACAGGAAAGTCTGTCCCAGCAACTGCTAATTTCTTACAAGTGTACCTTATTAAACCAGGAAGATTTATTTTAAGAGATAATAATTTGAAAATGATTTTGAAAATAATTAAAATGTTGCGTATCTATAATAATAGACACAAACAGTTTTACTTATTGAGAGATTTATTTGTGAAAAGATTAATAATCTAAATAATTTTATTGCAGTCATGCACACATTTCGTACAGTTGGTCTGAGCCGTGCATTCATTTGAATGGTGAGCTTTAATGCAGGTGGCTTTGATGCATAGCAGGAGATGCAGACTCACTTCTCAAATCTCAAAAAGCTTTTGATGCACCATTAATTTAAACACAGTCAGTATGTCTTAATAGATTATTATGGGTTAAGAAACTTTAATTGATGCTGTCACGTACCCTATAACAAATCCGCTTCAATCAAATTAATTGTTCATTACAATGCTCTTGACATTGAAAAGTGCAAAGCCTGTTGAAAATTACAAGCAGGTGTGTTTGATTTGGGATTAAGCTAAACTTTGCAGGACAAAGGCTCTCCAGGACTCAAGTTGCCCATCATTGATATACTTATTTTATTGGTCACAAACTAAGTTCTTCTTCAAATGTAGTACTTTGACTATGCAGTTTTGCAAGTAGTAAGAGAAAACTGACATAGAAGAAGACTATTATGGTAACGGCTATCCCTCTGGAAACAATGTGAATTCAATGTGAGGTATCTTGGACCTTCTTACATTACAGGTATTTTTATTATTCAAAAAAGCCCATGAAACAGCACATGTAAAGCAAGATTAAGCCTACCATAAACAGACATCTCAACCGTACGGTAGAGTTTTTTATCGTTTAGATAAAAACAAAAAACAGCTTGAGGTCATTTTTTATGTCCAATAATAAGAATTTAAAGATTTTTTTTTATTGACTACTTTTAGGGGTGAAAGTTGCATGGGCTACCATGCCGACCATCACAAGCTGATGAGATAAGAAACCCCATAAACCACCTGAAGCAAAATATCATAACTGAAACTAATTTGATAATTGTCACTGACATGACTTTTATACTTTTATTTGTAGTAACATGACTCTTAGTTGTATAGACTTGACTCTTATTTGTAGTAAAGCCATTAGGAGTGATAAAAGAGCGTGACTCTGACCCTGCATGCATCTGAAATCAACCGCTCAGCACAGCTGAAAACATCGACCTTGGAAATAAACTAACATGACATTGAGGCTACGCAGCTGAATATGGCGAATGCTTATTTCATTTAAACCTGTTCTTATGTCCGTAACTTGTCGGCACGTCTTCACAGCAATTACATACGCTAGACTGCTTGTTGCTGCACAGTTTTGTAAACGCTACTGCTTATATGCTTAGAATTACTTTGAAGTTCGTTTTGTTGATTTATTCCAAATAAATATGTTATGATCCACAAATAGGCTAAATGTAAAGAGATTAACAAAATGAAACATATTCACAAATAAATAGAATGAGGTTTGCAAATAAAAAACATATTCACAAATATATATTTTTATGTCACAAACACAACATTGCCTAGCATTCATTCATTCATTCATTCAAGAAATTAATACTTCAGCAAGTAAACTGATAATAAGTGATAGTAAAGACTTATATTGTTACAAAAGATTTTTATTTTGAATAAATGCTGTTATAGTTTCCAAAACATATTAGCACAACTGTTTCCAGCACACACACTCACACACACGCACACACACACACACACACACACGCACACACACACAGGTATACGACCTGCGGCCCTATGACCGTTTGCCCCTCATTCAGGCCATGGAGCAGGCCTGTGATCATATCGAAGCAGCTTCTGTGCAGGGGTGGATTCGTCACACGAGGCGATTCTTCTAACGGTGCCTTGCCAATGAAGACATAGCCTGTGATGTGGATGAAATCTTATGGCCTGATCCAGCCAGACGGAGAGATGATGAATAGTTACAGTATTCTTGTTGCTTTTACAGTAGTTTTTCTTCAGAGTCAAAGTGTATGTACTTCATGCAGTAATTTTTATTTGTCTACAGATTTTATTTGTTTCATTGATTTCATTGTTGGTTGATTACTGTAACTGATTATGGTAAGAAATACTGTAAGTATTGAAATAAATACTTGAAATATTCAGTCTGCAGCATCAGTGTTGTGCAGTGCTTGGTAAGTTTATAGTAGGCCAATTTGTGTACATTCTCCCTATATCTTAAACTAATCATGAAGAATGTTGTGGGTTTGTCTATTATTTATTTTTATTTTTTTTTCCAATCTAAATTATCCCTTACATAATGTGTGGCCAAAAATCTAGCACATGCTATTTCCTAAAATTAGTTTTTGTACAAATGTGTTTTTTATTTATCACAGCAGTGTGAAACTGGCTGCAATAGTGTCTGATCATTGAGGACTGTGTTGGTTAAATGAAAACTAATAGCATTTTCACAAATATGTGTATATGTTTTGACTGAAGTGTGTATGTTTTGACTGAAGTGTGTCATTTTGCAAACAATCTAGGAATTATGCAAATTGAGTGTGGTGTTTGGATAATTGTGCTTATATTGTGAAAAAAAAGAACCCGGTTTTCAAAATTGCGTGTAAACAATTGAAAAAAAAAACTGTAACTCTGTATGATTTAAGCTTGTTTCCTCATGGGGGCCTAAAAAATGTCCCCACAAGGTCAAAATTTACTGGTATTACTATACTTGTGAGGACATTTAGTCCCCATAACGTACTGTGTGTGTTTATATATTTGTGTGTGTGTATGAGGGTCAAAGACGAAAAAGGGTTTAAGCATAAAAACAAGTGTAATACTGCTTTAAATTGTTGTTGCCCCCCCCACCCCAAATTAAAACGTTTTCTGTTTAATTTATTTGCAATTTTGTTTTTGTATTTCTGAGAAAAAAATACATATCATACATTTTTCCCTGATTTACAGAAGAGACCCACTAAAATGTCATTCAGTGTAACAATCTTGTCAGGCATATTTACAACAAAAATCAATTTATGACATATTAAAAGACATTACACTGAATGACAATGTAACATTATTTCAGCCAAATTTTGACATTTTATTCTCTAAAAACTTATTTGAAACCTTAAAAGTAGACACTTTACTTAAATTTAATGTGCTTTCTATGGACATAAAATCACTTTTGTAAATTTCTTTTGATGCGGACATCTTAACGTCTTTGACCCATGTATATATATTACATTCCCATGTATTTGTGCCCATCTCTGTTTATATTTTATCAAACGTGCTGGAGCACTCAACTTGTTTGGTTTCATAGAGACATGAGAAAAGTCAACAGAGAAGTTAAGAAAGCAGAGATCCAGAAAAACAAGTTCCTGATCGTCACTTAATTTTCATAATGCCTAGTAAATTTTCCCCCAGTCTAACCAGGAAACTAATTTTCGGCTATATAAGTTCTTACTCAACAACATTTACACACTGAATGCAAGTTTCTTGTACCTGCATCTCAAAGGAGGAGAATCCCCACTGACTGCTGAATCCTGAACTAACAAGATAAGGTTGTCTTCATTTAATGACTGTCACTGTGATATTGATTTTCCTTTTTTATTAATTTAGCAATGAAGGTTTATCAGAGCGTCCTGCTACTCTTCTGCTGCCAGTTCCTTCACACTCTGGGTAAACAATGTTTCTGTATTTTTGTTTATGTGATTAATTTGTTTTTTTATGAAAAAAATATTATAAAAATAATGAATTCATATTTAAAAGTCTCTGTATTTGCAATCACTGATTATTTTGCAATCATTATATTATTTGTTTTCACAGCTTTAGACTGTACTGTGATGAGCGGTAACCTGAAGCAGATAGACGCTGGGTCTGGCTCAGTGGTTGGAGTGAACTATCTTAATGAAGCATTTGTCCTGATTGATAATGTCTTCACAAAGATCAGCGGGTCTCTAAATCACTTCAGTGTTGGTCCTGCTGGTCAGCTGGGGGCTAATACAGCAAACAACATCTTCAAGTTTCTGAGTGGCAGGTTCATTCAGTTTCCAGGTGAAGAGTTACAGTGAGCAAAATTAAGACAAAAGACAAGTTTAACCAGTCATGAATTTACATGTTTTAAAATAGCCAAAGTCCCGAAGACATCATCTTATTATGGTTCTTATTAAACTGACTAATCTTTCATCCAACCTGTTGATTGTGTTGTTAGGGCTTCTCAAACAGGTGGATGCTGGAGGTGATCAGATCATTGCAGGTGTCAATATGCATATGACATATTCTGTTTAAATATGGATGCTAACGAACAAATGGCCATCCAGCACCACTCCTTGGGTTCATATTAATGGAAAGCTGAAGTATTACAGCTGTGGCCCGTACAGCTGTTGGGGAGTGAACAGCAATGACTATATCTTCATCATAAGGGTAATGTCACAATGTTAAATACAAGAGCTTTAGTACACCTAGTTTTTATTAAGTAGATATCAAGCAAAGGCTTGAGTTTCTGACAAAACTGAAGAAATAAAGACACTAGGGTGAAAGCAGCAAAATCATTTTCTTGATGTGACTGTACGATGACTGACTGCATTGTATCTCTTTCGGTCTTGTGCAGGATGTGTCTAATAATGTCTGTTCTGGGTCCGGCGTCTTTGTGAATATTCCTGGATCTCTGTCCATGATTGAAGTAGCAACTGATGGCAGCGTCTTTGGTGTCAACTATCAAGGGAACTTATACCAAAGGTGAGCTGAACAGTCAAAATATTACAAGTTTTATGAACAAAATGATTAACTTGTCATGCACATTTTTTTAATGGAAACAAAACGCTGCATTCAAGAAGACATACATTTTGTCTATTGCAGAACTGGAGTCACTCGCTCCAACCCTGTTGGCACAGACTGGATCTCAATGGTTGCCTGTCCCAATGGCCACAAGCATGTGAGCTTTGACCTGGGAGTGCTGTGGGTCGTGTGTGTTGACGGCTCCATCCGTAAATGTACTTTATAATCTTTCAATGCAGCTACAGAGGAGCTCAATCATTAACAGAAACCTCAAAGTAATCAGTCATTATTAACAGAAAACTAAAAGCTTGATTATACTTTCTTTTCTTCTTTTGCTTGCTGTTGAATGAATAAAGCATTATGAAAGCATCTATCTCATTAGTGTTGTGTTTCTTTTGTTTATCACTTGGTTCAGTGGTTCTCAAACTGTGGAGCAGTTTCAGGATATAAACAGTACAACCATGGAAATGTACACTAATAAAAACATGTAATTTTTTCCCCAAATTGTTTTATTTCTAATGTCTAATTAAAATTTGAATACATGTTTGTCTATCTATGAATGTAGTGCAAAGCCTGCATTTTTAGAGATTTTAATACATAATGCTGTGTTAGATCCAGCCGACACATGAGGAATGTTAGCTCTAGTCTCTTTGATGTTCAATTCAAAAAATATTACATTATCTAAATTGATTTATTACTGTAATGCCTGAAAATAGTAACTTCTTAACTTTATGGATTTATTTACAGAGTTATGATTTGCTTTAAAAGAACTTTGAAACCATTATGAGCAAAGTACAGCATCACCTTATACCTTCAATGTGTCTGTAATGGTTATTGAATACATTTTAAGTTACAAAGCACACCCTATGAAATACACTAAACCTCATAATTTGGGTATGGTCAAACTTAAAGAGTTCACATGACATTGTAATACTACAGCATGTAGAGCGCAATCATTTTACATGGTGGAACAGGCTGTTTACAGTTTTTCTGAATTGCTAAAACACTAAACCCCAATCTCTGAACCAAATTCTCATTAGCTTAAACCAATTTGTTGAATAAAGCACTCTTTCTGCTAAACCTTAAACACGTTCAGGCAGTTAGGCTCTATTTGCAAATCTCATGCACTCTTTTTGCAAAACTCTAAACACATTCTCATTCACTTAAACACTTGTCACACTGTGATGCATTTGTGCTGCAAAATGCTAAATACAAGCGGCAAAAGTTAAACACAACTAACGCACAGTTGTCATCGTTTACACACAACGATTCAAAATTGTTCACACTTGTTTCTAATGATGTGATCAAACCAACTGTACAAAATATGAGCCAGTTCAGAGTGCACACGTGGCACAGGTGACTGAATGATGATACGAACAATAGATGGAAACAATCTGAGAAGGAGAGGAGGAAGAGTACATGTAAGAAGTAAGGTTTAGAGAGTCTTATCAAGGCTGGATCTGTCAGACCAAAGGGTTTTTTCTCTTTGTCTAGCAAAAAAGACAACATTACTTGTGATGTCGACAAAGTCCTCAGGCCGGACTCGAGCACAAAGACATTGTAGCGAATCAGCTCATTCATGGGGAAATATGAATAATTAATCATAACTAGTGCAAAAAAGACAATATTACTTGTGATGTGGACAAAGTCCTCAGGCCGGACTCAAGCACAAAGACATGATGCTGAGACAGAATGAATCTCTCATTGACCCTGATTTTACGATTGCACAACTTACAGTATTTGAGTGTAGCCTACTGTAACATGCTGTTCATTTAGAGTTTTATTTGACCTTTCTGGCCTTTGCAGTTGAACTGCAGTATTTTTGTAGTATCCAAGTGCTGAATATATACAAACATTGAGTACTATTCAATATTCAGCACAATACTATTCTTGCAGTACATACTAGGCCTATACAATACAGTATATTCACCTTACTCAGTTGCAATTACTATACTTTTTTACAGAATTGCAAAATTGTTTAGAGTGATTGTTTGATTTTGATAGAAGAGTCAGAGGTTTCGTGGATTTAGTTTGAGTATTTGGATTTGTGTTTAAGGTTTTCAGAAAATGAGTGATGGTTTCAAAAAATGTGTTTTAGCAATTCAGAAAAACTGTAAGCACCCTCCAAAGAACACACTACACCATGGGGATTGGCATATTTATTGCATTTAGTTGACTGTGAAATGCAGCTATATATACAGCTCAAAAAACTTATATGGTGGAACAAACAGCTCCAAAACTTGGAGTCCACATGCATTGTGCTGCATCTAACAAGTTTCCCTGGCCAGATAAACTACTATTTTTAGAATTCTTGCATCTTAATATACGAAAGAACCATTTTAGGTCTTTTACAGTTTTTATTTTTTTACAGTATGTACTGTATTACAGAGGACTACGTCGCAGGCAGGCAACGGGGGAAAAACCCTCTGGTGTGGCGGATCCAGCCTTGACAAGACAGCACGTTTATGTCACGACAGGCCAGTTCTTCCACCCTAATGTTTTTTAAGGTGGTAGTCTTGCAATTCTACACAAGATTCTCTTCCACTCTTCTTTTGCTGTTCTTTTGAACTTTCCAACTGATTATGGTGGCCACAGAGAATCTGCTCAATTTAGGTTGAACTCTTTGTCCTTCCTCTGTCATTCCACACACAAGAACATGGTCTATCACAGTAGCTCTGATTTCATCTGAAATGAGTGTTCTTGGTCTTGCTCTTCCTCAACCTCATATACGCACTCTTCATACCTCTCAGATAGATGGATGCACCCATGCCATCTGTGCACTTTGAACTGGCTTATAGTTTGTACATTCACATATTTAGAAACAAGTGTGAACAGTTTTGAATTATTGTGTGTAAACGATGACAACCGTGTTGCAGTTGTGCTTAACTTTTGCTTTCTTGTGTTTAGGGTTTTGCATCACAAGTTTATCACAGTGCAAATTGTGTTTTAGTGAGTGTGAATGTGTTTAGAGTTTTGCAAGTGTGTGAGATCTGCAAACAGTGTCTAAACTGCCTGAACTTGTTACAGGTTTTGCAGAAAGAGTGATTTATTTGACAAATTGGTTTAGGCTATTGAGAATTTGGTTCAGAGAATGGGTTTAGTGTCTTAGCATATGTGAAAAACTGTAATATGTTTATTCCTTTTTTACCTTTATCTATTATTTTCTTTATGTAACTGTCTTTATGTGGGCAGTCGTGGCCTAATGGTTAGAGCGTCAGAATTGTATCCTGAAGGTTGTGGGTTCGTGTCTCAGGTCCGGCAGGGATTGTAGGTGGGGGGAGTGAATGTACAGCGCTCTCTCCCACCCTCAATACCACGACTGAGGTGAGACACTTGAGCAAGGCACCGAACCCCCAACTGCTCCCTGGACGCCGCAGCAATATGGCTGCCCACTGCTCCAGGTGTGTGTGTGTGCACTTGGATGGGTTAAATGCAGAGCACAAATTCTGAGTATGGGACACCGTACTTTGCCACACTTCACTCACTCACTCAATGCAAGTTTTGAGCTCATCCACATCCACAACCTCAAAAATCTAATTACTGATACTTCCAGTGTTTTTTATAGAGTTTTAATCTTATTTGTGGGCTCCTCTTCTTTTTTGAGAAAAAGATAACTTGTGACATTTTGAAACCCCGGTTATTTACCCATTTTACCTTGCACGCTTCTTTCCACAAATGTCACATTCCGTCCTCTTTTCCACAGGGCTCCGCCATATGCATATAGGAATTTTCCCATGCCTTGTCCTACCTTAAAAAATATGTCATTGATCGTTATGTTAAACAAAATCGGGCTACAGACACTGCCTTGAGAAGTGCCATTATCTACAATGTACAGTATATATTTGAATAGCATGATCTGAGCTTGACCTGTATTGTTCGATTAAATAGGAAATCCATTATCCAACTGACCCTTCGCAGGGAGTTTGATTGACAGGTGATCTGACCAATCGTAACGCATAATCTGATAAACAAACCAGACAGGAGAGTAGATTAACATCAGTGGACTTAAACTTGAAAAATGGTGTATATTGACGTCTTTCCGGGTTGAAACAACTACCTTCTGATGTTTCGTTCATGTTATTTCATGCTCTAAAGAGGAAGAGATAATCGGTTCACGTGCCGCAATCTGTGACGACAAAATTGGTTTAGGCTATTGAGAATTTGGTTCAGAGAATGGGTTTAGTGTCTTAGCATATGTGAAAAACTGTAATATGTTTATTCCTTTTTTACCTTTATCTATTATTTTCTTTATGTAACTGTCTTTATGTGGGCAGTCGTGGCCTAATGGTTAGAGCGTCAGAATTGTATCCTGAAGGTTGTGGGTTCGTGTCTCAGGTCCGGCAGGGATTGTAGGTGGGGGGAGTGAATGTACAGCGCTCTCTCCCACCCTC
>NW_015651641.1:1861663-1880924 GCF_001515625.1 Sinocyclocheilus rhinocerous
CACACAAGAACATGGTCTATCACAGTAGCTCTGATTTCATCTGAAATGACTGTTCTTGGTCTTGCTCTTCCACGTCCTCCTCTTCATCCACCTCGTATACACACTCTTCCGTACCTCTCAGATTGATGGATGCACCCATGCCATCTGTGCACTTTGAACTGGCTTATAGTTTGTACATTCACATATTTAGAAACAAGTGTGAACAGTTTTGAATTATTGTGTGTAAACGATGACAACCGTGTTGCAGTTGTGCTTAACTTTTGCTTTCTTGTGTTTAGGGTTTTGCATCACAAGTTTATCACAGTGCAAATTGCGTTTTAGTGAGTGAGAATGTTTAGAGTTTTGCAAAAAGAGTGCATGAGATCTGCAAACAGTGTCTAAACTGCCTGAACTTGTTACAGGTTTTGCAGAAAGAGTGATTTATTTGACAAATTGGTTTAGGCTATTGAGAATTTGGTTCAGAGAATGGGTTTAGTGTCTTAGCATATGTGAAAAACTGTAATATGTTTATTCCTTTTTTACCTTTATCTATTATTTTCTTTATGTAACTGTCTTTATGTGGGCAGTCGTGGCCTAATGGTTAGAGCGTCAGAATTGTATCCTGAAGGTTGTGGGTTCGTGTCTCAGGTCCGGCAGGGATTGTAGGTGGGGGGAGTGAATGTACAGCGCTCTCTCCCACCCTCAATACCACGACTGAGGTGAGACACTTGAGCAAGGCACCGAACCCCCAACTGCTCCCTGGACGCCGCAGCAATATGGCTGCCCACTGCTCCAGGTGTGTGTGTGTGCACTTGGATGGGTTAAATGCAGAGCACAAATTCTGAGTATGGGACACCGTACTTTGCCACACTTCACTCACTCACTCAATGCAAGTTTTGAGCTCATCCACATCCACAACCTCAAAAATCTAATTACTGATACTTCCAGTGTTTTTTATAGAGTTTTAATCTTATTTGTGGGCTCCTCTTCTTTTTTGAGAAAAAGATAACTTGTGACATTTTGAAACCCCGGTTATTTACCCATTTTACCTTGCACGCTTCTTTCCACAAATGTCACATTCCGTCCTCTTTTCCACAGGGCTCCGCCATATGCATATAGGAATTTTCCCATGCCTTGTCCTACCTTAAAAAATATGTCATTGATCGTTATGTTAAACAAAATCGGGCTACAGACACTGCCTTGAGAAGTGCCATTATCTACAATGTACAGTATATATTTGAATAGCATGATCTGAGCTTGACCTGTATTGTTCGATTAAATAGGAAATCCATTATCCAACTGACCCTTCGCAGGGAGTTTGATTGACAGGTGATCTGACCAATCGTAACGCATAATCTGATAAACAAACCAGACAGGAGAGTAGATTAACATCAGTGGACTTAAACTTGAAAAATGGTGTATATTGACGTCTTTCCGGGTTGAAACAACTACCTTCTGATGTTTCGTTCATGTTATTTCATGCTCTAAAGAGGAAGAGATAATCGGTTCACGTGCCGCAATCTGTGACGACACATTAAAGAGCCACAAAACGGTATTTATTGTTAGAATTTCTTAAAAAATGGAAAAATTTGAAAGCTGAGACTTTGTTTCATACCTAAATTAACCTGCTCTGTAGACGTGTTGTCAGTGTCCTCTTTGCTCCGCGATGTATTTGAGAACATGATGTGTGGCGTGAGAGCGCCATGGCTTGTCGGACATAGCAACAGTAATGAAGGGGGGTGGGTCTTTGCGAAGGGTCAATTACATAACCTTCCTTTAACACCCATTTTATTCAATTTAGCCAAAAAAGACGTTCCTTCTACAAAATATTGTATGATTTTTTTCATGCTGCTAACACTTCTGTATTCATAAATACTTTTCTGATTCTAAGTATATGTTAGAATCAATTGTATTGCAACCTTTTCTAAAAACTATTTTGATGTGAGCATAAACAACTTCTAATTCTTAAAAAATGGAAAAATTTGAAAGCTGAGACTTTGTTTCATACCTAAAGTAACCTGCTCTGTAGACGTGTTGTCAGTGTCCTCTTTGCTCCGCGATGTATTTGAGAACATGATGTGTGGCGTGAGAGTGCCATGGCTTGTCGGACATAGCAACAGTAATGAAGGGGGGTGGGTCTTTGCGAAGGGTCAATTACATAACCTTCCTTTAACACCCATTTTATTCAATTTAGCCAAAAAAGACGTTCCTTCTACAAAATATTGTATGATTTTTTTCATGCTGCTAACACTTCTGTATTCATAAATACTTTTCTGATTCTAAGTATATGTTAGAATCAATTGTATTGCAACCTTTTCTAAAAACTATTTTGATGTGAGCATAAACAACTTCTAATTTCTGTAATGTAATTTAGTCTAGCTGTAACCGTTCTTTCCATTATTTTACATACGTTTGATGTTAGTTAGTGCAATTAGTTTATAGTAATAGTCTTTCACAGGCTTAGCTATTGGAACAATTACTCTGTTTCCAGGAATAAAGAAGCTTTGATGTCCATTTATTTAGGAGATGTAATATGATATTCAATGATTCAATGATATTCAAACCTGTCAACACCTCCTTGAGTTCATGCAAGCTAAAATCTTCATTCAAAGTGCTTTCAGAAGACCTTCTTTAGACAATGATATCAGGATTATCTCTCATTACTTGTTTTCCTTGCTTTTCCATGTACTCTGATATGAATCTTCACAAATGCTTTTGCCAACACCTCTGCATTTTCGCTGTGAAGTGTTACATATTTGCCCTCGTCTTTTATTACAGGTATATTTCTATAGATTTTGACCCCTCCCATTTTCCTAATCATGCCCCATAATTCACTTATTGTATATCTACTCTTTCACCAATTCCGTTGCAGAATTGTTTCTAATAGTCTCTTTTAGCAGATCTAATTACTTTTCTAACCACTGCCTGAGATCTTTTAGCTATTACACCCTGAAAGGAATAGGTTTTCTTTACCTTCCTAAATGCTCTGTTTTTAATTAAGATTACCTTACTGCATTTCTCTGTCTACAAATTTTCCCTCTTCTTTCCCCTGAGCTTTTCCCAATTACCTCTTCAGCTGTATTGTTTACCTCCTCAGTTTGCTCTATATAATTTTCCATTGCTAACATAGTCTAATATTTTAAATTTCCACCTGGGAATATTTTGTTTCATATTGTTCCGCTTCAATACCTATTACACATATGATAATAGGTGTAATGATCACTACCTATTGTAGTTTGATCAAGCTCTTCCCATTTGCATTGTCTAGCTAAACTTTGAGATACTATGGTTAAATCTGCTGCTGACTGATGACCTCATGCAACATCTATCCTTGTTGCTTTTCCATCGTTTCAATACACTAGATCATTGCCATCTAATATACTTTCCACATTTCTTTTCTAGATAAAAAGTTGCAATTATCTTTTTTATTTTTTCATGCTGTAGTGGAAACAGGTTTCCAGTCGGATCAATTGTGTTGTTTATTGAAGGTTTTTTTCCCCTAATTGAGCTATCAATCAGTTTCTTAAATCTAAGTGTTACTTGTAGCCTAGTCTCGTGTAGCCGGACCTTCAGACTGTTGGCAGAATGGCAGAACATCTGTGGTAGCCAGTCCATTATTCCTAAACATTTTATGATTGTGGTTCATTCTACAATAATTGTTGCATACCAGGGCAGGGCAATTTCACTTTTCTTAAATATATTATTATCATTATAAGGATTATTAGGTGGCATGTAAGGAAATTCACAAGAAAGCAGAGATCCACTGGATCTGTGGAAATACATTGACTGATGTTCTTCTTAAAAAATTCTCTACACTACTTTACCTTCATATGTTATCAAAATGTGCTGAAACACTTAACTTGTTTAATGTCATATTTTAGAAACATGAAGAAAATTACCAAATAAATTGTTAAGGGAGTAGAGATCCAGAAAAACAAGTATTCCTGTATTCCCTACAGATCTTCATTCCTTTGTATATTTCGGCTATATAAGCTCTCCCTCAACAACATTTACACACACACACTGAATGCAAGTATCTAGTACCTACATCTCATAAGAGGAGAATCCCCACTGACTGCTGAATCCTGAACTAACAAGAGAAGGTTACTGTTACTAATTACTGTCACTGTGATATTGAGCTTTTTTAAAATGTATTTATTAATTTAGTTATTTAAGTGAATTCTGCTTCTGAACAGGTCCAAACAACAAATGTGTTGTGGAGCAATGAAGGTTTATCAGAGCGTCCTGCTACTCTTCTGCTGCCAGTTCCTTCACACTCTGGGTAAACTACTTGTTTTTATTGATTGATTGATCGATGAATGAAATTGAATTTATTGAAATAATTATTGAAATAATTATTGAAACCATGTTTTCACAGCTTTAGACTGTGCCATGATGAGCGGTAACCTGAAGCAGATAGACGCTGGGTCTGGCTCAGTGGTTGGAGTGAACAATCTTAATGAAGTGTTCATCCTGGAGGATAACATCTTCACAAAGATCAATATGTCTCTAAATCACTTCAGTGTTGGTCCTGCTGGTCAGCTGGGGGTGGATTCAGCAAACAACATCTTCAAGTTTCAGAGTGGTTCCTTCATTCAGTTTCCAGGTGAAGAGTTACAGAGAGCAAAATTAAGACAAAAGACAAGTTTAACCAGCCAATTTACGTTTTAATTTTAAAATAGTTGAGTCACAGTCCCAAAGACATAATCTTACTGTTTATGGTCCCTATTAATCTTTCATCGAACCTGTTGATTGTGTTGTTAGGGCTTCTCAAACAGGTGGATGCTGGAGGTGATCAGATCATTGCAGGTGTCAATATGCATATGACATATTCTGTTTAAATATGGATGCTAACGACAAATGGCCATCCAGCACCACTCCTTGGGTTCAAATTAATGGAAAGCTGAAGTATTACAGCTGTGGTCCATACAGCTGTTGGGGAGTGAGCAGTTATGACTATATCTTCATCATAGGGGTAATGTCACAATGTTAAATACTTAACATATTAATGTTAAATAACAATGTTAAATAATGTTAAAGTTTGAAAACAAGTTCAAGTACACCAGATTTTTAAAAGTACAACAATAAATTAGATATCATGCATGCATTTGATTTTCTGTCAAAACTGAAGAAATAAAGAAACTGAAGAATGAAATGTTTTTGATGTGACCTTACTATGACTGAGTGCTTTGTGTCTCTTTTTGTCATGTGCAGAATGTGTCTAATAATGTCTGTTCTGGGTCTGGCGAATTTGAGACTATTTCTGGATCTCTGTCCATGATTGAAGTAGCAACTGATGGCAGTGTGTTTGGTATCAACTATCAAGGGAACTTATACCAAAGGTAAGCTGAACAGGCATAATAGTCTATTACAAAGTTGTATCAATAAAATGACTTGTCATGCACATTTTTTTTAATGTAAATCAAATTCTGCATTCAAGAAACCTTCATTTTTGCTTATTGCAGAGCTGGCATCACTCGCTCCAACCCTGCTGGCGTAAAGTGGATCCAAATAATTGCCTGTCCCAATGGCCACCAGCATGTGAGCTTTGACCTGGGAGTGCTGTGGGTCGTGTGTGTTGATGGCTCCATCCGTAAATGTACTTTATAATCTTTCAATGCAGCTACAGAGGAGCTCAATCATTAACAGAAACCTCAAAGTAATCAGTCATTATTAACAGAAAACTGAAAGCTTGATTATACGTGATTCTCTTTTTCTTGCTGTTGCACCAATAAAGCATTATGAAAGCATCCCCCATCACTGTTGTGTTTCTTTTGTCTATCATTTCATTCAGTGGTTCTCAAACTGTGGAGCAGTTGCAGGTGATAAGCAGCACAACCATGGAAATTTACAAAATTAAAAAATATATGTAATTTTATTCAAATTGTTCTAGATTTATTTATAATGTCAAATTACAATTTTGATACAAGTGTGTGAATCTATAAATCTAGTGTAAAGCCTGCATTTTTAGAGATGTTAATACATAATGCTGTGTTGGATCCAGCTGACACATGAGGAATGTTAGCTTCAATCACTTTAGCAGATCCCATCAAAAGATATCCACTTTGTCTGATATCCAAAAGCAGTTAATACTACATTTGTCTGACATGTTAGTTAGTTATGATCTAACTTCAAAAGCATCTTGGTTACTAAAGTAACCTTGGTTCCCTGAGATAACAGGAACAAGCATTGTGTAAGTTTGCAACGTTATGGGGAAACACAGTTTCTCCGAAATACTGATTGAGTCTCGTTTGTACACCTGCACAAAAGCGGTCAGAGCCATTTGCTTATGTAAGTCGGTGCAGAATGCCATTTAGTGCTGCCCCAAATAGCCAAATTACTCTGATTGCCAAAATTGACTAGACTGCTCAGCAGGGAGAGCAGAGAGAGTTATCATCTGTGCCTTGAACGGAGTGGAAAGCACCTTAGGTACATAGTCATGCCTTGGCTTGAGGATGACCTTACATTCTTTGGGCTCAAACTGAAGGCAGGAAGCGTTCATCAAGAGCGCTTGCAAGTCTCCTACTTGCTTGACCGATGCCAAAGCCAATAGGAGTGTTCTCTTGAGTGAAAGGGTCCTCAGTTTAGCCATCTGAAATGGCTCGGACAGAGGGCCTCTGAGGACCATGGACAGTGTCGAGGTTGGGACTGTGTGGAGGCGGGCCGGCTTTAACCTCGTAGCCCCCCCTCAGGAATTTGACTATTAGGTCATCCCTTCTGACTGATTGGGCATGGTAGGCCATGATAGCCACCACATATACCTTTAGCATGGACGATATACCTTTAGCAACTCCTGTAAAAATGTCAGGATCGACACAACATTGCAAGAGAAATGGTCTATTTCTCTGGCTACACACCAGTCAGAAAAAACAGGCCATCTAAGAGCGTAATGCCATCTAGTGGAAGGCACTCTGGCCTCTGCAATGATGTTTATTATACCTTGCGAGAGATCCAGATCCCCATTGAGGGGCCATAGATGAAGGCTCCACAACTTGGGTTGGGGGTGCCAAATCGAGAGAAGGTCCTTCCTCAGAGGGTTTGGCCAGGGTGCTGCTGACAACAGCTGTACCACCTCTGGGGGCCAAGCTTGGTTCCGCCAGAGTGGGGCCACTAACAGTATCAAGCATCTGTCCTCCCTGATCCATCTGGTGGGCTGAGGGAGCAGAACTGCTGGGGAAAAGGCATAAGGATGCAAATTCGGCCACTCGTGGGTTAGCGGGTCCATTCCCTGGAAATGAACACTGGGTAGTGAGAGTTCTCTTCTGAGGCAAAAAGGTTGACTTCCACTTGCTCAAAGATGCTACAAATCTTCGGAACCGCCTGAGGGTGGAATCTCCATTCTCCTCTAGACACTAGACACTCCTCTAGTCAACTCTGGGACAGCATGTTCGCTCACTGGTTCAGTGTGCCTGGCATGTGCACTGCCCTCACAAAGCGGACATTGTGCTGTGCAAACAATAGGATGTGCCTCGCTAACTTGTAAAACGGGTGAGACCTGAAATTGGTCCAAAACCAGCCAGTCGCTGAGATTATTCAGGACACACACTCCTCTCTGTCGCAGGAGGGAGAGGGTTGCGTCCACACACTTTGTAAATGTGCAAGGTGCCAGAGACAGTCCAAACTGAAGGACAGTATATTGGTAAGCCAGAGTCTGTGATGGGGGGCTATGTGAATATGAAAATGAAGGATTTGCTTCAATGTTAGCATTTTGATTTCATTTAAATTTCATTAAGGCATGGTTCAGACGTCTCAGGTCGAGGATGGGCCTGGGACAGCCATCCTTCTTCGGAACAAAGAAGTAGAGGTTGTAGAAGCTTAACTTGCTGTGGGCCACTGGGACCTTCTCTACGGTGCCCCTCACTGGTAAACACTCAACTTAGGACCAAAGGATACAGACTTCGCTGTCTTGGACCAAAGTTTGCAAAATGCCCCCAAAATGGGGGGTGGGGGGGGGTCTGTGAGCGAACTGGAGAAAATAACATGTTTGGATTGTCTCCAAGACCCAACTTGACACAAACAGAATGGCCTCCCAGGCCTAAATTCAGGTGGCCGAAGCGTTACAAACGGTGGTTTGGCGCACTGGGACAGATAGCCATTGCTTGTATAGTTGCAAGTGTGAATTGGAGAGGTGCTCCTTTTGAGAGGATGTTTGTTTTTTATTATTTGGTTCGCTATAATAGCGGGGAACTGCCTGGGTGCAATTTTTGGTGGGACAGACCCAGCCAGGGGCGGTTTCTTCATTAGGGCGATAGGGTGACGCATCAGCAAAGTGTGAAAGGGAGGGATTTTTTTCTAACACATGCTGAGCTGTCACTGTTCTAGACTGTTTGTTCTGCCTCTGGATATATAGTTCAATCAGCATCAAGTCACATTATGTGGAGTCCTGCCGCTCTTTGGGCGATTTCACTCTGGCCGAGAATCGCCCTGAGTGTTCTCATAGACTTCCATAATTAATCATACATTTTTTTTTTTGCAAACTGTTTTTTGGGCAAGCACTAAAGTGCTTTCGTCATCGTATGTAACCTTAACTTGTGCAGCGATTGGTGGGAACAAACATACCTCTATTAATTACCTTTAAGCAGAAGTCAGGACTAGTCTGTATGGCCTGAATAAAGCAAACCAGCATCTTACCAGTAAAGTGTTGATGGATGACGATTGTAATGGAGGTAAAGACGATTACAGTGACATACAGGAGTCGTACATTATTAGACATGCGCTAGTCTGTTATTATTAGTGTGCAAATAAACAAACCGTGTCTGTGCACTCTCTGATACTAGCACATTTCTAGCTTTTTACACTAGGTTTTTTTTTTGTGCTTTTTACACTAACACATTTCAGTGTGCTCACATGTCTGGCAAGTGTTTTATAATGGACACTCGCTGAATAAATGTGTTTTCATAGCAGTTTGCAATGGTCAGTGGTGTTTATATGGGCATCACCACTCACTCTGACAGAGGAACCGTTCACTGGTGATGTCAAGCTGCCTTCAGAACGCCACATTCGACAAATTCATAATGTTTTTATTTGCTTTTTTAATTTGTGTTTTATTATGTTTAATAATTCTAAATGGATCCATATATATTTGGTGTCAATGTAAACTTGTCGGCAAACAGCGACACCTGCAGATCCGCTTTAAACCTGCGTGTCAAATACGGAACTATTAGTTTCCTCCGGAATTATTTTGCAGACGTACTGCAGTGATGTTGTGTAACGTCTGTTTATGTCCGTGTTTAAACCATTGAAAGGACTTCTCATGAACAAATGGGGCATTACAAATGTATACATAATGTTGTCTAGAATTTAATATCTGAATATCATCTAATGAGTCCCGATGGTGAAAAGAAAACAGAGAAGAGTTCTGCGCTATGTGGAAGAGGGGAGCCTGATGAAGTTAAAGTCGTTCCTTCGTAAACACAAGGATCTGGAGCTGAATTTCACGCAGGGGAAGAAGCACAGAAGCCCCCTACACATTGCCTGTTCGCACGGGGATGATGCAGTTCTCAGACTGCTGCTGAAACATGGAGCAGATCCCCTTCAAACCGATCGAAATGGAGACACACCGCTACATCAGGCCGCAAAAAGAGCCCTCAAACATGGCAAAAGAGGTAAGAGACCGTGTAATATCAACAAACTCTTTCTCCGGTTAAACTGTTTTTAATACTATTCACCGTATTCATCGCAGCTTATGATGATCTGGTGGTGCCATTGCGAAAAAACTGTCCAGAAGCCATGGATATTTCTAATAAAGCAGGAGTGACTCCTCATGACCTGCTCCAGTGGATGAAGCCTGAGCAGGTGCTGTGAAAATGGAGACTCTCTCTAAACTATTAAACTAATAATTATTTGGTTATATTAGGAACATTTTAAACAGGTAGTGCTGTGCTATCATGATTAATTATGCATCTTGAAATTCATGTTATGTTTCATATTAATTTAACTGAAACAGGGGAACGTCAAAAATGAATCCTATGTTGATCCAGAGCAGCAATGGAGAGAGAAGCTGTTAGGCGAATGCCAGGATGAGTTTTTTGAGACATTCGGGCAGTATGATGGTAAGCTTGAACATTCTGCACTATTATTATTATATTTTTGGAATAGCTGGTCATTCAAAACATTATAGTCCATTGTAAAATAATACATAGATGGATCTGTGGCCTGTAGCACGAAGTGTTGCATCAATAGTTGCAGAGTAAGTTTTGAGTTGACAAAACCTGACAAACCCAACCCGGTTTAGATCAGGATCAGCTGTTGCACAACGCTCAGTATAAACATCCTCTGTCAACTCAGGTATGATCCTGAGTTTGTGAGTCGCGTGAACCTGAAAGTGTGACACATGCGGCAAACAGCCAATCACACGCAACATGGAAGTTTGTGAAGGCAGCTACTGACTATATCAATGCAAGTGAATCAACTGAATTTAAATAATTTATATCACAAGGAGCTAAAAAAAACAAAACAAGCTTTATCAGTTTATATTCTCAGCTTTATATACTGAACCTTGTATTTATATTTATAGCCTATTAATTTAAATGCTAACTTTAATATTAATTGTTAACTCATATAATTAATTATATGGATATATTATATGAATTATACATAATTATAATCTATAAAATGTAAATATAATAAACAATTAGCAGCAAAAGATTTGTCTAAAAAATGTTTATCATTATAAACTTGAATTTGTAGTGAGAGATAAAGGGGGATGTATACTATTGTATACATTATACTATTGCTATACTATACATTATACTATTGCGTTAGATATATGTTATTTTGCTCAGAGCTGATTGGTCCAGCTTTGGTTTGCGATCTCTTAACTCAGAATAAAACCTGCTCTGGAGCAGGGTAGCCGTGTAGGTAAGTTACCATGGTGACGAAACCCGCTCAAAACCCACCCACCTTCTTGAGCCCGAAAACTCAAGAGTTTGCTCAAACTAAACACAAACTTACCTGGGTAAAAACTGAAACCGGCTTCGTGCTACAGGCCACTGGTAAAGAAAAGGGAATTTTTATTTTTTTATTTTTTTATGTCAAACTTGTCAAGTTTTTAGAAATGTACTCTGTGTTTATGTTGGTTTTTAAAAAAAAAAAACGTATTACACTTATTATACATATTTTAATTATACTGTGAATACATGTGTGTGTACATTACCTTAATTGGTTCAATATTTTTGTTTTTATACATGAAACTTATTTTAAAAAATTGTAAACAAATATTATGAATTACTATTAGTAGTTATTACTATTTATTCATTAAGTTTCTGGAGATTCACACTGCTTGACATTTTACATCCTGCTGAAATTAAGTCACAAATGTCTACAGCGGTCCTCTCGATGATATCACTTCCTGTTTTGTGTTGTTTTTTTCATTGCACTACATAACATTTCGTAGACAGAAGATTTTCAAATATTAATAAGCAGTGAAGCAGTTTTAATAACTGTTTTTCTAATAAACAATTTTGAAGCTTTTTTTCTTCTCCCTGATATTTTTTTACTTCATGGCCCTCATTATATAATCCTATATATAAAATAATCTATATTAAAATCTATAAGATATCATTTATTACAGAAATTAGAAAACATGCTCATCGTAGACAAGGTGTATTCAAATCAATGTATGTATAAATTGCATTTTTAGTGTATTTTTTAATAAAATGTATCAAATATTAGCAACATTTTTAACTATTTAATTCATTACTTTAATTATTATTATTATTATTTTTAATGAGTGCCATTGACCATTATGTAGTCTCATGTATTCAGACCCTTGACTACAGCATTCAGCAATCAGATTCCTGCTTGCCAGATCAATAAAGTGAGCAATATGCATCAGTGTCAGTGTATCGTCCAAAGCTGAGGCTACAGTATATTGTATGAATATGTCCTGTTTGCTCCAGATGACTTTTTATGGGATGATAAAGATGAGGTAGACTTCGGAGACTGGGCAGATCGGATCAGACGGGAGTATTTTGCCAAGCAACGGGCCAAAGAACAGAGGGAAGCAGCTTCTCCGGGTCAGAAGAGGTCGAAGCGGCGGAAGGAGACGGAGGAGGATGAGAGGAGTCGGAGGGAGCTGCGAGCCAGGCTGGAGCGGGAGCATGAGGAGTACCTGCAGCGTGCAGCTCGTAAGGAGGAGGAGACGCGGCAGGGGAGGAAGAGGCGCTATGAGGAGCGCTGTGCCGCCACGTTTCACAGCTCCTCGAGCAAAGCGCTTGAAGGACTGCTGGGATACGACGACATCCCTTGGCCCGCTCCTCGCGGTTCGCTGGAGGAAATGGTGGGTGTTATGTTGCACGGTGCCGATCGATCTGATTCGACTGTTTTTCGGAAGGTGCTCCGTCGCCAGCAGGCCCTCTGGCACCCAGACAAGTTTTTCCAGCGCTGTGGAGGCCGTCTGCAGGAGTCTGATAGGCAGAGGATCCTCGACACCGTCACTGGCCTCTCACAGGAGCTCAACAGACTCGCACAAAACCTCCGATGACGTGGACTTCACTGATCACCAAACCGCTTTCAATCACTTTCATTTTCAAGATGGTATGTGATTAAGACACCCTTTGACCAATCAAATAAAAAATTAATTCTTTCTCAGCTTAATGAAATAGTGCTTTATTGAAAGAAGAGGGACAAAGGAACAATATTCTTTACATTAATTTATTACTTGAACAATAATTTTTAGAACATCATGCCTGATGATGTAAAACAAATCTTAACCAAAATCCTCATCATTTAAAGTGTTACAAAAAACAACTTAATTTTAATAATAAACCTTTTCATTTTCATTTTTTTCTTATAAATGCAAAACACTGCTGTTGTTGTTTTTTTATGTTTTTATTACAGAATAAATTCTGATCAAGATTCAACTCTAGATTGGTATAAATTTAGGGCTGACATGAATGATTTTCTCCCCATGAATGTATTTATTTATTTATTTGGATTAGTTGATTAATCTAACGATTATCAATTATTTTATGATTAATCCTTTGGTTAACTTGCTAATAAATAATAACCGTAACTTCTGACATTTAATATTTCAATATTTTATTCAAACATTTTTAAACATTAAAATCCTCAGTTTACAAATATAATTTCCCAACATAAAAAAATTAAGTGCCAACAATGGCTAGTTATGATGATAATCGGAAATGAACTATTATTTATTAAGTATTTCAGGTACATGTCCATTTTTAAAGGAAACTGTAAACTATACAGGTAACCCTCTTATTTGGTACATTAATAAAGTTTAATTTAAGAATCGAGATTGTTTAAAATGTTTTTTTGGGGACATCTAAATTTACCTTAAAGCCTCTCTTCTCTGATATTTTCTTTGCTGTAGTTGCAGTCGGCCCTTTATAAATCAGAGGTTTTGCTCTCTTTTTGTTTTAACTTATAATACTAATTATCAGATGATAAGAAGAAGAATTACTGAGTGGATCTTGGTTGAAAACCCTGAGTATAAATTCATTTTAACATTCATGATACTCTCATGCTCCACTTGATGATGGGTTCCCAACCTGTTTTGTAAGCTGAATAATAATGGCCTAAATAACTGCTGAGATTTTAAGTAAACATGGTGAATTTATCATCTTCATATGCACCTTTATAAAATATTATTTCTATTGTTATTTTTTGTATTCTTAAGCGATGTGAAGTGATTAGGGCTGGGCCACATTCATCAATCCTGTCAGGCGTTTTGCACATACTGCATGTAGTATGAAGAAACGTTACTTTTGGATGCTCTTTTTTTTCATGACAGTTTGGCTTTTTCTGAGTATCTGCATTTGCTTTGAGAGGAACATTTAAATGGAACCAAAGTAAGTCAATTTATGGTGCTCTACATAAATGTACTAGCATAAATATAGGATGAGGTGGAGTTATATGACGTCACTGTCACATCAGGACCATTACAATCTGATTGTATCTGCTGTAACTTGTTCTGTTGAGAATATTATATTTCACTGTGAGTTGGTGTTTATTATTTAAGAACCGTTAACAAAGTCTTGTTTTGGCCTATAAATCTTCTAATTTTCAGGCATTTAAACAAAGGACAGGCAGATGGCCTGCCCCTGGTCTGGTAGAAAACTGCACAGAATATATTAAATGATGATGTGGTTGCCAGATTGCTGAAAAACGCTTACCAGACAAACTTGTTTTCTTAGCAATAAAGACATTTAGGATTTATAATTTAGGGTATTATTATTGTTATTAGATCTGTTACATACATTTTCCTACTCAATTTTATAGCAATCATATATCATTTTAAATGAACCTTTATTTTATTTACAGCCACTGCAACATATACAAAAATTACTGAGTGGATCTTAAGCAGATAAAATATTTGCAAGCCATGGGTTCGTTATGGATTTGTAGAATAACTGTTCTTGTTATTTGAAATTATGCTGGCATTTCATAATTAAGTCATTATAATTTTATTAAATATAGTCACACTTAATGGAAGATGGAGTGATTTAACAGACTAAATAAAAAAAACATAATGAAATTCTTAAATACATCATGAAATGTTGACATAAAAGTACAATGAAATAAATAAGGTAAGAAATACACGTATTTTCATTTATTTGTATATATTTATTTAATTTCTATTAATTTCATTCTATTTTATTTCATTTTTAAATCACTCACTCCATAGACAAGGAAGCTAATTGCAGAAAGTGAAAAGGTGTGAAGTTGTGAATGTTTTGTAAGAGAACTATTTTGCTAAATGGTCGGTCGTCTCTCATAAATGCACATTATCATATACAAATATATATCATATGTTTATGCTATGTTTTAACTATTTTTCAAATATTTCTTTTTGTAAGTTTAAAATGTGTTAAATGGAAGAAGGGGGGATTTGCCAACAAAGTACCTGGCAACCCATGGGCGCAATCTGTACACCCGGCAGGGTTTGTGCTTCACGGGAGTGATCTTTTTATAATGCGATATATAATAAAACACCAAGACTTCATTGTATATGTACGTTTTTAAGGCTGGATAGCGTTTAGTTGTTTGTTTGGCAACCTCCCTTCAGTCGCCTTTAATCTCTTACGTTATTTCTGTCGTTTCAATGGCAAGACGGCAATTAAAGGTACAGACGCCTATCGATTATTATTGTCCAGCCAGCTAGATAAGACACTGTGTTGCATCAATGTTACATCTGCAGTTTAATTTGTAGTATTTGCATGATAATGCTAAGAATATTCACTAGGTTGCTAAAAATAGCTTTTCTAGGTTAATGATTTTCGGGACAGTTTAATCTCATCCCGGCTCAATCAGACATCAAATCTTCAATAATTCAGAATGCGCGCTAACGAGCATCATTTTAGTCAAACGGAAATGCATTGAGATTGAATTTTTGTGTTGAACACTTGACGCTCGCGGCAGGTTGGTCGTGCTGTATTAAAGTGAATCGCAAAGGCCAGAGGCGGATTGAGGGATCAAGGTGGCTGAGAGAGGAGAGAGAAGATGGGCTTTCGGAGTGAGGAGATGTGCTTGGCGCAGCTGTTCCTGCAGTCCGGTTCGGCGTACGACTGCATCAGCGAACTCGGAGAGATGGGGCTGGTCGAATTTCGAGATGTAAGTTTGGTTTGGACTCACCGGGTGTGTATCAAATCCTAGTGAGCTACCTAGTTAGACAGCATTTCTGGGACATCACAGGCGTGTTCCGAATCAGCGATGCTGCGTGCACCTGATGCCCCAAAAATGCTGTCTATGTAGATTTTGAGCCACAGCCTGAATTCTCAGAACAGACAGATTGGAATAAATTGACCGTAAATTATCGGCATTACTTGGCAACCCATGCTTCTTTGCTGCATGGAAAGTGTCGCTTATAGGTGTGAAACGGATTTAATTAAATGCATGTTGAAGTGTGCACATTTTGGCCTGGTCACACAGAGAGGCTGATGTATGTCAGCCAGGTTAATGTCCTGGTTAACGCTGAGCTGGATCAACTGCTTGCTAAAAAACAGAGCAAAAGTCTGCTTAAAAGCCCGTGTTTTCTATTCACCCTGAGGTTGTTTGACACCCATTAACAACTTCATGTAGGCCTTGTGTTGGTTGCGTGTGACCTACTGTTAAGTTGGCTGTCAGTAATCGAAGTTGACAAAATAATTGAGATTTTTTGGAGAAAAAAAAATTAAAAATTAAATTTTGCTAGTTCTTTTATTATGCATGCAGCTTGTTACATTTTAAATGAATGCATAATGGTGACCAGTCAACAGGTCCTAAGCAATGCTGTTGTTGTTAACTAAAACTATATACTATAAACTATTAAAAATCATTATCAACTTAAGTGAACCTAGAATAAAATAAAATATAAATATAAGTTGAAAAGCTTTAATGAAAGTTGGTTGCGTGTGACCTACTGTTAAGTTGGCTGTCAGTAATCGAAATTGACAAAATAATTCTGAGATTTTTTGGAGAAAAAAAAATAAAAAATTAAATTTTGCTAGTTCTTTTATTATGCATGCAGCTTGTTACATTTTAAATGAATGCATAATGGTGACCAGTCAACAGGTCCTAAGCAATGCTGTTGTTGTTAACTAAAACTATATACTATAAACTATTAAAAATCATTATCAACTTAAGTGAACCTAGAATAAAATAAAATATAAATATAAGTTGAAAAGCTTTAATGAAAATTAGAAATGTTGCATTGGCAACTCACTGAAATAATAATAACAAACAAAGTTTGTTCTAACCCTAACTACACTAAAACTGAAATAAATATAAACCAAAATTATTTAGAAATATTGAATATTAAATATTGAAAAGGCACATAACAAAATTAGTAAAACATCAACTAAAATTGCAAAATATAATATAAAAATAAAAGCTAATAAAAATACTGATAATATTATGTAAATAATACTAAAATAACACTGGTCCTAAGATATACACTTTCCCTTATGCATTTGTATGAATTTTAACTTAAAGTGTCCATTTTGATTGTCTAATAACTTGAGAATTTTTTCATTCCAAAAATGAATTATTACTCATCTTCATGTTGATCTAAACTCATATGGCTTATTTTCCTCTGTACAGTATACAATATAAAAGAAAAAAACGTATTCAGTATGGTCAAGTGAATGAGAATTGGGGCTATAATAAATAGATAGATAAATGTAAAAAAAAATTTAAGTACATATTAATCTTCTGATAGCTTTGTGTGAGGAACATTCCAACATGTAAGATATTATGCAGTGAACATCTTAGCTAATCTTGTTTAATATCTGAAGTAATCATTCTTTCAAGTCTGATCTTTTCAACTAATTCACTGATGCGGTTCAAAACTGGTCTGAATGATTCGTTCACATATCTATCTGATCCTGTTCTCAGGTTCAGCTCACTGATCTGGATCTGGTTGGTTAACACCTCACTGGAGTGGAAGACAAAATTATCGTATGATTGCAGAAGACTTGAAATCGAGTGCATGAGTCATGCAAACCAGTTTTATGATGATTTTATGTTGAATTTTACATGAGGAAATTAACCCAAGCGGACCCGATTAATTAATCCAAGCGGACCCGATTATTATGCAATGCTGAAATCTCAACAATGACCAAATATAATTTGATTAATGTAATGGCCAAAGCCTTGTATTGTTGCCTCTAGATTTTAATATGTTGTTGTGTCAAACATATAAGTCATAATCTGATGACCTGTTCCAGCTCAACCCCAGCGTGAGCTCCTTCCAGCGCCGCTTCGTCAGTGAGATCAAGAGATGTGAGGAGATGGAGAGGATTCTGGGTAAGAGATCTTTATTAAACTCTGTAAATTTTAGGTCAAACCTAAACCTCTCCTGCTGAGGATATTTGAAATTCAAAATCTGTCTTTAATGGTACTATTATTTTTCTGTATTCTTTAAGAAATAAAGAAAAAAAAATATTTTTTTGCAATATATTGCTGTCTTAGCCTTAAAAGTGTTTTGCACAGGCCATAAAGTTAGAATCAAAAGATCAAAGCACAGAATAGACTGTTTTTGTACATTAGAACAGACTTTGTTCAGAATTTGGCTTTTTTGATGTGATTGCATTATGTTTATCTAATAAAACAGTGAATGTTTTTGTGTGTTCTTGAATCAGTGCTTAAAACTCCATTTCTTTGTTTCCATCACCTGTAGGGTATCTGCTGAGGGAAATCAGGAAGGCTAATCTTGCAGTGCCAGAGGCTGAAATCCCTCCTGTTGCTCCTGCACCCAAAAATGTCTTAGAGATCATGGTAGGTACTGAGATGTACTGATATTAGCTGCTTTAGTAGACAAGGTCAGTGTGCCAAACAGGCTTTTTCTAGTTCCCATAAATAGTGTCCCGGTTCTGAGTTCTCTTTAATGAAATTAAATATGATAATTTTTAATTAATCCATACCATAGCACCATATAACACCGTAGCAACCTTCTAGAAACAGCCTAACAAGCACTCAGAACACCATCAGCTGGAAACCACCCAAGACACTCAGCGTTACAGCATTATAGACACAGTTACATTTATTGTGTTTTAGCGGATTTTCACTGGCAAAATCCAGGAATTCCAAAAGGGATTCACACAAACAAGAATTTAGTGTGAGGGGTGAAAGATTTCCCCACAGAGATTTCGCAGTGGGTTCAAGTTGGTCACACACTTCTGTGTGTGTTGTGCTTCATACATTGCAACCAAGCGGCAACCTCCCGCTCTCTCTCGTGAAGCCAACAAGGAAGTGACTTAAACTGTAATTCATCAACTGGCCGCTAGAGGTTCTGCAACACTATAAACCTCATGCGTCTGAGAAACCAGTGCGCAGCCATCTCCAGAGTTTTGTCTTTGAACTTCTGTTTTTACGGTAGCTCTATAGCATCACTGTTGAAGAGTAATTTGCTGCCGAAGTGGATGTACTTATTGTAGAGTTAACGAAATTTCCCCTTCTAGGGAACGCAACGCTGCGCCCCCTAGGGGGCACATTGGGGAATGCAGCCTACATGAGCGGTGTCTGAAGCACGTGTGAAACAACGCCAATCTATTGGCCCACCTGGCCCATGACGTCATAGGCGGGATGCCCGGAAGTATAAAAGGGCACCTGCTGAATACGTCATCCTCTTTGCTGTCTTCAGGAGCTGTCTGTTTGAAGTGCGTGTGAGAGACCAAGGCAGGTGAGCGGTGTGGAAAGTGTGCGCGCCTCCGTTCCAGAGGTTTCTAGCACTTCAGAGTTACACGCTCATCGTGATGAGTCACGGTGTCTAGGCTCCGCTCACGTTTGTTCCTATTCCCGAGGGATGCGGAATAAAGCATTTGTGTCTCGCGGCACGGTT
>NW_015651641.1:1882455-1895952 GCF_001515625.1 Sinocyclocheilus rhinocerous
TCTGTTTGAAGTGCGTGTGAGAGACCAAGGCAGGTGAGCGGTGTGGAAAGTGTGTGCCTCCGTTCCAGAGGTTTCTGGCACTTGAGGATGCGCACGATCTATCTGTCATCTGTTTTTGGTCAGGAGCTTGCGCGTTCAATGCTCGAGTTCTCTGAACGCGCTCATTGTGAGTGTTATCCAATGAGAAGCTCCATTCGCGTTTGTCCCTCTTCTCGAGAGATGAGTGACAAGCATTTGCGTCTCTCGCGGTTCGGGTCCCGCTGTTGCAGAGGCACGGCGAATACTCGGATCGTGGGATTTGAGAGGGTTGAGATGCCCTTTTTGGGTTATCGGATCCCGCGGATAGCGCTTGAGTCAAGCAGCGACTTGGGGAATGTGTGCCTCCGTGTTTGGATTCTAACACTCGAGGGCATGTTCTGCTTTCGCGTTTGTCTTGGCGAAAGAGCACGCGCATTCAGAGTTACGCACTCATTGTGATGAGTCACGATGTCTGGGCTCTGCTCGTGTTTGTTCCTATTCCTGAGGGATACGGAGCAGAACGTTTGTGTCTCACGGCCCGGTTCCGCCATTGCCGTGGCACAGTTATCTCAACTTGCGGTCATTGCTTTGATCTGCGGCATCCGCACACCCTCTCTATACGGTTGTCAGATGCCACAGATTTTGTTGGGTTGTTATGACGATGAAGTGTGAGCACAGAGTCGTTTCAGCCCTGATCCTGCGAGATCGTGGGCGGAGCTATATTCAGCTCGGCCGTGCCTCTCTAATATGCATGTTAATGTGTGTGGAGAGCCTCGCTGGGTGTGAATATATTTAAATATCCTGTGGACAGAGGCTTGCGAGCAGGGTTTTCAGCACCTAGAGTGGTTATGGGGAATATATTTTTGCTCTGGAATATGGCGGTCTGAGGGCAGCTATATTCTAGCCTAGATTTTGATAACTAGGTTTAGGAATCTGCTATTCGAGGATAGCGGTGTTCCAGCACGGAGACCGCTTCCCTTTTAGGGTTTTTAGATTGTGGTCTCTGTGAGCCCCTTGCCTGGACTGTGCTGTCTCCCCTTCAGGGTTTTAAATAGATGGCCCACTTCCATGGCCTGGGCAATCTTCAGCCTTATCTGAGAGAACTGCTATTCGAGGATAGCTGTGTCCAGCTCTCTTGTGCTATGGCTACTGCTTACATCAGGTTTGATCTCGGACTATGATGTTTGTGTTCACTCTTTAGCGAATCATTTACTGATGGTCTGGATATCCTTCTTGTGAGATCTTGGTCAATAGCACGGTGCTTTGCTAGCCTACTGTGGGACTGACACGGATTGGGGACCTTCTTAATATAGCTTTCTGAGGGTGGTTATATTCCAGCCATTGTTTTTGGCAGGACAGGCTTATTTGAATACAGCTATCTGTGGCTAGCTGTGTTCTACTGCAATTGTGGTGAGCCCTCTCGTGTAGTGGGCCCCTTTTTCCTAGAGCCTCGCTATCTGAGGATAGTTATGTGCTAGCTCAGTGATCGCTCCCCTGCTTAGGGTTTTAAGTAGGGGTCTCTTGAGCCCTTACCTAGACATTGCTGTCTCCCCTCTTTGATTATAAGTAGACAGCCCACATTTTGTGGTCTGGGTAGTTTCAGTCGGTCCCCCTTCTGGTAGCCCTTCCCAGGTACATAGCTATCTGAGGATATCTGTGTGCTAGCTCAGTGGCTGCTCCCCTTCCTAGGGTTTTTAAGTAGCGGTCTCTTTGAGCCCTTGCCTAGACAGTGCTATCTCCCCTGCTAGGGTAGTGAGTAGATAGCCCACTCTCTGTGGTCTGGGCAACTCTGCAGGAAGGCTATCTAGGCTAGCTGTATATTGTTTACTTGGGACTGACATGGTTTGGGGTCCTCCTTAGTATAGCCATCTGAGGGTGGTTACATTCCGGCCACTGTGATGGCAGGACGGGCTTACCTGAATACAGCTATCTGAGGCTAGCTGTGCACTACTGCAGTTGTGGTGAGCCCTCTCATGGAGTGGTCCCCTTTCCTAGAGCCTAGCTATCTGAGGATAGGTATGTGCTAGCTCAGTGATCGCTCCCCTGCTTAGGGATTTTAAGGAGCGGTCTTTTGAGCCCTTACCTAGACAGTGCTGTCTCCCCTCTTTGGGTCATAAGTAGACAGCCCACTCTTTGTGGTCTGGGTAGTTTCTGTCAGTCCCCCTTTTTGGTAGCCCTTCCTAGGTACATAGCTATCTGAGGATATCTGTGTGCTAGCTCAGTGACTGCTCCCCTTTTTAGGGTCTTTAAGTAGCGGTCTCCTTGAGCCCTTGCCTAGACAGTGCTATCTCCCCTGCTAGGGTAGTATATGGCGGGTTGGGCTTACCTGAATACAGCTGTCTGAGGCTAGCTGTGTTCCATTGTGGTTGAGGTGAGCCCTCTTATGGAGTGGTCCCTTTACCTACAGCCTAGCTATCTGAGGATAGCTATGTGCTAGCTAAGTGATTGCTCCCCTGCTTAGGGTTTTAAGTAGCAGTCTTTTGAGCCCTTACCTGGACAGTGCTGTCTCCCCTTCCTAGTGTCTTTAAGTAGTGGTCTCCTTGAGCCCTCGCCTAGATAGCGCTATCTCCCCTGCTAGGGTTGTAAGTAGATAGCCCACTCTTTGTGGTCTGGGCAGCCTCTTAGGAGGGTTTACCTGGTTATTTAGTAGCTGTGCGGGACTAGCTGTTGATAGCTCGGTGATTGCTCCCCTTCTTAGGGTTTTTAAGTAGCGGTCTCCTTGAGCCCTTACCTTGGCAGTGCTGTCTCCCCTGCTAAGGTTGCAAGTAGACAGCCCACTCTTTGTGGTCTGGGAAGTTTCAGACGGTCCCCCTTCTGGTAGCCCTTCCTAGGTGCACAGCTATCTGAGGATATCTGTGTGCTAGCTCAGTGACTGCCCCCTTTTTAGGGTCTTTAAGTAGCGGTCTCTTTGAGCCCTTGCCCTAAGTAGATGACCCACTCTCTGTGGTCTGGGCAGTTCTGCTCACATAGCATAGCTATCTGAGAATAGCTGTGTTCTTAACTTGGATGGGATGTTCCCCTTGATCTATTTGGGTTCCCCCGTTTCTGCCAAGTTGCGTGAGCGGCCCGTGGCGTCAGTGGCATGGCTCCTTTCTGAGGAAAGGCTTTGTTTGTGTCTGTCGCTTCCTTGGTGCTCTCCCACCAGGTGGACAGGCATGTTCATTAATAAATTTGTACGATCTTACCTTCACACTGTGGAAATACAAACAGGAAGACAACGAGCACAGAAAAGGGGCGTGGCTACATAAGGTCTATTGACTATCGAAATTTTTACAAAATTGTGTTAATGTGACTGTAAAGTTGTGGTCACATTTACCATTGCTCTGCGAAATTTCATGGGTGAAATACAGTCATTTGAATAAGAATCCATGCATTCGTTAATTGTACACAAGGACAAAACATTTCCCTGCACAGATTTCGTAGGTTTTTCACACAAATTTGCCGCATTGAGCAGCAGAAAGCTGCCTGATTTGAAAGTGATTTCTGTGTGGGTTGCGCTTCATACATCGCTACATTATTGACAATTGATAGTGGAACTTTTCTGCAACAACAACAGTAAATGTAGAGCAGCAGAGTACTGTTTACTGTTGCTTTACGAAATTTTATAGACGAAATCTAGTCATTTCAATATGAATCCGTGCAAGTTCACATAAGGGCGAAGCATTTCTCTACACAGTTTTCACAAGTTAAATTTGGCTTTAAATTTGGACATCGCTACACTATTGAAAATGGACGTTTTTATTGTGGGTGCAAATTTAACCGACATTTCACACCTTTTTATTGTGAGTGTAAGTTTCTCTAATGTGATGCTCCTTGAAAAATTACAGCAAGTATTACATCACATAGCAGATGTTTATGTGTAAAGGGTATTGAAGATTATAGACCCCTAAACAAGAAGAAAATTCCCTCCCATGCAGTTTTATTCCATTACAGTGTGTATATTTTTGGCTTAATGGCCATGTGCTCGGTGGTTTCTGGTAATTGATTGTATATGAGAGCTCCAGTTCTCAGCGTCAAGACCCAGTGCTGGTAATTGCCCGTGTCAAGTTGGCTAGAGTGATTGATTGTGTACAATGTGGGAGAGAAAGCTTTCTGTGAATGGGGGAATTGATTATGCATGGTGCATTCATCATGTGTGGCTTTCTGCTGTGTGCTTCATAGTAGTACACTCGTGATACCTCATGGCATTTTTAATATGTTAAGTATTGTTTTGGGTAATTATGCCTTTTGAAGGCATTTATAAATATTGAATGTGTAAGTGTGATGTGTTTTAACATCACTGATGGAAGGTCATTGGCTGTTGTCAGGAGCAACTGCAGAGGCTGGAGGTGGAGCTCAGTGAGGTGGCCAAGAATAAAGAGAAGCTCCAGCGGAACCTGCTGGAACTGACGGAGTACACACACATGCTGAGAATCACGCACACGTTCATGCACAGCCGCTCCAGGGTGAGCCGCCATTCCCCAGCATTAATGTGACAGGTTTAGTGACTTAAACTACTGTCATTGTGAGAGTATCGTGAGCAGACACAGCAAAGCTTCGGTACTCTGAGAGTCACATGACATTTATGATGTTTATGATGGAGAAACATACAAGCCTAATTTACTGTGACCAGATCAGCTTGGATCAAATCCTATCTTTGTCTTATTTGCCACAGTTAGCGTTCTTTTATGTACAAATGTAAGGGCTAACCAGTGGCTGTTCCATTATCTGTAAAGTAGCATGCCAGATATCTTATAAATATCTGAAATGTAAAATTGCCAAAATTCTTTTAATAAATAATTAAATATGACATATTTGACACAGTATTTTCTCAAATATTTGATATAATACAATTTAAAAGCAATGAGCTGAAGAAAAATTGCTAAAATGTAGAACTTAATTAGAAATTTGGAACTTTATTATTTTAATAACACATATTGTGCAAAATAATGATTTCTTTTATATTTTTCAAAATTCACTAAAATGTAATATAATACAATTTGAAAACAAATGACTTGAACAAAAATGGCCGACATATTTAAAATAAATAAACCATTTATTTTAATTAATATATAATAAAATTTATTAAAAGTGTGAGATGCACAAAATTGCTTAACACATTTTAATAAGTAACTAAAATGATTTGTTTTACACAATATTTTCTGTAATATTTGACAAAATCCAATAACATATGATCTAATACAATTTAAAAGCAAATTAAAATAGCCGAGATCTTTAAAATATTTGTAAAAATTAAAAATATATTTTTTATTTTTCATTGTTTTATTATATTTTTCTTATAAACTTTATTGTTCTTATTTTAATTTAGATATGTATAAATATATTACAAAAATTTTTAAATAATATATATTGTTACATTTTGTAATGAACACAATCATCCATTTTTTTATCAGTCAAACGGACACATTTATCAGCTAATACTAATAATTTAAAATGGCCAAATTTCGGCTGATTAATTGATTTAGCTTGTATATTCGTCAATCACATATTAATAAGTAATGTTAAAATAAACCTTCTGTTTTAGGGAGATGATTACTATCTGTAGCTCTCAGATATTTATTAAATCTTAATTGATTATGTGAATGTGGATGTGTGTGTTTAGCATGAAGCCCTGGGCCCTCAGTATGAAGAGTTCCCGTCTCTGGAGACTGAATCAGTGACAGGCTGCACCAGCATGCAGAGACTGGGCGCCAAACTCGGGTGAGTCACAAAGAGGCTCTCACTCCACACACAGCGGAGATCTTACATCTTTTAAACAGATCAGTGTGTCTCAGTCTACATCCACACCGCTGTGATGGGGCCTTGTGTTTTACGTGCGCGTGATGTTTGTGTTTCAGGTTTATCTCAGGGTTGATTCAGCGGGTGAAGGTGGAGGCGTTTGAGCGCATGCTCTGGCGGGTCTGTAAGGGTTACACCATCCTCAGCTACGCAGAAGTGGACGAGAGCCTGGCTGATCTTGACACGGTATGCACACTTTGTTTGTAAATGAGATCCACCAACAAAGTGCTTTTTAATGGCTGTAGTTATATTCAAATGGCTTGGTTTAACAGAATATGCTGCATGGTGTGAACATGCCTCTGTGTTTGTTTCACAGTTTTAGATCATACCCATCTGCCGCAGCTACAGTGTGCTAATGTATTCAGAGTGATGCCTCTGTTTGTTTACGGAGGCTCGTCTTTATGTGCTTCAGGGGGAGATCAATAAGAATGTTGTGTTCCTCATCTCCTTTTGGGGCGACCAGATTGGGCAGAAGGTTCAAAAAATCTGTGACTGGTGAGTGAAGACCTTGATGGAGACTGGATTCTTTTTATTTTAAGTTTTTAGTGCCGTTCAGACACATTCACGTTTGTGCATATTTTCTGCACTATTTGTTAGTTGTTGGTCTTTGTACACATAAATCAGGCCGAATGTAAGTTTGAATGCAAGAATGCACCTTTTTGTGTCTATTTTTATTCACATTTATATTTAACTTGACATTAATATAATATTTAATATGATACTAAACATGTTAGGCCTGTCAATTAAACAATTAATTTTAATTTAGTAATTACATTTAAGTAATTATTTAAAAAAATAATGTTATTAAAAACGTTAAAGCATTGTCTCCTGAAATTATTCTTTGTGAGGATTTATTCATTTTGTTCTAAATTATATTCAAATTAATAAATCAATACACTTTTTCTTTAATGAACATGTTTTACATTTCTGAATTAAAATTCATTTTGATATTTTTTGTGGCATTGAGTCTGAAATGTTATGGTGATTCAACTGTCCTGATATTATAATGAAGAAAAATGCCTGTTGTTTGGCATAATCTTTCATTATTGTTTCTTAGAAAAAAAAAAAACTAATCTGATTTGTTTGTTTATATTTCAAAAACTTTTGTCTGCTAAAAAACAAGTCATGTGGTGCAAGTTCAACCAACATGCAGAAGAAAACAGGTCAAAAGTCTCTTAAAATATCAGATAATTTTTTTATGACAAGGCAAGGTTAGTTCAGGTTGTAAAATATCATATCAGTCCTCCAGAATTTAATTTTTTTTATTATTTTTTAATAAATAAATAATGATATTTATTAAAAAGAAAGAAAAAGAAAATCTATTTTTTTATTTGACATTTTTAGATGTATTTTTCTGTATTTTTTATTTAAATTTTATTTTATTTAACTTAAAACTTTTCTTGAAATATATTAACTTGGCACATGTGTTTTTAAGTTATGTCCAGGATCTTTTCTGCATCATGAACACTGACCCAATTTGTCAATGAACCAAAAATGTATGAAATGACTCTCGATTGTGTGGCGTCTTATGGCTTATGGCACGAAACACTGGAAACAGTAAGGTGCTACGGAATGGCCAAAGAGATCGTTTTGAAGTATATGCCCACTAACCATTATTGAGAAAAATGAAAGTATTTTGCAGATGGAATGCGTGTTCTGTCCCTAAGTCTGTCTCCAGCACATGGGATTTTGCTTTATGATTTTCACAGTTACCACTGTCATCTCTACCCCCACCCTGAAACAGATGAGGAAAGGGCCGATGTGATGGACAGCTTGAGGACACGCATCCATGACTTACAAAATGTACGTCTTCTGCTTTCCCGGCTGTCTTCAGGGTCTCCTTAGGGGTTTGATTATTGGATGCTGATGGTTTGTCCTCTTCAAAATAATGCTGACGTTACCGCATTCACTGGAGGATTGGCATAATTATTTGATCCTGCTATTTCATAATTAAAGCATTAATGAAGCGATCTTTGCGCATTAGGTTTTGCACCGCACTGAGGATTACTTGAAGCAGGTCTTGCATAAGGCGTCTGAGTCAGCGCACTCATGGGTGCTGCAAGTGAAGAAGATGAAAGCCATCTATCACATCCTTAACCTCTGCAGCTTTGACGTCACCAACAAGTGTCTCATCGCTGAAGTGTGGTGTCCGGTCAGCGACCTGGCGAACCTGAGGAGGGCGTTGGAGGAGGGCTCAGTGAGTAAAATAGTTCTCATGCCACAGTAGTCTGCTTTTATCCAACCTGTTGACGTATGAGAAGCAATTAAGAAGTTTTAATGTGCCTATTAGACAATTACACAATCTGAGATAAGTGCTGTAACTGTAGCATCTTTAAAAAGAATAGTTCACCCAAAAATGAAATGTACTTGCCCTCAGGCCATCTAAGTTGTAGAAGAATTTCTTTCTTCATCAGAAACAGATTTGGAGAAATGTAGCATTACATGACTTGTTCAACCGGTGAATCCTCTGCAGTGAATGGGTGCCGTCAGAATGAGAGTCCAAACAGCTGGTAAAAACATCACAATAATCCACAAATAACCCACACCACTCCAGTCTATCAATGAATGTCTATTAACTTCAAACCGTTGCTTCCAGCAAGTCCTCTATAATTTTGCTTTCTTAGTTGAAAAAGTCGTCTCGTCTGAATCAGGAGAGAAATATGGACAGAGCAAGAACAGTTTACAAGCAAAAACAGTTCTGAGCTAATATGTTGGTGGATTTTGATGTGAGAGGACAACAGGGGATGGACTTTTCCACTGGAGGAAGCGTTATTATGGATTATGGACTGGATATTTTGACCAGAAGCAACGGTTTAAAGTTAAAATGTCTTTATGATGGATTTGTTTCTTACAAAAATACAGCTTTTCACTTCCTAAGATAATTGATGGACTGGAGTGGTATGGATCCTCTGTGGATTATTGTGATGTTTTTATCAGCTGTTTGGACTCTCATTCTGACGGCACCCATTCACTGCAGAGGATCCACTGGTGAGCAAGGGATGTAATGATACATTTCTCCAAAAATATGGCCCGAGGGCGAGTGAATTCTTTAAGCAAATTTTCATTTTTGGGAGATTTATTCCTTTCATTTTCTTTAATAGAGAAAAGGTGATGCCACTGTCCCTTCCTTCGTGAACCGTATCCCAAGCAGTGACACTCCGCCGACACTTTTGAGGAGCAACAAGTTTACCTCAGGCTTCCAGAGTATAGTGGAAGCTTATGGAGTGGGCGACTATAGGGAGGCCAGCCCGGGTGAGTGCAGAACACCAACTATTATTTACAACCTTAATTGAGAAGCCGCATGGCTTACACTGGGAAGTAAAGCAATAGTTCACCCAAAAATGAAAATTCTGTCATCATTTGCTCATCCGCATGTTGTTCCAAAACTGTAAGACTTTCATCTGTGGAGCACAAAAACAAGATAATTTGAAGAATGTTCATGCTGCTCTTTTCAGTACAGTAAAAGCATATAGTGACTAGTGGCTGTCAGGCTCCATATGGTTCACCATACACTACCATTTAAAAATACAGTAAAAACAGATATTGTGAAATATTATTTGAATTTAAAAGAACTGTTTTTTTCGAATATGTTTTCATGTGATTTATTCCTGTGATTTAAAGCTTCATTACTCCAGTCTTCAGTGTCACATGATCCTTCAGAAATCATTATAATATGATGATTTGATGCTCAAGTCATTTATTATTATTATCAATTTTGAAAATGGTTGTACTGCTTAATATTAAGAATTTTCAGATTGTTAATGTTTTTTGTTTTATTTCCTTCCCTCACAGCTCCTTATACCATTATTACCTTTCCCTTCCTGTTTGCGGTGATGTTTGGAGATCTTGGTCATGGTTCAGTCATGACGCTCTTTGCTTTGTGGATGGTGTTGACTGAGAAGGACCACAAGCGGAGACGACCAGGAAATGAGGTCAGAGTTGTAACTAAATTGAATTATTGAAAGTAATTGCAATTAGCTTTGGTCTATTGTTTAGCACCCATGCCTAAAATGAACACTCGCCAAGCGCCAAATGTGAGTAAAAATCGGCTTTGGCGAGTATTTGAAACCGTGTCAGTCGCCAGATGGCTGGTAACATTTTTATAAATTCTAATAGTGCAATGTTGTGAGAACATAAACGTGAACAAATGTGAACGACGCTCCGTACAGTTGACGGGTCAGTGCTGCTTCATCACAAAAGTTTAAGCCTTTGCAATGTAAATATTCAAGAGCTAGAACACACGAAACATCCGAAGCCCCGGCCTGAAAGCCGCGTCTTGAGCTCTGCTTCCTTTCTGCTCTTGAACGGACAAAAATGCCCGTCTCGGTGAGTATCCTAGTAAAGTAGTTGGTTCTTAAGTGAACATGAACAGCTTTTTTTCCGTGACTGGTAAAAAATATTTCTGGCCTGTAAATTTCCTTAAGTCACCGACCATTGGCAGGTCTGGCAAAAAGTTAGTTTTAGGCCCTGCTAATATGCATTGAGCTGTTGTAATAATACAGGCGATGCCAGTACAAATGTGTCTTTTGTTATTTACAAGTAAATGTGTGTCTCTGTTTAGATCTGGACGACCTTTTTTGATGGGCGGTACATCATACTGATGATGGGATTATTCTCCATATACACTGGACTCATTTATAATGACTGTTTCTCCAAATCCCTCAACATCTTTGGCTCAGCCTGGAGCGTCAAGGCCATGTTCACCAAGCAGGAGTGGACGTAAGCCACAAAACGCACTTTTTAGGGCCCAAGCACTGATATAGCGCCACCAGCTTGCAGCAGGAAGTGTGGCACTAAAAAAAAATTTTTAAATCCTTTTATATTTACCTATTTAAATGCCATTGCTTCCCCGTCATAGTGTTTGGGCCCGTCATTTCAGCTTGCAGCTATATTTCCATTTTTATTTCATTTAAGGATCCATGTACAATAATCATACAAATCATTGCACGCTTTCCTTACTCTGGCACAGAAATGAAACTCTACAGACAAATGCTTTACTCACCTTGGATCCCAACGTTTCCGGTGTTTTCTCTGGACCTTATCCACTGGGCATTGATCCAGTGAGTACACTCTCTCTGAAGATTTATGAATGGGTGGAAGCCACATGCTGAAATAATACATTACGGCTCAGAGTAATTCACTGATATTGTTTTCAGAGCTCTAATTTGTGGTGTTCGATTGACCTGTAGATTTGGAACATGGCCGTGAATCGCCTGACTTTCCTCAACTCCTACAAGATGAAGATGTCTGTGATCATTGGAGTCATCCACATGAGCTTTGGGGTGGTGCTCAGTGTCTTCAACCACTTGTGAGTGAGCATCAGATTATTTATGTCTTGGTATGCGTGTAATAGTAAAGGTTCAATTAATAATTATTACACGAATAAGTGATTTAGCACAAGGTTTTCAAACTGGGGTCTGAGGATCACAAGGCAGTGTTATTTTAGTATTATTGAGATACTGTTTTAAGTTTTTTCAGTAGTATAGTTTTTATTGATATTTTGAATTAGTTTTCATTTTTATATTTTCCTTTTTCATTGTATTTTAAAGTTGTGAATTTGTTGTGTGTTTCTATTGATATTTCGGATTAGTATTTATTTGTATATTTTCCATTCATTTGAATTTTATTTTCAATTTTAGTGAATTGAATTTGTGTGTTTTTGTAATTTTTATTATTTTAAAATATTTCAGAAAAAAAAACCTGGAAAATAATTTCAGTTTGAGTTATTTTAGTACATCACGTTAAACTAAAATGAGATGTAAAATGAGAAATGTTGCCTTGGCAACTAGATGAAACAAAATATTTTATTTCTTCTTCACTTTTTTACATTTTACATTATTTCAGTCTACATTTATTTTATTTCAAGTATTTTTATGGTTTTATTTCCAGTCAACTATAATAACTATAATAGCAATGGGGTAAAAATATGTAGTCAATGTATTATGTCAAAGTAATATTGGTTTATGTATATTTATACATTTGTTTAAAGATAATTTACAGTAAGAAATACATACCCAAACTGCATTAAAAAAAAATGTCTTCCTTGTGATGTACATGTTGTATGTACATGCCCTATCATTTATTTTTTCATACGTTTTAATCATTTGCTTTGGCTTCAGTACAGTGATAATTTAAGTTGTGTAATGCAGTGTAATTTTGGAAAGTTTTATGTTTTCATGTTTATATTTTTGTCGCACAGCATAAATAGGTATTTACACATGAAAATGTATAGCTACTAGGGCTGCAACAACTAATCGATAAAATCGATTATTATCGATAATGAAAATAATCGACAACGATTCTCATTATCGATTAGTCGGGTCTGCCCACGGTGCACGTCCAACTTCAGCCGGTCACGTCAAATTACAGCACTGAATAGCGCATTACGGACAAAATGCATTGTCAAAAAAAGAAAGAAATGAGAAGATCCGATTAATCGATTAACCGGAAAAATAATCGGTCAACTAATCGATTGTCAAAATAATCGTTAGTTGCAGCCCTAATAGCTACTATCATATTTTCATAAAAGGTCTTTATCAAAAAGTTGTGACACACACATAAAAATGATCAGAAGCACATATAACATACGTCATTATTCAGATACTCTCTGCATTCAGTTCTCTTTGCTCTTAAACTCTCTAAATTCTGTCTTTGCTCTTAAACTCTCTATGTATTTACAGGCACTTCCGACAGAAGTTTAAGATCTATCTTCTCTTTCTTCCTGAGCTGCTCTTTCTACTTTGTCTCTTTGGGTATTTGGTCTTCATGATCTTTTTCAAATGGCTGGCGTTCTCAGTGCGAGACTCACAGCTGGCTCCGAGCATTCTCATCCACTTTATCAACATGTTCCTAATGCAGGAGAGCGCCACTACAGCCCTTTACCCTGGCCAGGTGTGTGTGTGTGTGTGTGTCTGTGAACACTAGTGTGAGCACTTCCTTCAATCTGCCTGATGTCTGTGTTTGTGTTAATCCTCTTGTAACAGATTGGACTGCAGGTGTTTCTAGTGGTGGTGGCTCTGCTGTCAGTGTCAGTGCTGTTATTCGGGAGACCTCTGTACCTCTACTGGCTGCATCATGGCGGGAAGAGTCTGGGGGTCCACAGGGTGTGTCTGTGTTCTTGTGTATGTATGTGTTCGTATCTGATGTCACATGATATTGCATGGTACATTCATGGTCTGTTTGGTCCTACTAGCTCATACTAAACAACTAAATCAACAGAAAAATAGAATACATTATTATGGCTGTAGATCACATTAAAATACGGTAACACTTTATAGTAAGGTCCCATTAGTGCATATATTAACTTACATTAGCAATGAGCAATATATTTGTTACAGTATTTATTAATCTTTGTTAATGTTAGCTCAGGTCCATTAAATTATATTAACAGAGACAACTTACGATTTTAATGATGTATAAGTAAATGTTGAAATTAACATTAACTAAGATTAATAAATTGTTAGTCTCATTTTTTATTGTCATTTCATGTTAACTAATGTAGTTAACTAATGTTAACAACTGGAACCTTATTGTAAAGTTTTACCTAAAAAATTAACAAATTAGTCGCACAAGTTTATGATTGATCATGATTAATCACACTTTACATTAAAATTAGTAATCAGTATATTTACACTTTTGATTCTTAAATAAATGTAGAATCAACATAAAGTATTTTTAAATTATTATTATAGTTATAACCCC
>NW_015651641.1:1896188-1897538 GCF_001515625.1 Sinocyclocheilus rhinocerous
AATCATCATAATAGTGTTTGTAAAAATCTGCCCTTAAATTAATGCTGATTAAAATGTTTAATTCAATTAAACTAATTAAAATGTAAAATGCTGTTTTACAGTAATGAAATTCCGAATATAGTATAAAAAGAATTCTCTATATATAAAACATTCAGATGCGTTACGGTAATGAGAAATTGAGAGAAACTGTTTAATTTGTCATAAAAATATAGAAAATCACAATACAAAAAAAATCTTAATTATAAAATAGGCATTGTTTTCTTTATTCAAAATACTATTTATTGTTTTGTTTTTTTTATGATTTAGAGTGAAGTGTGACCTGCATGTTTTAGTGAGATTGACCCAAATGACAAATGTATGTGCACATGTGTGTAACAAAATGTATATACTGATGTATTGATGTGAGATGGACTGGTTAAAGAGGCGCAAAGATGCTACATCATATTACTTTGTGTGTAGGGCTACGAGAGAGTTCGGCGTGTGAGTGAAGAAGACCTGTCACCGTCTGTAGTCCATGATGAAGAGGAGGGACTAAGCGACTCAGGAGGGCCTCAGGAGGTTAAAGTTGACCGATCTCACATTCAGTCACCATTAAAACACAAAAGACTTATCTTGTATAAATGTCACTAACAGCATGTTTGTTCATTGGCAGTTTGATTTTGGAGACGTCTTCCTGCATCAAGCAATTCACACCATAGAGTACTGTTTGGGCTGTATTTCCAACACGGCCTCCTATTTGCGTCTCTGGGCCCTGAGTCTCGCCCACGCCCGTGAGTGTCTGGCTATACATACAAAAACACATGTCATTACATCATGGCCATATGAATCTGTTTTCTAGACTATTTTTGCATGTATTGTTTGTGTGTCACAGAGCTGTCAGAGGTACTGTGGGCGATGGTGATGCGTCTGGGTCTGAGGATGAGCTCCAGACTGGGCGTGCTTTTCCTTGTGCCTGTGTTCAGTGTCTTTGCTCTGCTCACCATCTCCATTCTCCTGGTCATGGAGGGTCTGTCCGCTTTCCTCCACGCACTGCGTCTTCACTGGTGAGCACATAGTCTCCGATACAGCCAGGTTTAATTATCAGAAATGGGATTTAAATTAAAAAGTCTTCTAGAAGAGACTTAATTTTTTTCCCCCTTTCAGAGTACTTATTTTTTAATATTAAATTGGAAGTAGGGCTGCACGATGAATCATATTTTAATCATGATCACGATTTCGGCTTCGCTCGATTTATTAAAGGGGTCATATGGTGCTATTTTAAAGATCATTATTTTGTGTATTTGGTGTAACAGAATATGTTGACATGCTTTAATGTTCAAAAAACACATTCTTTTTCAAATACTGTACATT
>NW_015651641.1:1897556-2001130 GCF_001515625.1 Sinocyclocheilus rhinocerous
TTGAAATCGCATCATATGACCCCTTTAAGCATAATCATCTGCGGTATTTGCCTGCTATATGTTTATCCTGAAAACATTTCATTTTAAATTGGCATTTGCATTATCTTGCATTGGTAACAAGCGACCACAAGCACATATGGATGCAGTTGCCAGATGTCAAGAGCTTAAATCCCCCAATGAGCTTAAGCTTTTAAGCTTTCCCTTAAATTGTGACCCTGGACCATAAAACCAGTCATAAGGGTGAATTTTTTAAAATTGAGATGTATATACCATCTGAAAGCTGGATAAATAAGCTTTCCATTGATGTATGGTTTGTTAGGATAGGACAATATTTGGCCGAGATACAACTATTTGAAAATCTGGAATCTGAGGGTGCAAAAAAAATCTAAATATTGAGAAAATCGCTTTTAAAGTTGTCCAAATGAAGTTCTTAGCAATGCATATTACTAATAAAAAATAAAGTTTTGATATATTTACGGTAGGAAATTTACAAAATATCTTCATGGAACATGATCTTTACTTAATATCCTAATGATTTTTGGCATAAAAGAAAAATCGATAATTTTGACCCATACAATGTATTTTTGGCTATTGCTACAAATATACCCCAGCGACTTAAGACTGGTTTTGTGCTCCAGGGTCACAATTTATACATTTCTTCCTAGTGGTTTATTTAATCTCCCCAACCTGGCAACCATGCGTACATGTGCCGTCTACATTAGAGAAAAAGCTCTAATGAGCTAAAAACACTGGCAAACATGTAAGTAATCTCTACTGAGATATTCTTCTTGAATAAAAGTGTAAAACAGCCTGTTTTTCTTTCACACGGACGTCTGTGCTGTCAAATCTGCAAGCAAACCATGCAAGTTGATGTTCTCTTGATTTGTGCCTATGTGAAAGGGCAAAAATTCTGATGAAATGGAAAAAAATGAAGTTATAATAATTGTGATTATATTTTATTGCAAAATATTCATAATTTAACCATTATTGTGCAGCCCTCATTTTAAGTTAATATTAATATTTTCAGTTACATTTAAAATTAAAAGGAATATTTTGAAATATTATGTTATAAAGAAATCTGTATTTCTCTACCTTCTATTTATAGATTCTTTTTAACTTTTTGCTTTTTGCAGGGTGGAATTTCAGAACAAATTCTACAGTGGAACGGGAGTCAAATTTGCCCCCTTTGACTTCTCCCTGCTGCCCTCTGTCTTTGAGCAAGATGGGTTACTCTGACTACACAACACTTTGAACAGGACACTGTAGCTTATCATGACCTATTGACCTTTGGGCACTGGACAATGACCCAGCAGTTGACTAGGAAAAAACTTCTTGCACTGCAGAAGCTCGCACTGCGGTCAGATCAGTACGCTAACCTGACAGCCCGATTTGCACCAGTCCATATCCGATGTTTCAGGTGCAGGATTATCAATTGTGGTTCCATCATGTGCTGTCATTTGAGGATTGTCAACAAAGTCCTGTTATTATATTTATCTTAAGAAATATGACTTGTATTTGGTACAACACCTTCATAAGCATTCACTGTCATATGAATTTTCAAAGTGCCATAACTATTTTTCAATGAACAGTTTTGTATGCTACACTGAAATGTACTTTTGCTTGCTTTAGCTAGGTCTTAGAAAGAAAAAAAAAACTTTGCAGGTAAACTATGGTGTAGGTAATGCTACACTGTGCAATGAACAATGCCAAATAACAAATAATTTACAATGTGATATTAAAGCATAATTTACAACATTTAGCGTGTAAAGCAGTTTTCCAGGGTAGCATTTTTTTTGTTTTGTTCCAAATGAATTCTAAAACAATACTTTATTCATATTTAAAATGAAACACTTCGGTTTTTCAATGCATGTGTTCATGGTTTAAGACCTGGCAAATTTACAGATGGTCACGGGATTACAGTTTTGTTTTTAGTGTGTTTTTCATCAACACTCCTGTAAATTTACGTTTGTGTTTCAGTCGCTTATAAACAATCTATTATTATATAAATAGTGCAGAGTGGTGCTTATGGTGATATAATTAAGACCATTTCTTTCATGCATCATTCCTCTTGTGAAGGATTTATTTAAACGGAATCTATCAAGTAGGTCATTCTGGACGAATCCATCCTCAGGACGAACCCATGAACAGATATATTTAATTTCGCTATATTAAGCTTCCTTCCTGTATGATGTGCTTTGCCAATCAAAGTGCATCAAAGTTAATGTTCAGACAAATATATAGGATTTCATACCAAAATACTCACGGAATTTAAACATTTGCAATAAATGTCCACCCCCGCTTGATTAAATGGTAGCTCCCGAAGAGTGCCATCCACGCATGCGCAGTTAGCGCAACCAAAGGCACACGAAATGGCGTCTGCTGCAGGTAAGAGCGGCGTTAAATCTTTTGTACCGTTTCATAGCACGTTAGAGATTTTTTAAAAATGTGTAAATGTGGATATACATTTTGTTGCCAGTTATAGTTATGTAGCGTAAGTTATATGTTTCATAAAACGCGATGAATCTGTTAAATGTTTATGTTGTCGAGTTTGCCGGTGTGGTTCGAACCGGTTCCGTTTGTCTGCGTGTGAAAATGGGGGAGGGGGTCGAAAACTGCGGCACTTTACATTTTGCTTGGCTTCAGACACATCCAAGTAATTTCTTTAGCTGATATCACACGAATTTACCTTAATTATTTTATACCCAGCTTATTTCATTTTGAGCACCAATTTACACGTGCCGGTCTGTTGCTTGGCAACGCTCGAGCTAAGAGGCGGGCTAATTGTTAGCACGGGAGCTCAGCTCGTATGTCTGTTGTGAATGATGTTCAGATGTGTTGTATCATAATAATCCGCTGCTATTCATAATCCTGTAAATATCAATCACAAAATTCCTCTGTTTCAACATCAGTTGTACAATGGGAGTCACTAGAATCAAAACGGTTCTTATTCTTACCTTTTTTGTCGTGTTAATTTGTGAGTGGCGCTTGCTCATTGAAACCTACCACCCATTCTCTCACTACTTTTAGACTACTATATGTGTGGTGTATATATATATATATATATATATATATGTGTATGTACTTTTTATACTATATTTTCTTTCTTACATTATTCATTTGTGTTTTGAATGAGCCAAGATAAGCGTTTTAAGTGTAACAGTTATATGACCGTACGTTCATTCGACTCTGACTCAAAGTCGTTGTTTTTGTGAATGAATTTGATATTTTAAATAAATGTTGTGTTTTTCTCGCAGATTACAACAGTTTCGGACAGGCTGGAAGCCAACAGGGGTATGTATAACCGATATAGGGTTCTCATGATACTCGTTTTTGTTTTTTGCAGTCTTTATAAAGATGGTTTATCCTTATTCACTAATAATGGACACCTGGTGCATTCATGTTTAGTCATGGAAATGTGCTGGTCAAAATATGAGGCAATCCTGTATGTATTAGTTGTGTGGGTTTATCATGAATAAACTGAGAAAACCATCTTATATTATCAGGTACAGCTCCTATGCGGCCCAGCCTTCTCAACAGGGTTATGCACAGGGCACTCAGGTAAACATCATCCTAAATTCTTTTCTTTTTTCCATGCTTTTTGTCAAGATAATTATGAAACAGGAGTTAATGCAGCCTGGTGCAAGTGACTTGCTATATATGCTTGCTTTTTGTTGTGTAGCAGTCGTATGGTCAACAGCAAGGTTACGGTTCATACAGCCAACCGGCTGACTCGACCTACTCCCAGACCAGCAGCTCCTCGAGCAGTTATGGCCAGCAGGCATATGGATCATCCTATGGACAGCAACCACCAGCCAGTGGTATGTTATTTTTGACCTTTGATCCATTTTTGTGGTATTCAAACCAAGGTCAATTTCTCCAGTATCTCCAAGCAGTGTGTTTATTCAGTAACTTCATTTTTACTCTTTGTAGGTGGTTATAATGCCACTCCGGCCGCTCCGCAGGGCTACAGTCAGCCTGTGCAGGGATATGGAGGCAGCAGCTACGATTCCACCACAGCTGCTGCCTCATCGACCAGCAATAGCCAGACCTCTTATGCTGGGCAGGCCAGTTACAGTGCCCAGTCTGCATATCCTGGATATGGACAACAGCCTGCTTCTGCTACGCCCCCCAGGTATTGGGCTTACTCTGTTCTTCGTAGTCCCCTAAAGATTGGCAATGTATTTGAGTTGGTCACTGATTGTAATTTGTGTCCTTAAGCAGCTACAGTTCTGGCAGCCAGCAGCCCTCTGGATATGAGCAGAGCTCGTATTCCCAGCAGCCTCAGCAAACCTCTTATTCTCAGCAGCAGCAGGGAGGATACCAGGGCCAACAAGGAAGCTACGGACAGCAGAGCTCCTACAGCCAGCAGGGAGGATATCAACAAACTCCTTCCCAGCAGCAACAGGCTCCGCCTACCAGCTACACCCCACCTTCTGCGTCTTATGGACAACCCCCTGCTAGCCAATACGGACAGCAGGGCAGTACTGGAGGAGGCTATGGCCAGTCAGACTATAAACCACCCAACCAGTATGGTAAGTCTGGCAGTAAGTTTGGCAGAGACTGTCTTATCCAAATGTGAAAGCTTTAGTGAGACAATTTTCTTTTACAGGTAATTACAGACAGGACCATCAAAACGGCATGGGCAGAGGTGGTTACTCGGGCCCTGAATCTGGAGGATATGGGGGCCCTGGAGAGGGCCGAGGCATGGGAGGGGGGGAGAACCGCGGGCGTGGCCGGGGTGGGTTTGACCGGGGGATGATGCGAGGAGGTGGTGGCCTGCGAGGGGGCATGAGCCGTGGAGGCATGGGGTAAGTGTGCGTTTGTGCAGTCTCACCTCACCACCTCTCTTTCCCTCAGACAGGAGCTGAAAGAGGCAATACAGGGCTGAGAGCCGTGCTATATGCTTAAATCAGCAGAAATGTAACTTCATTATTTGGAGCCAAAGCTTGAGTCATAACTGTAATTTGACTTTCTTGTTATCAAAAATTGTGTTTGAATTTATATATCAGAATCTTGAGTATTGAAGCTTTTTTTAAAATTTAGTTTGATAATAAATCCACTCAATTGTTTTGACGAGATACCAAACTGATTTTAAATCCTAAAGTGCTGCTGCTCTCAGCTCTACCTCATTATGGCCTAAGGTAAGATGATTGAGAATGTGCTTTGGGGAAAGTTATAATAATTTCAGTCTCTCATATTCCCTTTATCATTAAATATATTTGAGGGATCTTAATTCACATGAAAGATTTATTAAGTTTAGGGATGCACCGAAATAAAAAGTCTGGGCCAAAACCGAAAATTCTGGATGCATTTGGCCGAAAACCGAAAATGCTTTGTAATAATTATTTATTATTTTATTAAATAATATCAACTAATTTTGTAAGACATCTGAATTTAAAAAACACAAGCCAATGAAACAACCACACTTTTATTGAAAGTAACACAAAATTGGAAAGAAAATATATTAATATTAAATATAAATGTTATTTTTATTCAGTATTATCAGAGCATGGGAGCAGATCAGTGAATGAGAGGGTGTTGCCCAGTACAGCTGTATTACACCATGCTACAGCACAGTAGCACTATTGCAAACAGGAACAAGTATACTACATAGAAATTTCCTGCCAGTGCGTTATTTGAGCGGACTTTGCTTTTTCGATGAGCATGAGTGGTACACGAGCGGAACACACATTCATAGAGCGGAGCATCACACCGTGCAGTGACGAGGGCTAGAGGGAGAGTGAAACCTGCGCATTGAACTCTGCCAGGCAGTGTGGCACACCGTATATTTTCGGCTGTTTTTCATTTTTGGCGGCCGAAATTTTGGTGCATCCCTAATTAAGATGTTAGAGTACGAAACAAAATAATTAAACAGTGGGGAAGGCACAGTTCATTAGATCTGTGCTCCAAATGGCTGTAATAACATTGTCAGTGCATAGTGTGATCCTTTAGGATAAATCCAAAAGGTTTATTAATCACTCCAAATGGGATTCTGTAGGTCTGCCTGCAAATCACAGATTTGCAGGTAGAGAATTATTTTCAAATAGTCTCATTAAGTCTTTTACTCATTTACTCCCAATTGTAAGTGAAATTTAGGGTTATTTTAGAAAGAGACAAAGGTGTTAAAATGGGTAACATTTACTAGCATTGACCATAAATATCAGTGCAGGTTTTGAAAATGTTTCTAGTAGGTGTAGTATTGCATAAAATTCACATTGTTTTATAATAAACGATATTGGTTCCCAAAGACGACTTACAATGCTGCCAAAAGCAGGAAGCTAACACAAAATAAATATGAAAGTGAATGCAGTGATGCTCGACACAAAACTGTTACTACAGAAATGCTTGTCCCTTCATTATTATTATTATAATATTATCATTATTAACATGTCCCCTGCTCTGCATATTAAAATATCTGTTGTATTACTAGACTTATTTAACTGAGCTTGTGCAATACTACATTTAAAGTAAATTATTTTGGCTATGAAGGTAAGCTCCAAACAGTTCAAATACACTGCATTCATTTTCCCTATTAAAAAAGGGTATGTTTTCTTTATCTGTCACACATTTGGATTGCAATTGTCTTGTGCATTATGAAACTTTTTCTTTAACATGCTTTGTCGCATTTATACGCTACAGGTAACAAAGTGAGAGCCATGTAAACACATCAATACTTTTACAGTACCACTACTCAGTTCTGAGTCTGGGCCGGCAGCCTTTTGAAATGGGGACTTAAAGTTGGTGGTGTCAAGAGGTGTTCCAAATGTGTTTTTCCTACAGGAATGAGAAAATCTTGTTTTGCAACCAAAGAAAAACTGTAATAATGACCTAAACATACAAGTTTACGCTTTTTATAAAAGTGTTTTGATAGCTTTTTTTTGTGTGTGTTGTGTAATTATATTAGAAACATTTCTGTAAAGAGAAAAGTGGTGTTATGGTTTACCTGCTTTTTATTTTTTATATGACTAAAATGCATGTACCAGCTTTATGTAAGCAGATTGTTTCAGATACAGCCACAGACATGCTACTCCTGCATCTTGGTGCATTTGCCACCAACATGCGATTAGATCATTAGTGAAGACCAATATTTTCAACATTTGGGTATAGTTTTAAATATTGCATAATCTCGTTTTCATTTAGAGTTGGTAGCAGGCCTGTGTCTGAAACAATTACATCTCAATTACAGTGTACAAATTTCTGGGGTTTTCCACCTACAGTAGTAATAAAGATCAACCCTCACTTCTGCTCTATACAACCCCAATACTGTTCAGCCACTAATGTCATACAACTGTAAGTCGAGCAAGTCAGGCGCAGTGCACAGACATTGTAATGCTACAGCACCCCAACTGAGTGTTACTCTCAGCAATATTGTGTTTTATAAAGGGAGCTTGTTGAGGTTTAAGAGTCAGTTAGAACTGTGAAAAATGCCCCCATTACCCTTTTTGTGGTACTGAAGTGGCTGTTTTAAGGGATATCGCCTTCATATCTTCGCTTATTCCCCCCAGCATCGCTGGAGACAGAGGTGGCTTCATTAAGCCTGGTGGTAAGTTTAATGAGAATCACAAGACCATACACTAGAATTCTCTACCTTTTATGGGTGTTTTTCAGAAGGGAAATAATTAATGCTTTGCAGAACTACACTGCCGGCTAGAATTAAGAGTTTTCAACTTTTTCCATTGGTTGTATAGGAATGGTTCAGACCTATTTTTATTGGTTAAAAATCCTGAGTGTGGACTCCAATGAAAGGCTACTTTTGCCCTTATAATCAGGAGTTAATGGTAACTGGCCGACCCAGCCATGTATATTATCACCATTTCAGTGTTTCACTCTTTTATTCAATTTTATATGATATCCGGTATGGAGTCCAATTTGGGTCCTTGGTTTTCAAGGGTTTTTGCAAATATATTTCTATTTAAGGCACACTGGAATAAAAACTAGGTAGCTTTTGAATAGTTTCCTCTTAATACTTTTTCACAATAATCAAACCATTCTTGGGTCAACAGCATCATGGTATTTATGTCTTTGAATGGTCAGAAAGAGTGTGCCGGGGCAGTCTTGACCAAAAAAATGGTAGTATAATATTGTCAGGTGCTTGAGAAGCTCCGCTTTTAAACTAACTTATTTCTCACTTTCTTTTACTCCTGGTTTCCTGCTTGATGAAAACCTGAAACAGATGGTGACAAGGGTAAGTTTGGATTTTAAAATTTGAATTTGTCCTTTTCATCTATTTTTGTCAACAACTTCTGCTTTTAACACTGTCTGTTCTCTGCAGGACGTCCAGAGGAGCAGGATGACTCTGAAAACAGCACTATCTACATCACTGGGCTGACTGAGAACGCTACATTGGAAGAAGTTGCTGACTTTTTCAAGCACAGTGGAATCATTAGGGTACTTGATAGTCTTTCTCAGTAAGATGACATGGCTTCGGAAAGATGGATGGCTTGTTGTTTATCCATGTTACTATTGGTCTAATACTGAAACATGTAAAGGGTTGGGTTACACCATGCGTCAAATGGTCTTTTATTGAATTTCTTGAAAGTTATGATTGAATATTGTTTCATTTTTCTTTCCAAGATAAACAAACGGACGGGCCTGGCTGCTGTCAACATATATACAGATAAAGAGACTGGGAAACCTAAAGGTGATGCCACCTTATCCTACGAAGAGCCTCCATCTGCAAAGGCAGCAGTCGAGTGGTTTGATGGTGCGTTGAACTTAACTGAAATCATTCCAGAATGTCTGTCCTTTCATCATGAGTCCTCAAGATAAATAATGTTTTCCCATTAGGAAAAGATTTCCAGGGGAAGAAGCTGAAGGTTTCCATGGCCCGGCGCAAGCCCATGATGGGAATGATGCGTGGGGGCATGCCAATGAGAGGAGACCGAGGTGGCATGATGGGACGAGGAGGTACACCGTTTTAGAAGCAGCAGAAAACCTCTTAAGTTTCTGTTTTTCTTTACTGAAATGTCTGTTAAGTTGGAATTGGCTCTTCTCCTGCAGGAATGATGGGTCGTGGTGGGATGGGCAGAGGTGGTGATCGAGGAGGATTCATGCCACGTGGGGGTCCCAGGGGAATGGGCCGCGGAGGACCTACAGGAGGAAACATGCAACAGAGGGCAGGAGATTGGCAGTGTCCAAATGCGTATGTATTTCAGTAGTTGTACAGTATTACTCAACGACCCATGTATTGCCTTCAGCCTCTGATTTTGAGTCTTTGTTTTTCTAGGGGATGTGGAAACCAAAACTTCGCCTGGAGAATGGAGTGTAACCAGTGCAAGGCACCCAAACCTGAAGGCTTTGGACCTCCTCCCTTCCCTCCTCCAGGTTACTGTCTTTGTATTCAAACAACGGTGCTTCAGGTATTTGCATTGCTAGTATTCACTAACTGTCTTTTGGGGTTCAGGTGGTGACCGTGGTCGTGGTGGACCAGGTGGGATGCGTGGCGGCCGTGGAATGGACCGTGGAGGGCCCGGTGGATTCCGTGGAGGCAGAGGTGTGGATCGTGGAGGATTCAGAGGAGGGCGTGGCATGGACAGAGGCGGTTTTGGAGGAAGGGGTCGTGGTGGGCCTCCTATGGATGACATGGGAAGAAGGGGGCGAGGAATGGGACCGCCTGGCAAAATGGATATGAAGTGAGTATGTTTCTGTGGAAGTGTGAAGGTTTCGTAGCCACAAAAGAACAGAAATGCATGATTTATTTATTTTTTGCAGGGGAGACCATCGTCAGGAACGGCGAGAAAGACCATATTGAGGGATGCCTCGCTTATCAACATCTCCCCACACCTGTTTGTTTTTCACTTGATTTTAAAGTTGCAATTCCATATTTATAAATGGTTAGTATGGAACTCGTTACTGCTTTGCCGTTAGTCCTCAGTGAATGTTTTATTTTATTTTTTACTTTTGTGTTTTGTGCTTGCTTTTCTGGTCCAGAAATGTAATCGAAACCAGATGCACATGTAAATACAGGGTGTTCAGTGTGTCATTTGGATTAGTCAGAAATATATTTGTGGAACAATGTGATATTTTTTTTTTTTAAATTCCCATTACCCCTCATTTGCTTTACTCTGCTTTCGTGTCTGGAAATGTTGAATAATTAAAAAAAAACATTTTGTGGGTGTTTTAAATGCATGGCTGTAAATACTTATGCCATGTACTTGTTTTCTGCATTTACTGTCATTACTTCACCTAAATAGTGTAGCATCTTCAGTGTGACTGAGTAATGTAAATAGCTGATGCTATTCAGCCCGTTATGCCATTTCAAACAGTGTTAAAAGAATTCACCTAAAAAAATAAAATTCTGGAAAAATTTTTACTTGCTTTCGTTCGTGTTCGATGCTGTTATTTATTTATTTTTTAAGTGCCATCTACTAGAGCAGGGGTCTCCAAACACGGTCCTGCAGAGTTTAGCTCCAACCCTAATCGAACACACCTGAACCAGCTAATCAAGCTCTTACTAGGTATACTTGAAACTTCCAGGCAGGTGTGTTGAGGCAAGTTGAAGCTAAACTCTGCAGGACAGCGGCCCTCCAGGACCGAGTTTGGTGACCCTGACCCCTGTACTAGAGAATAAATCCGTTCTGAACGGACAATATGCACGAACGCTGCTTACGTATTTCCTGTAGAATCTCAGCCAGCGACTTCACTTCCGCAGACATCGCAAACAACAAATAATTAGTATTTTCTAAATAAGTATTGTTATAAACATACAAATATATAACATCTAATATTGCTTCCTGAAAGTTTAAATATTAACGGTCAAAGAGTAGTTTAGCCAAACGTTGTGTCCCGTTGTGCTAAAGGAGCGATTACCCACCTTATTCTAGCAGAATGTCTACTTTTCAGCACAGCGCCCTTAATAAAGCGAAGTATTGAAGAATAAACACTAGAGACAGACTTCATTTATACCCTTGGCTACTCACACTCTTCACCACAATACAATAGAACAGCACAATATATTCATTAAAATCATGTTTAGTATAGAAATTGTGCATGGATACATTTACATTTATTTACTTTTACAAATGTAGATAATGTAAACATGTAAATAGAAATAACTTTGATACGGGGGATGTAGTGTTGACAAAGTCCTAATACAGCTCGGCCACTTGGGAGGACTGAGAGGTCAGGCTGCTTGCTGGTGACACCTCTGTAAAGGGCACTCCTGAAATAAAAATAAAGTATTAAAGTAAATTCCCTAATTTTAATCTGTAGTCTGATCTTCGGTATTTTACATTATATTCATCTTTATAGTATGTTTGAATTATTTGACCTAAATGAATGTCATGCCATGTTTTTGTATGGTTAGAAAGAACTAATGCTCATAATGCTCTCAAATGCCCCTTAAAATCAATTTCAGGCAAATACTGCTCTATAATTTTACAATTAAAAAAAGTTCATTTTTGACACTGGTAGTGGGACAGTCCATTTGCTATATCTAGGCCTGGTCTCATACAGCAGGTATTTGTATAAATTATGAGTTAAGCAAAAATGTGGAGTTTAGGTAAAGTACTATTTTGACGAATTTATTGATTATAATAAGTAAATTCAGCAGTCAACTTTTTTTCTGAATAATGACTATTGTCCACAGAAATGCTGTATTACCCAAATTCATCCATAAACCCTGTGTATCACACAGAGCAGAGGTTGTGTTCTGTTCTGTCTCATCTATAATATTTCCAATTATGCCAATAAAAATAATTTGAACTTAAAGCATGTATGTATGTATTTATATATTACATTATCCCTTAATCAATCAAGTTTATTTTAAATAAGATTTGATAACCAAGAAACGGTTAAAGACACATATCTTCCATCTCGACCCTCTAACACTAGAATTCTCTGTTCTATTTCTGTCCTATCTACTTGTTTTCTTTTTAATTATGAAAAAAGCCATTATGGAGGAGGGCGAGCGGGACGTCATTTCTTTAAATTTCTACTTTTGTCGTCTGAAAAAGAAAAAGAAGGGAACAACATGCATTAGAACAACACTAGGGTGAGTAAATGAAAGTGAAGTAGACAGTGAATACTTCTTGAATAACAATTGAATTTTCTTCACCCAGTATGACTTCATGGTTAGTGAGCTAATTGTATGGTGTTTTGGTTACTCGAGTAATTCTATAGAAAAGATCTGAGTGAAGATGCTTGAAAATTCACCTGTATTCCACAGCAGTAACCGGTTTGTAACGCAGGGTTGCCAGGTTTCACAAGAAAACCCGCCCAATCACTACTCAAAACTAGCCCAATCGCGTTTCGGGGGGGGGAGGTCCCCATTTAAAAATCGCGTTCTGGGCGGTAAAATACACGTTTTTTTGGCGGGGTTCCCCTGCTAAAATTCGCATTCCAGGGGATAAATGTCATGTTATTGGAGTCGCTTGACGTGAAAAACAACCCGCGGCAACACCACGGACTTGGCAACACTGTTGTAACAATACGAGTGCGAGTAAATAATAAAGACACGTTCATTATTAACTGTGGCGCCCTCTCGTGGATAGTACAGCGCACTGCGTTGAAGACATCACTTCAGAAATACAAATAGCGGAGAGGAAAAACGCCGCATGACTTTGCAGCACCAAAAGCCATAATGCAAGGACCAAGAATCTATTCGATATCGGATGCGGCCCTGCTGCATTCATGCCAAGCTTATCTCGGGATGCATACTTTAGCTCTTAAACGCCTGTGCATCCTCGCATCCGTTCTCCTCTCTAATGTCTTTGCGTCATATGGCAGATTCGGAGCAATCTGTGCGTCCGCGATGCATCTACGTCACACACTGTGTTTCCCCCCAGCAGCATCAGCTTTCCAGCGCATCCCGCAGAAGCGCCGCCTCTCCTCTCTGTGACCGCACATTTGACTCCTCGCTCGTGCCCTAACCGTGTTGCATTCATGCGAAGGGACGCGCGAGGTTAATGGGAGGAGGGCAGATGTGAGGCAGACAGCAGCGCTCGTGTATCCCAGCAGCGACATGACCGAACTGGTGGTGCGGACCCTTCCGTCTCCTTCAGGTGTGCAGGGTCCCGGGCCGGACACTTATAAAGGATGGCTCTTTAAATGGACCAACTACCTGAAGGGTTACCAGCGCCGGTGGTTCGTCCTGAGCAACGGCCTCCTGTCGTACTACAGGTGCGTGCGGTGCGTTTGGTTTGATGCGCACGAGGAGCGCTGGAGTCTCTCGGTGCGCATGACTTTGCTGTGTCACCCTTTTCACCTGCGGTACATTATTTGACCTTATTTGGGATAGGAGTTGTTCAGAAGTTTAATTAAAAGGCTTGCTCGTGTTGTGGGAACCGTTGACATATTCAAGCACTAGTCATTTCTTAGCTACCCATGCTGCAACAATGCCTCTCCTGTTTAGAATTAGTAATGGGGACATCTGAAGCATCTAGCCTAGATCAAGTTTGCACCCTGCTTCAAGGGCCTTACTGAGAAACACTATTTAATATGCATATAGTATACAGTGTATTTATGTTTATAGAACACTGACCATACTTCTGTTTTTAAAATGTATCACCAGCATAACAATTTGAGTGAAAAACAAACACGAATGTCTTTTTTAGCTGCATTTGTGTAAAACCTGGTGTAAACATATTGTGCTTCAGTTCAGTCTGTAGAAAGTAGTTAAACGCTCAGTGTCATAAATTTGCCTTGATTTCATTAGAGACCTTTGGGACACTCTGTTTCCCTGAAATAATAATGCCTGATTTTAATGTGTGTTTTGTATGTTCTATTTTGCTTTTGTACTCTTCAGAGGCCTTTTCGTCTTTGCAGCTGTAAATATTAGCTTGCTATACTGCAGTGTGGATTTAGCATGGATTTGATATTAATGATGCTCTGATTCAGCACTCTTGGACTCAGAAATCCTGCAGTCATTTTATGTTGTATTTGACCGGCATTTTTCAGTGGTCGACGGCAATGCTGAGATCTAGTGAGGAGGGTACTAATAAAATGTAAATAAATATGGTAGAATGCTAGGTAATAGCAAATGAGATGAAAATAGCTGAAATATGAGTAAATACAGTCAAATCAAATGTAAAAAATTTTCACACACTAATGATATATTCACTTAAAACAATAAAACAGTGAAATGATGTAAAATTATTTTCTACAATAATTACAATAGTAAATTCAATCAAAATAATGAAATAATAAAAATTTATATTTTTAACACAATAATTACTTACCATACTTTAGTCACTCATATTAATAAAATTATGATTCTTTACTTTGTAATTATTCACAATAACAAATTCACTCATAATAATAAAATAATAAAAATATTTTACACGATAATTACTCGCAATAATAAAGTCTCTCATTATAATAAAATAAAAATATTGTTTACAGCATTATTTATCACAATCAAAGGCCTAAATTCACTCATAGTAATAAAATAATAAAAATAAACTTTTATAGCATAATCACTCATAATAATAAAATAACGATAATAAATATTTACTCAATTATTTACAATAATAATTTCGCTCAATGATAAAATAATAAAAATAGATTATTATTTTACACAATAATTATAGTAATTCACTTATAATGGTAAAATAATAAAAGTACATTATTTTTACAGCATAATTGACCCTTCGCAAAGACCCGCCCCCTTAGTTACTGTTGTTACGTCAGACAAGCCATGGCATGGTGCTCTCACGCTACACATCATGTTCTCACACAGGGAAAAATACATTGCGGAGCAAAGAGGAAACTGACAACACGCCGACAGACACGACAGAGCAGGTTACTTTCGGTATGAAACAAAGTCTCAGCTTTCAAATTTTGTCATTTATTAAGAAATTCAAATAATAAATAGCGTTTTGTGGCTCTTTAATGTGTCATTACATATCGCTGTAGCACCTCAGTTCAAGCGGCATGTGAACCAATCATCTCTTCCTCTTCACTAGTTATAGCAGGAAATAAACATGAATGAACATCAGAAGGTATCTTGGTTCAACCACTGAAAGACCTCAATGTACACCATTTTTCAAGTTCAAGTCCACCGACATTCTACTCTCCAAAAATGTCAGATTTGGAGTTATGATCGGTCAGATCACCTGTCAATCAAACTCCCGATGCAGGGTCAATTACTCACAATAGTAAATTCACTCACAAGTATGTGCACAGAAAATGTGCATTAACTATTGACAAGACTGCAAGTAGATTTTGGAACTGACACACTTATGTTGAGCATCTCCAAATGGCCAGTTAATCGTCTGGCTGATATATCAGACTATCACTAGCATATGGCTGTGTTTGTGATGCTGTGGATCTCTGACTTTCAGCTAGCTGCTTCTTAAACCCATGTCGGTGTGTGTTTGTGTATATGTAAATGTGTCTGTAGGACTCAAGCAGAAATGGCACACACCTGCCGAGGCACGATTACCTTGGCGACGGTGCACATAGAGGTGGGTGACACCTGTCACTTTGTGTTGACGAGTGGGGGGCGGAGCTACCACCTGAAGGCGTATTCAGAGGGGGAGTGTCAGCGCTGGGTTTCTGCTCTGCAGCAGGCCAAAGCAAACGCCACTCAAATTATGCCCCATTCAGGTGAGTGACGGGTCACAGTGCCAATCAAAAGCATCCCAGAATGCAGTTGGTGTGCAGAGCTGTATAGTTGGTGACTTTGAATGAATGTGATGAAATATATGATAGATTTGTTTAATAACGTTTGCTCACTAGATAATTCCCATCGTTTTCAGGTTTGAAAACTTTACTAATATTTAAAATGTGTAAAATGGGCATAATAAAGAATGAGAAGTGGTGTCGACGTGTTTGTTATTAAGTAATCTGTCTTGTTATTCAGGCTTTAATAATACATTTATGTCAACCATATACATTATTTTTAAACAGGTATGCATTCTTACCTTCTCGTGCCTTTTATTGTATGTAGAACTAAACAGGAATGTCCTTTTCTGTCTCAAAGCACTTAAATCAGTGCATGTTCCATATTATTTATTGCAGATTTACCAACCAGTTTAATCTGATCTCACATGTAAAGGCTGAGAACATGAATGCACAGTAAAATGATATCCTACGTAAAACATTTGTTCCTATGTTTTGAACACTATATTTATAAAAATAAATAAATATATATATATATAATAAACAAGACCCTTTCTATAATGAAAAGGAAACAAAAAAGCATTGCATTGTTTAAGCAAATGCCACTAGGGGGTAGCATTGTTCAAGATTTTATTTTTATATATATATTTATAAATACGCAATTATATGCAAAGTAATTATTATTTCATCATAGCTATTATGCATAAAATGTGTTTATTTTTTGTGTTACATTTAATAAACACATTTCATTGTTTCTCTACCAATATTTGAAAATAATAAATGTCTTATTTTTTATTTCACTTCTCAGGTTTTTGCTATTTCGTAGCTTGAGAAAACACATTACTGTCTTGCAGCTAAAATATATCAACATATTTGATATTTGAATTGTACAGATCATTTTACACTGTTTCCGGCTCCTCCTGTATTATTGCATTTACATGAGTCTCTTTTCTCGTACAGTTTGATGCCAAACGTGATTAATTTGCATACTGCACACCTTCCCATTCGGATGATATCATGTGCTGCTGAATGGAGTGACGAGCATATAAGCTCCGCCCACTGTGCCGCTTGGAGAATGTGAGGGAAAGAGGGAGGGTGAGAAGGAAAACAGGAGCGCGAGGGATGGGAGGGAAGCTGGGAAGGTGACTGAGGAGACCGAGAGGGAACGCTTCATTTTAACATCCTCTTCACTAAATAAGCTTTGCTCGCTTTGTATTTATCAATGATTCGATCCTGTCAAGAAAAGGTAAGAAAAATGATGAATACATATGTTTGATTGGCATTAAGCATTTGTTTTTTGTCTTAGTGGAAAATAAATTCAGACTTCATAGATGCTTTTAGCCTAGTATTATATGGATTTGATGGAATAGTCCGTTTCACATACCAAATCAGCTTTACTTTCAGCCTTGTTTTCAAAGGTCTGTATGCAGTAGCTTTTTTAATGATCAGTTATGAGTGGGAATGAGTGTACTATTATAGATTCTCTGAAGCACATTGTGGCTACTCTATCAATCCGTTCACATTTAATAGAACTTGTTTATATTTGCATGTGGTCACTTACTCTTTTATGGGCCAAATACATTTAGTGCTTACAGCTTAGTCTCAGGGATTTGAATTGGGAACCTATTGAGCTAATGTTGGATAATATGCTACATGTTTAATAACAATATGCTACAGTTATAACTACATTTGAACATTTTCTGAAGTGAATGTGAGCGATGATTGCTCACCAAATTCTTGGTTTCAAAAGAGTCCACGTTTAGGCTTCTTTGAATGTGGTCCGTAAGTTGTGTTGTAAGTGTGAGAAACACGACTGGGTGCAGAGCAGATTATCTGTGATACAAAGTAAGCAGGCTGATGGGACAAATTGGATTGTCAGACAGCCAGTGAACTTAACCTTCGCTTGTTTTCGAAGATCCTTCCAGTCTTTTACTCTTTTACGCTTGCCTCCACACATTGAATCTTCCCAGTTCTGCGATCCGCTGTTAGTTTAGGTGTGGTGATTCAGGGATGAGTCACTTGTGTATCTCCAGCAGGTCAGAGGAAGGTGATCTTTAATTGATTCTCCAGCGCTGGTGCTTTTCCTCTTACGCCTGCCGAGGTTGAGCGAGCCTCTCTCATTCTCTCTATTTTAATCCCACCTTCAGGACTCCCTCTGTCTGCAGATGTGGCTCTGTGATGTAAGATGCACCGTTGGCAGGAGACACAGGCACACAATAGCTGTATATGGGTCATCAGACTGGAGGAGTTCTCATTCGCTTCTCTTTGATTCTGCTCTCTAGAGATCCACGCTAATCCACTTTCCACCGATTGTGTTCTTGGCAAGCAGAAAATTGCAGTCTTTTGCTTGGATTAGGTTGAAGACGCTTTAGCTTAGATACAGTTTGGGTAGAAAGATTGAAGCTGGCATTTCAGTGATCGTGTAATCTTTGCAGCTGATGGGTTCGGCTTGAATTGATCCTCACTGGAAAAATAATCTAACTTGTAAAAAGTTCTTCTAACAAATGTAAAAATGTTTTTTTTTTAACAGGAGTCGGTGTATTATTTTGTGTGAACTCAAGAATACTCTAAAAATGTTTCTAGCAAAAATAATTTTGTTGACCTTACTTGGATACTCATGCGTTTGATCAAAGTAAGTATATATAGCATGTTGCAAAAGCAGGCATTATTTTATTATAATAAATGGACTTCCTTTCCTTGTTCAATATTAACCAATATCCAGAACCAATTTTTAGTTACTGGTTTATTTTTGTTTTCTGATTGACAAAATAAATAATAATAAGACTATATAAAAATGAAGTAATTCATCGTAAATAAAAGTAATGCTATATAATAAATAATTCATATTACAATGAAAAACTAAAAAATGAAAAATGTATATACATTAATTTATATGCTTTTCGCCACAATAAATAATCATAATACTACAGTGAAAAACAAAAAAGAAAATATTAATATTATTATTATCATGCAGTAATAAATTATGAAAAGTTGCTATGTAAATGGTTGCAAATTCATTTTTGTGTCTGTTTTAGGGGCTATGTCTAACTGTTAAGCTTATATCAATACATTATTATTGATAATTAATACTTACAATACAAGTATTATCAATTATTATTTATTATTAATTATGCAAACAATGTTTAAGTGTTTTATAATTTTGTCATATTCTCACCTAGGCTGCATTTATTTGATCAAAAATACAGTAAAAACAGTAATGAGAATTATTAGTGCAATTTAAAATGTAAATTTGAATATATTGTAAAATGTTATTTATTCCTGTTTTTCAGCATCATTACTCCAGTCTTCAGTGTCACATGATCTTTCAGAAATCATTCTGATATGCTGATTTGCTGCTCAAGAAACATTTATTATTATTATCAATGTTGAAAACGGTTGTGCTGCTTCATATTTTTGCTGGAACTGTGATGCGTTTTTTTTTTTAGATATAACATATTTCACATATGACACAGACCGGGTCACCTGATGATCTGATCAGGGTGCAGCAGGTCGTTTAAAGGTCGCGTTTCTACGCTTTTGTCTCCAGTCTCTGATATACAGACTGAGTGAGTTTCAGTTAACAGTGTGCCAGCATGTGGACTCGTCTCCTCGTGTAGCCGCCTCAGGCTCATACAAGCAAGTGCTTCCAAAAATGTCTTACGTCACACAAGATGCAATTTACAGCCTGTTCTCATCTATTGTCCAGTGAGTGATGGTCATGTTGTGTGAGAGAGCAGGCAAAGCGAGACGCATTAGCCCATGTTGTTGTTTTTTTTCATTCTCCTTATAGCTTCTAAAAATAGCCATCCTCCCAATTGCGTGGGACCTTGTTTCCATGGTAACGGTGTTCATTCACAGAAATCTGGTGTTTTGAATGGGTTGCTGGTTATTATGACGCCTCTCTTTCACACTGGCTCATTCAGTCATCTACTGCCCACATTCAGTTGTGATGTCCTTCAGCTCTATAATGACATCTAAATCTGGATCTTTCTCCCTCTGATTGCTTTCTGTCTGTTTGAGCATGTTATCTCTCTCTCTTTCTCCGATGGCCATTTCCTCCCATTACAGCTTCTGTTCATCTCTGTGGTCATTTTTCAGCATCCATTTAAAGCCTGGCTGAAAAATATGCTTGTAATTGAAAAGACATCCACAAAAGGACAGTTTTAGTTCTCAGCTGTCACGTCAGACCCGTCCAGCACTGCGTCTGTGTGCGTTTGTGCTATTTATTAAGTTATTTTAGTTCAGCCTGCAGCGCTGCAGTAAATTTGTTGGCTGCAGAACATCATAACACATAATAACTTCACTTATTTGAAGGAATGCGCCATACTTTTGATTACCACAGGTATTTATTTTGAATTGCCCATCAGTTTGACAAATAAAGACAAATAAAAAGTGCACATACAGAAATGTGCTTACGTTGGAAGTCTGTAGCAAGGGTTTCAAACTTTTGAATGCCAAGGACCCCCAAATATGACGATCCCCTTGAGCTACTATATATTTTAAGACTTATTTTTTACTATGTGAGAAAAATATTATTATAAAGACAACATTCAAAAAATAAATATTCATTATTATTAATAATAATGATGATCATAATTAACAATAATTATTTTGACAAATTAAAACTGACCAAAATATATGTTCATAATCCTTATCACAATAAATAGTGATCTAAAGCAACAATTTTTCCACTAAAATTTTCCACAAACCCCCTAAAACTGTGGTTCTTTCAAAGTTGCTTTGGACCTGTAGTGATTTAAAAGCTATACAAATAAATATGAAATATGTAATAATATTTTTCACATAATATTATAGTAATTTCTTTTAGCTTTAGTGCAGTGGCAATATAACATAAATGGCAATCAACATCACATTTTTAAACAATACATCCTTATAATATCACTCATATAATTCACACAGTATTAAAATAAAATATGAGCTGAGGGCTGGATGTGTTAAATTATTTTCTGTGGTAATCGAGAGCATGTCACATGCTGTCAATGTGCCTTTTTCGGAGTACATGGCGTATTTAAATTGACGCAAATGAAAATGAGGCTGTACTGGATATACGTTCAATTGTTTGTACTTTTTCAAATCCCATAAAGTTCAGCTACTGGAACTTTTTTGGAAAGACATATTGTCAATGTTTTGTTGGCTTTTCTTACATACAGTACGTACAGCCCATCGAAAAGACGGCACTTTTTCGTTTTCATTCATGTAAAATTAAAAACAGCTGCACTTCACTTACATTTACATTTAGTCATTTAGCAAATGAGGACAATGGAAGCAATCCAAACCAACAAAAGAGCAATGATATGCAAGTGCTATAACAAGTCTCAGTTAGCTTAACGCAGTACACATAGCAAGGTTTTTTTTGTTTTTTTTAAAGAATAGAGCAAGCTAGTGTTAGAGGCCTTTTTTTTTGCTTTTGTTAATTTTATAATAAATAAAAAGAAAACAAATAGATAGAATACAAAAAGATTAGAGAAGCTAGTGTTTTTTTTTTAAAGAAAACAAGCAGTTAATAAATGAATAGAGTGCAAGTCTAAAAGGGGCAACTTTTTTAAAGAATAGAATTAGAATAGAGAGTGCTAGAGTTAGAGGGTCAAAAAAAAGATGGAAAAAATGTGTTTTTAGCTGATTCTTGAAGATGGCTAAGGACTCAGCTGCTCGGACTGAGTTGCATAGCAGTGATATGAAAAGCCATGTTTCTGAATGACAGAGCCTAGTGATGCCATGTAGACAGAGAAGAGAAGTGGTCCAAGAACTGAGCTTATTATACGTACTTACATATATCTTTTCATTTGGCGTCTATCTCTCCATTTAACTTTTCTGCAGATGACTCTGGTGACGAGGGTCCACTAGCCCAGCCGGATCGTGCTCTGATCCAGGGGGCGCTCAAGACTCTGGCCAGCAAGCTTGAAGACCTGAACACCTGCAACGAGCTCATAGGGAAACACGGCGCCGCCCTCCAGCGCTCCCTCAGTGAACTGGAGGACCTGCGGGCCCCCACTGACGGCGCAGATAAACTGAAGACCGTTAATGAGCGAGCCACTCTCTTCCGCATCACTTCCAATGCTATGATCAATGTGAGTTTCAATGACTTACTTATAGTTGACTCTGCATATTAAACGGGACATTTTAGCATAAAAATACATATTTTATCTTTAAAGGGGTCATAGGATGCTACATGCACTTTTACAAGTTGTTTGAACTGAAATGTGTGTTGGTAAAAATTGTGTTTTTTACACTACCATTGAGAAATTTTAACCAAACTATGTTACAGACTTTTCATTAAGACCCTAAAGAATCATATCAACTTGTGGAAAATGGGTATCCTGTGACCCCTTTAAAAATGGCTGAATCTGTACCAGAAAATGAATGATGAATCTGAATGATTGGGCTGGTTTTTGGAACAGGCCTGCCAGGACTTTGTGGATCTAGCGGAGGCACACAGCCGGCGGTGGCAGCGCGCTCTACAGTATGAGAGGGAACAGCGCCACCACCTGGAGGAGACTATCGAGCAGCTAGCCAAACAGCACGACAGTCTGGAGAGAGCCTGGAGAGAATCGCCCAGCACACACAATAGTGAGGCTTTTTCATTGTCTGTGGAGCACAAAATGCGATGTTTTGCAGAATGTCCAAACTGCTATTTTCTCTACACTGAGTGTGAAGAATAAACTGGAGCTGTCATGCCTTAAAAAGGACAAAAAGTACCATAAAAACATGTGAACTCATGTGAACTATATTACAAGAATTATACAATAGTTTTAGTGTACACTACCATTCAAAAGTTTAGGGCCATTGAGTTTTTTTTTAAAGAAAATAATAGTTTTATTTAGCATGCATGCATTAAATTGATCAAAAGTGACAGTAAAGATATTTTAATAATAAACCAAAATTCTATTTCAAATAAATTCTATTTATCAAAGAAACCTGAAAAAAAAAAGGATTATGTTTCCACAAAAATGTTAGACAGTACAACTGTTTTCAACACTGATAATAATCAGAAATGTTTATTGAGCAGCCATTCAGCATATTAAAATGATTTCTGATCATGTGACACTGAAGACTGGAGTAATGATGCTGAACATCACAGGAATAAATTACATTTTAAAAGATAATAAAATAGAAACAATTATTTTAAATCGTAGTAACATTTCACAATATTACTGTCTTTACTGTATTTTTGATCAAATAAATTCAATAAGTTGGTGAGCACAAGAGACTTCCTGAAAACATGAAAAATTCTTACTGACCACAAACTCTTGAACTCTAGTGCTATTGTTTCTTTCCCTTTGTTATTAAAATGTATTAAGTAAAATTAAAATGAAAATGTATGAATTATTTTATTTTGAGAATTATATTAGTTTTACTGGCTTTGCAATGCAAGCACCATAACAAAGTATGTAAATCCATGAAAATTATTTTTTGCTTTCTGTATGTTATTACAGGCTAGGCTTAAAATGTAACACTCAGTTTTATAATGCTGACCCATCATTAAATCCAGACTTTCCATGTGTTGATCTTCAGAAGGTGCAGAGGGAACACTGGAGGGAGAATCCAGTGAAGAGAATGAAGACATAGAGTTTTTTGATGCCATGGAAGATTCTCCTGCCTTCATCACAGTGCCTGCAGACGATCACTCACAACACAGGTTTATATATATAAAGATCATATATGATAAGTGGCTTTTAGTCACAGGCCCAGACATCACTGTCCATTCACTGACCATCTGATATAATATATAATGACAAGAGCTTGATAAAGTAACAAGCTCAAATTGGATTGATTGGCTGTACTCAGCTTAGGTTCTCAGCTTAGTCAGAGTGCCCAGTTTTTACTAGCTCACTTAGGGTGATCTTAGTCTTCACAATTTACACTATTTTTTAGCTATTTCTCTTAATAATAATTAATGTGCTGAGACTGCTGCACAATTATTTGAATAATTTTTAGGTGTCAGTGATTTTGGATGTACCTTCCCTTAAGTGGTGCTTTCATGTAAGTTAGATGGTCTCTTCCTGTATTCTTGGCCAAAATAAGTGGATGCTAAGTGGAATAATGTTATTGTGAATATTGCGCACAACAAATTGTTTTACAGTATCTGTACAGTGTTTATCTACTCTATGCCTGAATAATGAATGATCTTCCCTAGTGTGGCTTGTGAGTACATTACATATTTACAGTAAGAAGCTATTTGATATTTCAGCCCTCACTTGTGTTTCTGTGTGTGTGTGTGTGTGTGTGTGTGTGTGTCTCAGACACTTGAGCAGTAATCAGAACGTGACCAGTGGAAGTTTATCCAGTAATTGGAGCCAGGATGACAATGTGAGTTTGGGCTTTGTTTATTCATAACATATCCAAACAGAACCACACATGCCAAATAATGTTAATCTTAATTAAGATGTTTATTCTCTATACTGTTTTCTCTGTGTTTACAGGACGGTTCTGGTAGCTACTTGCGCAGGGGCAGACGCTGTCGTATCCCAGATAAGCCCAACTACTCCCTGAACCTGTGGAGCATCATGAAGAATTGCATTGGAAAGGAGCTTTCTAAAATCCCCATGCCTGTAAGAGGAGCCTCAGATCTTGTGCTATATAGTACTGAGTTAGGAGCTATGGGAGATAATGCCCAATGATTATAATTAAAGAAATATTTCAACCAAAAAATAAGATTTGCTGAAAATGTACTCATCCTCAGACCATCAAAGATGTAGATGAGCTTGTTCCTTCATCAGAACAGATTTGGAGAAATGTAGCATTACATCACTTGTTCACCAATGGATCCTCTGCAGTGAATGGGTGCCGTCAGAATGAGTCCAAACAGCTGATAAAAACATTAATCCACAAGTAATCCACACCACTCCAGTCATATACATATATCTGACATATATCTGTGTGTGTCTGAATCCTCACTTCCAGGTGAACTTCAACGAGCCGTTATCGATGCTGCAGCGTTTGACAGAAGATCTTGAATACAGCGAGCTCCTGGACCGGGCGGCACACTGTGACTCCTCTCTGGAGCAGATGTGTCTGGTGGCCGCCTTCTCCGTCTCGTCTTATTCAACCACCGTCCACCGCACAGGGAAACCCTTCAACCCCCTGCTGGGAGAGACCTACGAGCTGGACCGTGTGGAGGAGTATGGATACCGCTCCATCTGTGAACAGGTAAAATATACATATATAAAATAATATATATGTAACATATTTTACTTACCTATTTATAGTTAATGCATTAAATGTTGTCAGTGATTGTGTGACACATTGATCAGCTCTTTCTCACCCTCTCTCTCAGATAAGTCATCACCCTCCGGCGGCTGCCCACCATGTGATATCACAGCGAGGCTGGACCCTGTGGCAGGAGATCACCATCGACAGCAAATTTCGTGGCAAATACATCTCTATCATGCCACTAGGTGATTCATCTTGAGCTATGAGTCACCTTTAGAGCACATTCACATCATTACTCACAGACACAGATACGAAATCCGTCAGTCATGGCTCCTTTTAGACCAATAACCAATTTCTAGTGATAAATTAAGTATACATTGATTGACTAGAACAAAGTTTATAATATATAAAGTTTATATATATATATATATATATATATACACACACACTGTATATATATGTATAAGTGAATATATATATATATATATATATATACACAAATATATGTAATAAATATATTGTTATATTATCTCATGATTTCTGACCAGCGTTTTAATATGTAAATTTAGAAAAAATAAAAAAATAAACAAAATCTGCCTCCCATTTTTGAAAACTCATAGGCTAGTATTAAAAACAACACTAGTTACCTGTAGTGTCTGTATAGATGTGCTGCTTCAAGGTAAAAGTTACTTCAAAGGAAAATTTCATTTGTGAAATGGTTTCTATTTTTATAGAACCTTTTGTACTGGTAAAGGTATTGTACCTTTTTTACAGCGAATCAACCTTGTTTGCTTTTATTTCCATGTACACGTTTCTCTTTCTCCTGCCGTTGTTTGCTCACAATGCCTCTCTTTGCTCTCTGCAGGCAACATTCACCTGAAGTTCCACGCCAGTGGGAATCATTATGTGTGGAGTAAGGTGACCTCCACTGTGCACAATATAATCGTGGGCAAACTATGGATAGATCAAGTATGTGCCTGGTTTCATTCTCTTTTCTCTCCTTTTTCTTTGTTCGTTAGCTGTTCATATTACGCATAACATTCCATATTACACATGTCCTTCTAAATTTATGGCACAAAAGAAGATTTTTTTTTAAAGAATATCCTGGTTATTTTTTTCTATTTAATAAATGTGTATGGGGAGAGGTGCTGACAAACTTTAAAGTGACACACACACACACACACAAAATATACATAAAGGTGTCATTAAAGTAATAAAAAGGCTCATGCTCTGTATACCAGAGTTATTTTATTATCATTATATTTATATTTATGAATATTTTGAATTAGCTTTTATTTTATATTTTAGTTACCATTTTAATTTCAGTTTACGTTTGTCATTTCATAGTGTGCTTTTTTTATTTCTATTTAGCTTTTCTATTTTTGTTTTTTTCAGTTCAATTTTAGCACTTCAATGTAAACTTATTTCAGTCAGTTGCCACGGCAACATTTAATTTGTCTTTTTTTTTTTTACTTTTTCATGTAATATTTTTATTTTATTTTATTTCAGCTTTATTTCAATTAATGAAAAAAATTAATTGTTTAGTTTTAGTGCTAAATTCCAAGTCTTTTGAAGCTGTATGATTAATTTGTTTGAGAAACTGGTTGAACTTGAAATCATTATTTACTAAAATCTTTATTGTGATGCTCAAATAAAAACATTTGATGCGTTACATCAGATTTGACAGAAGAAAAAAGTCATATGGGTTTGCAGCAACATGAAGGTGATTAAATGATAACAGAATTTTCATTTTTGAGTAAACTGTATGGTTTGAGTCCTCGTGTCCACGTGTTGAGGCATTACTCATCTTCTGCCCTCCATCTGTTTGAGAAAAGTCACCATTGACACTGTTCTTCTTCATCTGTCGTTCTCACTGCAGAGGAAACAGGAAACAATTATTACAGCTCTGGATTAAATCAGTGGGAAATACAGTTAAAATTAATTGACCATCAAGGCATGAAATCAAAATAGATCAGCTTAACTTCCTTAATAAATATTCATTTCATGTCACTTAACTCTAATCCAAACACTCGCTCTTCATCACTGCAGCTCTGTCATTATTATTAACGTATGACTCTTTGTCCTGATGCAGTCTGGGGACATTATAATCATGAACCACAGGAACAAGGACAAATGCCACCTCAAATTCTCCCCATACAGCTATTTTTCCAGGGATGTTCCCCGCAAGGTCAGTCTGTATCAATCACCCTTATTCAGTTTTCCAGCATGTGAAATGTGAGGCTGTGTGCTGCTGCCCTCTGCTGGGTAATGAGTGTAACCTCAAGACTGAGTGCTGTGTGTCCTCCTGTTCATAGGTAACAGGCGTTGTGATGGATGGTGAAGGCTGCGCCCACTATATTCTCTCTGGAACGTGGGATGATAAAATGGAAAGTGCAAAGATCATAGAGAGCAGCCACGGCTGTGGAGGATCTGAGGGCAAACAGAAAACTGTCTATCAGACTCTACCGCCAAAACTAATGTGGAAGAAATACCCTCTACCGTAAGAGTCTATCTATCGATCTATCTATCTATCTGTCTTTTTATATCATATTCTCATTATTTATATAAGGCTCGACATTGTGACCATTTTGATCGCATATGCTCCAGAAATTTAGTCTGTGCAACCTCAAAATATATATGGGAGCATTTGTGCTGTGAAAACAGCTCAATGCACTGCATTCACTGTAAAGCCCATGGGACAGACTGTGTTTGCCACTGAATCCAAATATTTGAAGCGTGAGAGCTTGATTAAACACAGAGAGAGTGTGGCAACCACAAGAAATGCTGGGACAAGTGTGTGGCAAAGAATTCAGGATTTGGTTTGATTGAAGCTTTTAATCGTCAGGATGAAATCTTTTAGTGTATATATAAATTGTACTTGTGGTGCTCATTAATTTTTGCTGGTGCTTCTAACTTTCTGAAGTTGGAAGCACCAGTGCTACCAAGTAAACAATTTAACTTCAAGCCCTGATATATTTATCTTGTAATATTTTTTTCAGTAAATTTCTACTCTCTCTTCTTTCTTCTGTAATTCCAGTGAAAATGCAGTGAGCATGCATTACTTCTCTTCTTTGGCTTTGACTCTGAATGAGCTGGAGGATAGCATGGCCCCTACTGACAGCCGCTTACGGCCCGACCAACGGCTGATGGAGGCGGGCTTGTGGGATGAAGCGAATGCTGAGAAACAGCGTCTGGAGGAGCGTCAGAGACTGGAGAGGAGGAAGAGAGAGGCGCAGGCCAACCTCGCACTAGAAGAGGGTAAGACACAGCCTCACACGCTCATATTGTTTCATACACCTAGTAGGCAGTATACAGTACAAACAGTAGGAGAGTATCTCACTGAAGATGTTTTGTCCTGGATTTGACAGGTAAGGAGGCCAAGAGCCACCAGCCCTTGTGGTTTGAGAAAAGGACTGATACAGAGACAGCGGAGAGCAGCTACGTGTATAAAGGAGGCTACTGGGAAGCCAAAGACAGACAGGACTGGAGTCATTGCCCTGCCATCTTTTGAAGCCTCTCTTCCATACCAGGACCAGCTTGCAATTCCAAGTCATCCAGTATTAGGAAAGCTGCTTTCCAATGTTTCCCATTCCAAGGAGTTTCAAAGATGTGGAATATGCAGATTCCAAGGCACCCATATGTGTTCATATATGTATCTTAATTTGGTGTGCATTCATGGGGGCATTGAGACACCTGTATTGTAACAGGCATAATTCACATTGCATGGAAAACCGTTCTTAGCACAATAGATGGAGGCACTTTATAAATGTCACAGTGACAGACGATGATCTGGGGAATGTAACACTTCACCAGGGAAAAGATTCTTCCTCAAAGCTGATTTATACCCTGGTTAATAATGGTTTCAGGTCAACTGTATGATATCCATGAATTATACACCATTGCGTGAAACAGACATATTCAGAGCTCATGCTACTTTTGAAGTATGAAGACCGAATGCCCTCAAGACTGTGTTCCTCCATTGAGCTGTAGTATAGATGAGGTGTTGTGTAGTTTCAATAGTGCAAACATGCTCCATAAACAACCTAGATAGAATCCAGATCAGTGAATTGATGTTGCTTCTACAAAATAACAATTACTAAGATTTAGATATTTAATGCGAGAATTCGTTTTTAGCTGCCCGTTTAGTTATTTAGCACAAGTGTAATGTAAATGTCATTGTGTAGGTGATGAATTACGGCTTAATGGAAATTCTCCATATAGAGTCATGGCTAAATGTTTGCAAACGTGCTAAAAAAATCAAGCTATCAAGCATTTATTTATTTAAATAAAAGAAAAAATAATACTTGCACATTGTTCCATTATATGACTCATCTGCATGCAATGCAGAATTTTTTTAATGATTATGCAAATTAAGCATGCACATCAATAGATATGCTCATATATTTGTTTAACACTCACAGGTATCAGCTCACATTTTAGGGTGTTTTGCAAACCTTTGGCCTTGACTATATTGTCAATAACTAGCATTTTGTGGTGGCAATACTTTCTAGTTTCCAGTATTAGCTGGAATACTGACCGTAAACTGTAACCAAAATGAGGTTGAAGGCTCATATTTGGCATTAAAACATTAAGAAAATTAGCAGACCACTGTTATGTACACTTAAAATGAGAGTATACCATGTCAAAACTATATAAGTACATTGTTCATAATGTAAAGGACTGACTGATATTTACTGTCTGTGTTTTGAGTTTTTCAACCAAAAGAAAGTGCCCTCAAAGAAGGTTTTGAGATCAGCTCCAGAAACATTGCAAAAATGACACTTTCCAGTGTACACAGTATTAACCAGACATATTGAAACCTTAAAAAACTGACGATTATAACTAGATAAATTGAATAATTATGATGCTGATATGGTAACGCTGAAAGTTTCAGTGCTTCAGGATGCTGCATTCCAAGGACTCTTGCTGAAGTTCATCTCTCTAAATTTTTCACTAGATAATGATGTAAATTTGCAGTCTTGGTTGTTAAAATAATCTGAATGTATCATATTTAAAAGAAGGATATTGACAATAATTACATGTGCAATATTTCAAGGTTTATCAATGGTTGGTCCAGGTCTGTTGGTTTGTTTTGAAGCATTTCAGTTCTTAACATGGCCAGAAGTTGGTGCCAACGTACTTGGGACTTGCTCTGGATCATAATTTCTCATTTTAAAGCAACTCTATGCAGTATTTTTTTACCTTGAAATATCAGTTTCAAAATCGTTCTGAGTCATCTTTCACTAAGATCTAATAGGACAAATGGTTTTTGTTTCTTTCCCTTGAGTATCTAAGTTTGGTGAAAGGCAGCAACAAATGCAGGTTTACAGCCTGCATTAGAATCTACTGTACAGTAGGCTAATTACGATAGAGGTATATTTACGACAGTGAATTCCACTCACTTGATTGTAGGGGGCGCCAAAGTCGTGAAAATACACAAAACTATGTAGAGTTGCTTTAAAGGGTTATGCCGAGTTCACACTGCACGATTTTAGCCCGATTTTTCACTCGCCGAAAAAAAAAGTTAAATAAAAAGCGCCCATCCTTAATAAAAGGGGTCATATGATGCGATTTCAAGTTTTCCTTTCTCTTAGACTGGTATTCCTTTGCTAAAGTAAGGAAACTTTGCTTCCTTCCCTGTTAACAAACGTTGGTTTTCACGAGACTCACCTATACGCACCTATACACGTTGCATGCGCAACGCTGACCTCATACATCATCAGCCCGGAGCTGCTTCCGTGTAGGACTGTTGGCGCAAGCTACATTAAAGTGATTATTATGTTTTGAATATGGATATTTTTCTTACAAAAATGCATTGATTCGCTACAGGAGGCCTTTGTTCACCCCCCGGAGCCGTGTGAGACACTTTTTTTTTATGGATGGGCGCTTTTTATTTAACTTCTTTTGGACTGATGCATGCAACACCCGCTGAGTGGCATTAAACAGCTTGAAAGATCAAAGACAATTTTTAAAATAACTCCGACTGGATTCGTCTGAAAGAAGAAAGTCATATACACCTAGGATGACTTGAGGGTGAGTAATTTATGGGCTAATTTTCTTTTTTGGGTGAACTAACCATTTAAGCTACATGGTAAAACACAACACAGTATTGTTTTAATCTTATAGCAGCAATTTAGTCTCCTGGCAACAAAAATATGCGAGTGAATATGAAAGTGAATTAATTATTTATTTTTACATGATCTTCTCTCAATGTTTTGCATTCATCTCATGAACAGACATGTTCAGCTGTAGTTGCACTCAAATAATTATTAATTTAACATTGATAAAACGTCTGGATGTTTTATTCCACATCGACACTATAGAGTAAATATGTGACAATATTCTCACTTAATCCTCTTTATAGTGACGGTACTATTGTTGCACACTGAACAATCCTGATCCACTGGTTCAGAAGGGCAGATTTTACCCGTACTTTACCTGTACAGTACTTCATCCAAGGTTAAACTGCTCATCAAACTGGACTCGAAGGCATTTAAAGGAATAGTTCACTCCAAAGAGAAAATTTGCAGAAAATTTACTCACCTTCAGGCCATCCAAGATGTAGATGAGTTTGTTTCTTCATCGGAACAGATTTGGAGAAATTTAACATTACATCACTTGCTCACCAGTGGATCCTCTGCAGTGAATGGGTGCCGTCAGAGTGATAGTCCAAACAGCTGATAAAAACATCACAATAAAACACACCACTCCATTTCATCAATTAATGACTTGTGAAATGAAAAGCTAAGTGTTTGTAAGCAACAAATCAAAGAATCAATCAATTAAGGCATTTTTAATGTTAAACTGTCTCTTCTGGCCAAAATATAAATCTGCTTCCTCCAGTAAAAAAAGAAAAAAAAAAGTCCATAAAATCCACCCACATATTTGTTTAGAACTGCTTTGGACTTTTTGCTTGTAAACGATGCTTGATCTGTACATTTTTCTCTCCTAATTCAGGCAAGATGAAATTTTCACTGGAACAAGCAATATTATGGATAGAGGACTCATATTTTAGCCAAAAGCAACTGTTAGAAGTTAAAGGGGTCATATGATGCGATTTCAAGTTTTCCTTTCTCTTTGGAGTGTTACAAGCTGATTGTGCACAGATAAGATCCCTGAAGTTGCAAAGACTAAAGTCTCAAAACCAAAGAGATATTCTTTATCAAAGTTAAGACTCTGCCACGCCCCCCTAAAACGGCTCATTCTAACACGCCCCCACATATCTACCCCACTATGTGGAAATATTTGCATAATGCACCCAAATGTGCAGTCTTAACCGTGGCTTGTGTACTGCAAACACATACCAGCTTCATCACTGTCTGTGACGCGACTCTTGTTCTGTTCCCCTTTCGGGCTTGAACTGATGGTAAAACTAACGACATTATTAACTGTCTTTACATTTATTTTGAAAGATGAAGCTCGCGATTATGGTAAGGGGCGTTACATTTCCGACGAGTGCTTGCGGTGTTCGGCCAATCACAATGCGCTGGATCAGCTGGCCAATCAGAGCAGACTGCACTTGTGGAAGGAGGGACTTTGTAGAAAACGAAGCGTTTGAGAGAGGCGGGGCATAGAGGACCTACAATAATGTACAGTATTTGAAAAATAATGTGTTTTTTGAACATTAAAGCATGTCAACATATTCTGTTACACCAAATACACAAAATAATGATCTTTAAAAAAGCATCATATGACCCCTTTAATGTCTTAATGATGAATTTGTTACAAACACAGCTTTTCACTTCACAAGTCATTAATTGATGGACTGGAGTGGTGTGGATTATTGTGATGTTTTTATCAGCTGTTTGGACTCATTCTGGCGGCACCCATTCACTGCAGAGGATCCATTGGTGAGCAAGTGATGTAATGCTACATTTCTCCAAATCTGTTCTGATGAAGAAACAAACTCATCTGCATCTTGGATGACCTGAGGGTGAGTACAATTTTAGCACATTTTCGTTTTTGAGTGAACTATTCCTTTAATAACCATCCAAAAAAGCTAAATTGGGCTAAATGAGGGAGAAGTAAAACGAATATGGTTATATAGAAATATATATAGAAAACGATAAAATTGTTAACTTAACAAACAAACAAGCATTCTCTAGATGTTGAAGCATATTTTGTAAAAGCGACTGACTGTCCACGTGCCAGCAGCAAGCGATGGGTCACCTCACCTTGCAGCGGCCGCTGTGAATGAATAGACGCTTCGCGGGGACGTATTGCACAGCTAGAAAGCTATTCTGGCAACAACTGCCCGTTCACCGAAAGGGCCGATGGTATCTGCGCGCAGGATATAATAAACGCATCTAGCTTCAGCAGTGCGGGAATAAGGTAAGGGACAAGGGAAATGCATTTGCTCACACGGGACATGGTACTGCTGAAATCTGCTCTGTTTAAGATGCTCTTACACTATGTTGACGCGGACCGATGTGTTGATTTCCTCTGTTAGACCGCTAAACGCCCGTGTGAGGTCTGCTAGTGTCCTTCATGAGCATTATAAGGAAACGTTTTGCTCTCATGATTCACTGGACGTGACTAAGATGTGCTGATCAAGACAAGTGCATCCTTCATATGATCCGACAGTCGTATTACCCAACGGATAATGCTATAATAAGAAATATACAGACTATGCACACGTTTTGGCTTGAACAACCCCCATGGAAATTACATTTACAATCGGGAAATAAAATATACTGATGCTGCGGTGACTAGCGTCATACATACACATATATGTACGGCCTCAATTTATGAGGCCATTGCAAGCCTCATAAAACTGACAAAATCTATGTCGGTTTTGGTCAGTTTAGCTGGGCTGGTTAGTAGTCGCAGTATCGGGCACCCCATGACGGGATTCCGGATGAAATACGCCTCTATAATGGACAACAGAGCGACCATTTGCTGTGCTGTGACTGTCAGTGTAAAACACACCGACAGCAGTGAAGTCAGCAACAAAAACCTTGAGGGACTCGCTATCCCGACTCTTTAACCAACAAAGTCCGCAATTTGTTTAGCATTTTCTTACATCGAACCATTTTAATACAGTATTTTGAATAAACTAGGAGCGGCCAATCCAAAACCGGCAGCGCAACATGAGCCGATTTCTGATTGGTCCGCTGACGTATTACATTTTCCTACGGTCTGTGTGGTGGAGGTGGGGATTCATTCCAGTGACTCGGATCTTTTGAATCAAATGATTCATTCGCTGGTTCGTTAAAGGGGTAGTTCACCCAAAAATCACTCATGTCGTTTCAAACCAGTATGACTTTCTTTCGTTTGCGGAACATAAAATAAGATATTTTGAATAATGACAGAAACCAAATTGGTTTGGTTACCATTGATTTCCATTGTCTGAAAAAATATTGAGACATTTTTCAAATTGTCTTCTTTTATTTTCCACAGAAGAAAATTATGACAGAATTTTCATTTTTGGTTGAACTATCCCTCTAAGTCTGGGGTTTTCAATGTTTTACATGGACCCCCAAATGTGATCATCCTCATGCGAGGGACCCCCATCCTAATATTTAAAAGGCATTATATTTATAAGACAAATTGATTTAAATAATAATAAATATATAGTTTTAACTGACAAAATCTAAGTAATTTTTTGGTAAATTTAGTTTAGCTGTGCTGGATAGTCGTTGCAGTTTCGGGCACCCCATCACGGGATCCTGGATTAAGTAAGCCTCTATAATATATATATATATTGAGAGAGAGAGAGAGAGTGTGAATGAGAGACTATTATTTGGAAAATATTTCGTTTCTATTACATTATTATGGTTTTCTACCCATTATACTGTTATAGTACTGCATTTATGCATTTTATTTATGCCTTTATTTATTTACTCATTTAAATCCTTTTGATTAATTTCTATATATTTTTATTTAGTTGTCAAATTTTTTATTTACCCTTTTATTATATATCTCCATCTTTTTTTATTTATTTGTACATTTCTTACATTAAACAGTGCATAGCATATTATTCTCACCATTTATGTCATATTAAGATGCTATTTCGAGACAGTGAAAGAATCAGCGAAGATCCGTTCAAATGAACCGATTCGCTCGCCGGAGCCTTACGTCACAAACCAGACCCGCCTCACACAATAACACGTGTAGACAAGCCGGAATGTTGTTTCTGTCCGCTTCCAAAACACACGGTTGCTATAGCAGGTTGAAACAGGCAAGAAGTCACACTCGGCTTCAGTTGCTTCAACACAGACTGAATTAATCATTAACTCGTTTAATACGTTTTTTGATTCGCGGACATGAGTGATGTATTTACGTTGCGAACTTAAGATGTGTTTTCCCTGCAGGTGCGAAGATGAAGCGAACATGATCAGCACCGATGGCCTCTCCACCAAGTGCGAGGAGACCCGGGACGCCGGGAAGCGGGGCAGGCAGCCGCCAGAAATGCTGCACCTCATGTTCGCTGTGTCCGTGTGGCTGGTGACGGGCACCACTATATCCAGTCTCAACAAATGGATATTCTCCGTGTACAATTTCAGATACCCGCTGCTTCTGTCAGCCCTCCACATGCTGACGGCGATAGTAGTGGACTACGGACTGATTAAGTGCAGGGTGATCCGGCACAGAGGCGTCTGCGAGCAGGATTTAACCACCAGCGCCAAATGCAAAGTATTCCTACTGAGTTTGACATTCTGTGCCAGTATCGCGTTTGGCAACGTGGGACTCAATTATGTGCAGCTTTCGTTCGCGCAGATGATCTACACCACAACGCCGCTGTTCACGCTGGCGATTTCCACGCTGATTCTGGGAAAGCAGCACCACTTCCTGAAGTACACCGCGATGATGCCCATCTGCCTCGGGGCGTCGTTCAGCATTATGGGGGAGGTCCAGTTCGACCAGACCGGCTGCCTGTTTGTGTTCGCCGCCACTATGTTAAGAGGCGTAAAAACCATTCAACAAAGTAAGTTTATTTTTAAATCATTATTAATGCCATATACAAGCAGGGTACAATGAGAAATATTCAATTAAAAAAACAAGGAGAACAAAAAATATAACAAGCCAGTTCTAGAGTACAACGAATAATATACAATACAGTAATATATATATATATATATATATATATATATACACACACACACACACACACACACACACACACAACACACACACAAAAGAGGAAAAGGGTGCTTCAATAAAGCGTTGAGAATGTTGGAATCATTTAAGCGAACCGGTTCGTTCGAACAATTCGATTTAATGAATGGTTCACTCAAATGTGTTCCAATCACTTATCTATAATAGAGAACGTCATTATATATAGATCAGTGGTTCCAATACTTTTTTTTTTTTTTTTTTTTTTTTTTAATTTTTTTTATTTTTTTTTTTTTTTTTGCAGTAAATGCTATTACATTGTTTTCGATTTAGTAATATAGATTCAGGGTTTTCACAGTCATGGAAATAATTGGGAATTTTAACTGTAAATGTCAAAGTAATTGATAGATTCATTCTCATGTTCAGCTTTAAAATATTTTATTGGCTATAAACAGCTTTTTGTAGAATTATTTATTTATTTATTTTTTGAAAAAGAAGAAAAAAAATCGATGCAGTGACCACGAACGGGAAAAGTCAAAGTATTGTCATAGAAATGAATAAAGGTCAAATTAAGGCGTGGAACAGTTTAGATTCCTAAACAAGTCAAGTGATTCTTAACGCCCTTTGAATCGTTTTGAACGAATCACCAAAAATAACGATTCGTTCGAGAGTCGGATGCCTTCTAGTGCGCTTTCTCATAGTTGCAGAGCGTTTTTCTGATCACTTTGACAATAAAACATGTGTACACAGTAGAAAGGAATTTGAATCTGTATCTAACTTAATCATTATTCAAAAAGCCACCGGCTGTTTTAGTGACATATGAAAATATTCTTAACCAAATGTTCCTGAGAGCAGAGCCTATTTTTGTCTCCATTCGGCTAGTTCACATTCTCTTGGTCATTATTTATGTAACTTCCTAGTGTGTGTCTGAGTCAGAGTGGAGAAGGTCCTGTCTGCCAACAGCTGGCACATCCCGTTCCAGACACTCGCCCATGAGCGCTGCTGCTGTTGTTCTTCTCTAACCCGATTTCCCAAGCAGCAAATGACCTCACAGTAACGGATAGGGATTGGACTCTTGACTGTTTTTGATTTCTCAAAATGAGAGTCAGCTGAGCTCCATTAGTTTAAGTGACCTCCTCCTTAGAGTAATTATGTAGGTGACTGGCCCTAAGAACATCAAGGAGTGAGACCGGACTGAGGGCAAGAGTCTGTGGCAGAACTGACAGAACCTGTTTTGTACACAGTTAGTCTTTTTATGACTACATATCTCGTCACATACAGCTGCAGCCGTGTATGCTGATGTTATTCAATGCTATGTGTGTCAAAGAAAATTATTTAGTCATTGTAGAATTACATAACATATCCTGCAGTTTGCATGCAATCTAAATGGGCAGTGCCTAGTTTTTAACAACATCAGCGTTGTTTGTTGATGTGTACAGTACAGCTATGATGGGTCAATATTAGGAAACAAAGAAGGAGCCGAGGCCAAATCCTTTTATTATTATTAACACTACTAACTACTGCTACTACTACTAATAATGTAAAAAAAATAAATAAATTAAGGCAAATATATATCCTTGGTCAGGGTGTGATATTACTATAATTATTATTATTATTTTTAAAGGGGGGTTTGTGAACAATAATGTCATCATTGAAAACTTAATGTAGAAATTTAAATGTAGAAATACAATGTAATTCATATACAGTGAACAGTAAAAATACAGAAAATAAATAAAAACTAAAATAAATGTTTAATAATTTATTAACTATAAATTTAAATATATAGGCAAACATATGTTATTATTATTATTATTATTATTATTAGTTTTAAAAAAAATTTAAACCAGAGGGGGTATATTAACAAAAATTATTACAAATTTAATGTAGACGTTTAGATGATGTAGAATTAAAGTATAATTAATGTAAAATGAATAGAATAAAAATGCAGAAAAATATTCTTTAAGCTGAATTAACTAAATTACATAGATGTTTAATAATGTCTATAAATGCATTATACAATTTACAGCCCCCAGAGATATTCAGAGATATTAAGTTGTCAAACCTTTAACACATTTCAGCCATCCATCCCAACAAATCTGTATTATCTTCATTCCATCTTAGTCCAGTATAAGTCATAGTGTTGCGCACATTTTACTAGACTGTTGTGTAAAATACACAAAATACAATGAAAATCTTTTTGGTCCCATGCCATGGAAGAGTTGTGGCAATTACAGTGCATTGATTAAAGATAATCTGGACTCATTTCGTCAAATGATAACATAGTAGGCCTATTAGTCCCATTACTCATTTTTCATTCAGAAAAATGTTTATTCATATGTATATATATATATATATATATAAAGGAGAGATACTCCATGTAGGCTTATGTAGGTCATCTGTTGGTTTTATGTTTCAGTGGCCTATTTTAGTTGTGACCGTTGCATCACAGAGATTAAGGTTGTTTACATCACACCATAGCTCAGCATGTGCTTTGGTAAATGACAATCCAGATGGCTACAAAATGTGTCAGCAACTACATATGGAGGTATAATAGCTAAACTGACACGCTCTTTCTTTTGTATATGTATAATTATCAGGCATCTTGCTCCAGGAGGAGAAGATCAACGCTGTCTTCCTACTGTATCTGATGTCCATCCCCAGCTTCTGCATCCTGGCCATAGCCGCCCTGGTTCTGGAGAACTGGGCCACGCTGCAGTCCCCTTTCCAGTATGACCACCACCTCTGGGGTTTCATCTTGCTCAGCTGCCTGGGTTCAGTGCTTTACAACCTGGCCAGCTGCTGTGTCATCACCCTGACCTCCGCTGTCACGCTGCACATCCTGGGCAACCTGAATGTGGTGGGGAACCTGCTGCTGTCCCAGCTGCTGTTTGGGCACGAGCTGACGGCTCTAAGCTGTGCTGGAGCTGCGCTCACCCTCTCAGGCATGATCATCTACCAGAACTCAGAGATCATCGTAGCTTACATCGACGCACGGAGAGCCAGGACACCAACCAGTGGCAGTGGAGAGGACGTGGTTTGTGTTAAGGAGAATGACTCGAGCATATCAGAGACTCCAGAACCTTGTTCAGAAGAAGAATTATCTGCAGAAGCAGCTCAAGAACCTAATGAGAGGACAGAGAATCAGGTCCATGAGAAAACGGAATGAAGAGACTAAAAGGCTGTGTTCCAAAACCTAGTGAGCTGCAGTGCTGCTGTCTATAGCCAAACACCATATAACCAAAGTCCATAAGGCAGCAATTTTGTTCGTCATACAAATAGCGCTCCTCACCCAAAGCGCACGAGAAACTCACCTCACAAATGATTTTAAATCCCAAAGTGTACATTGCTTTTGACTTGAACGCTAGAATTTGCGTGCAGCTGAACACTTCAAATGATACTTTATTTGATATTGAGCGCTCGACACGTGGCCACTACAAAAATTTCAACTTTGTCTAGTGTCTGCGCCGTTTGCTTCCAGAAGTTATGGGTGATAAATAGTTTTGCTCATGTTTAAACTAGAATTGCGTGTATCTCTTATCATCCCTTAACACAAGCTTTCGTCAACGTGGCCGTCTATTGTTGTTACTGAGTCCAGTGTGTTCACTGTTTTTTTTTTGTTTTTTTTACTTTAAAGTTGCCACCTTGTGGACAAACTAATTAGTGCAGAAAAATAAAAAAAGACTCACATGTGAGTTGATTGTACAGAGCATGTGCGATTAGAAAAATCTGTCTGCGCACATACAAACCAAAGTATACTTTGGGCTTAAAGTTTGGCATTAGCATGTTGCTAAGCTAACACTGTAATATTCTAATAAGCATAAAATACAGAGCACACCAATAGTGGATAAAATAGTGTATTTTTAATTAGATTGGCCTATTTCATTGATTACATTTCAGTCCTGAATGAATCAGAAGTATATTTACATTCAATGTTTGCCTGTTTTGTCCACTATTTTGACTGAGCTCATCACAGTGCAGTATGTATCATAAAGGATATGTGTAATTCTGATACTAGGAAGCTTAGATGAAGATGGATCAGCCTTCACACTGGGAGTGGGTCTATGATAATGCAGCCTACATAGGCAGTTGACTAGGTTTTGGAACAGAAGACTGAGCATCATCCAGTGTTAGCTGGTTTAATATGGAGTCTGATTAGATACGAGGTGTCCTGGTTGGCAGTGATGATGGTACTGGAGGTGTAGTTTTCCCCAGTACCTCCTCACTGTGCCAATATATTTAATTGCAGTCATCCTTCCAATGGAGAAGCACCATCTACCAGAGACTGACTGAATGACTGAGCACAGACCTTTTTTTAGCAGGTGCTGACCGCAACAGTTTGTTTGGATTTTATTATCTCTGTTTTTGCCAACACACACTTATAAGTGTGTGAAACCTCCTGCAAGAGCAGCGGGAAGATCTCCAATATCCTGCCATATTCATTCTGTGACTGTGTCTATCTAATGCACTGTGAAATACAACTGCTCCGTTTGCTCTGGTCCTCTTTAACGGGCAGCATAGCTGTTAATGGACTTGTTCGCACTTTTTGAATACTAGAGATGGACACACACAAAAATACATAGGAATAATGTATTTTTAGATACTGTAACTCAGCCGTCTTGATTTGGTGATATGGGACGGTAGTTTTAAGGCAGCTTACTGTAGGATGCCACGTTTAAACAAGTATGCTGTGTTTGTTACAGCACTATCAGTTTTCATCTTGGTTATGTTTACATAATGGAGACGAGCACGAATACTGGCTCCTCGCTTGGGTTCACTTTTATTCAGCTTGGTGCGCTATTCAGAAATTTGTTTTATACCTGTCTGGTTTAGTAGAAATAGTCAGCTAATATTCTTCCTCAAATTAATACAAATATTTTTTTCTTCTTATGTCATTACTGCAATGCATCTGAATGTTTTGGGGTTTTTTTGCATTACGGAATTGACTTTTTTTCACATTGCAGCAATGAGAACTAGGAAATTTTCTCTCCAAGATTGTTTGGTTTTTTGAAGTGAAATATGACCGGGCCTGTTCCAGACAAGCTTGAGTGAGATTCACCCAAACTAACAGCTGAGAACATTATTTTTTTTTTTTTAATAATGTTATGAATAAAATCATGTTCCATCATAGGCAGGCAGGTTTAAACTGGTGCCTCTTATGTAATTCTCAGTGCAGGTAATTATTAATAGGTTTCTCTAAGGAGTATCATACATCTTTAGCACACTATGATCTCTTAGGAAAAATCTAAATGATATTCATTGTCCTCTTTAAATCCTCCACTAAAGGCCTCCTTGCTCTTGCTCGTCTCCTCTGAGTGGGTGCTCATGTTTTTTCATTAATTTCTTGATTGATTTGTTCTGTTGATTTATTGACGCCTGCTGGACAGTGATTTGTGCGTTTTGATGCTGTTACAAAAAAATTAAAAGACACTAACAGAGGTTCTAGACCAAGGTACATATCAAGGTCATTCCCTCAGAGTTTTGTTGCCATCTGCTGGATAGAAAGCATATTATTAGGCTACTATGACTTTGCTTTTAACTGAATTGAAGTGCATTAGATGCAAATATCAGGCAGTTTGCCTGTTTCCCAGCATGCTGGGGTTTAGTATGTCATCATAACAACTCACTCAAGCCATTTTTGGGTTCTTAGATTTGGCTAACTGGAAATGAATGAGGATGTGAATGTATCTTAGTGGGTGTTAAAGTGTAGGCAGTTTTATGGAGCCACGATAAAAGCCTACACTGATTCAAGTGTGCCTACCTGAGGGCTGATTTCATAAGGAATCGCCAGCCTTTTAAGCTTTATTTATTAAGGTCTCAACTGTGCATCGATGCTTCAGCAGTTGCACTTACTACAACAGCATCATAGGAAAAGCATTGTACAACTTATGGAGCCACGATAAAAGCCTACACTGATTCAAGTGTGCCTACCTGAGGGCTGATTTCATAAGGAATCACAGCCTTTTAAGCTTTATTTATTAAGGTCTCAACTGTGCATCGATGCTTCAGCAGTTGCACTTACTACAACAGCATCATAGGAAAAGCATTGTACAAGATCAATCTATGATCGATCAATTTATTTGGTGTGTTATCCATTGTTAAGGGTGGTATGTTTTTAAATTTACACAAGGGGGCGCTAACACTTCTATTAATCGGCTATACAGGCATAATTAATGGTCTATGCCAGGGGTCACCAGTCACGGTCCTGGAGGGCCAGTGTCCTGCAGAGTTTAGCTCCAACCCTAATTAAACACACCTGAAACAGCTAATCAAGGTCTTACTAGGTATACTTGAAACTTGCAGGCAGGTGTGTTGAGGCAAGTTGGAGCTAAACTCTGCAGGACACCGGCCCTCCAGGATCAGGTTGGGTGACCCCTGGTCTATGCTATGGCAATAATTTCAAAATGGCCCATTAAATAGCCTAGCTGATACACCAGTCTATAGGTCCAGTCACATTTACTGTTGACCACCGGAATTGATTCGCATAAGGTCGTAACATTTCCCCACATGTTCTTCATGCAAATTCTCCTCATTGACCAACAGAAAGCTGATTTGTTTAAAGGGTGACCTCTGGGTAAACTGTGCTTCATACATTGCTAAACTGTTGACAGTAGCCAATGGACTTTTTTTAGTTTTTAGTTAAATTTCGCTAATGTGACCGCACCTTATCACTGAACGTGGCACTGCGTATTCATACTGTGTAATGTTCGTCACAAGTACAGCGGTCAACTGCAATTACGGTAGTATAAAAAATACTTATCAACAATGAAAGCAAAGTTTCTGATACTTTTTCACCGTCAAACATGAGGTGAGGGTTGTCAGATAAATACCTCAGATTATTGCTTATTCCTGTGAAGAATTTGTTGACATTTTACTGGCTCACTAATGTACCGGATGAAGTTTCGAATGCTGAGATCTCAACACTGAGTGACAGTCTGACAGTTTTGATATGTCTTTTATTGATTGCAGCACAAAATTGCACTGATGATTTGCATAACTGTATGGCTCCTGTGTATATATGGTTTCTGATGTCAGCAAAATATCAGATGTAAATGCTTATTTTATTATATTTATGTATTTTACAATCATGAAAAGCTGTTAATATACTGGTACAAAAACACACAGTCTCATGCCTTCTGCTGTCACACATGTCAGTATAGCAGTATGCCATTTTAGTACTATCTAGCAGTATGCTAAACCTGGTTAGAAATATGTTAGTAACATGCTAAAACTTATGTATGTGTAAAATGATGCTAACAACATGCCAAAACATGCTAGTAATGTGTTAAAACATACTACAGACATGTTAAAACATGTTAGCAACGTGTTAAAACAGAAATATGTTAAAACATGCTATAAACATGCTAAAGTATGCTAGCAACATATTAAATCAAACTATAAACATGTTAAAGCATGCTAGAAACATGCTAGCAACATATATCAAACTATAAACATGTTAAAACATTCTAGCAACATGGTAAATCATACTATAACATGTTAAAACATGTTAGCAATGTGTTGAAATGTTAGAAATATGTTAAAACATGCTAAAATGTTAAAATATGTTAGCAATGTGTTAAAAAAATGCTAGTAGCATGTTAAAACATTAGAAATATGCTAAAACATGTTATAAATGTGTTAAAACATGCTAGGATGATAGTGGTCTAGTATGGTCTGAGATTTTGTTTTCCTGTCTTTAAAAATAAAAAATACTGTGAGGAACTTAAAATGGAAGTGAAAGGGGCCATTAAAACATCGACTTTCGATATTATAGCCACAAGATGTAAACAATATGCATGTTAAATTTATAATTTTAGCGTGAAAATATCAATTACCAACCTTTTCTGTGTAAAGCTATCTACAAATGTACAACTTTGTTGGTGTCACAACATAACGCTGCACAGTTTAGCAAAACTAGCATGTTGAAAGTTATGAAACATTACATTGTAAGTGCCTTTGCATGACTCTGTCACTATAACAGCACCATCTTTTGTATCTTTAATATGCCACATTAATCACAATGACTCACTGAACATCCAGTCTAAGTCAAGGTTTCCTTCACCCTCACTCTTTCCATGTGTCATGCTAGCTCACCTCTGCCAGCAAATGACCGCGATACCCATCAGCCACCACTAGGTGGAGCCAAACACTCCTTTATCATTACACACACAGAACGCCTCCATCATACTGTAATGGTGTGAACATGAAAATTTACATGTGCCAATGACATTTCTGGCCCCTGCTTTTGTAGATAAATACCGCGACGTACGTGTTTATGTCTGCATAGGAGAAAAAGATGAGTCTGATCTGTGTAAACATGGAGGTGCTGCTAGGCAACATCATTCTTATGCCTTAATAAGGCAGTGTTCTCCGTCTGTCCACTCGTTCACCGTTTAGTTCTGCATAGAGCCAGGCCACCTGCTTATACAATCATTGTCAACACACAACATGCTGGGGGAGAACCGTTTATCTCAATGTTTTCTTTCCTCCGGTTTTCAAATGTATAAATACTCTGATGCCACTTCTGAAAGTGACAGTGTTTAGATAAAATGATGACGCAGTGTGATCTTGTGAGTAAAAACTGACAGTAGGGAAAGATCAGGACAAGCAGTGCCAAATATGTCACTAATACTTAATGTCCCGTTCTGCTCTTTCCACATTTTTTTTCCTGGTCCCTTCAGAAGAGGGTGATGAGGGTCGGGTGGGAGGGCTCTCACGGTGGCTCTGAAAAACTCAAGTCACTCCAGCATCTGAGTTGAGTTGAGCGTAAGTGATCACACAGATCAGACTGCAAGACCTTTCCTCTCGGACAGCTGCAGTGAGATCGGTGAGCTTCATCTTTCTGTTTGTCATTTTGCGAGATTTTACAAGAACTTTTTCTAATGAATTTCCATCTATCTTTCAGTGTAATGATTGTGTGATTACATAACAGCTATTAGACCAGTGTAAGAGCAAATTTTTTTGAGCGGTTATATAAATTCCGATGACATTATTATGTGTTATTAGGGTAAAACTGTATCATGGGATGCAGAAACAACATTACTTATTCTGCTAGCCTCAGCCCACACAGTGTACCCAACAGATACTAACATACAGCAGCACTAAAGTGTATCTGGACGCTTGAGGCATCTGTGCTCAAATGCTGACAGAGCATTTCTCAGGATTGAATTCAATTTTCTGAGCCACTTTTGCATTGACTTTTAATCCACTGGTCAACACAGGTGTCCTATCAGTGTAGTTTATTGCATTAACTATGAACATGATCCACTAAGGGGAATTGTATTAAAATTCTATTTCAATGCTCTGCATTCCCCCAAGAAATGCTGCATTCATTCGCAAAAGAACGCAAAACTGGTAACATAAATAGGGAGCAAATAAACTATATTTTGATGCTTTTGTGAGTGAACACAGAGTTTGGGGGAATGCAAAACTTTAGTGTGGCCAAATTGTACTATATTGTTCCTGTGTTAATTTAGTTGAATTGTGGCCACAATTTAACTAAAATGATGGAACTGATTAATAAATTGTGGGATCAAATTAGTACAACATGGCCATGATATACCTAAAACAAAGGAACTAATTAATAAATTGTGGGAACTAATTCTTAATTTGTGGCCATTATTTATTTATTTATTTACTTTTCACATGTCATGTATGGGGCTCTGTACTTTTGGTGAGCGGATGCAAAGGTTTTCGGAGGAATGCAATAATTGTGAGTTTTAAGAACAAACATAGTTTCTTGAACAAATGCCAAACTTTTGTAAGAAGACACAAAACTGATGATGAAAATGCGAGTGGAAGGAAAGATTTGCAAATATGGGAAATATTCTCCACTCATGAAGCATGTTATTCCACAGATGTCTTTGCCTTTGAGTCTCAGTTGTTTACAGGACTATGGGCAGAAGGTGCGAGACACATCCTAAAGCATTGGCTAATGTCAATGCCAACCAACATGGTTTCTGTTTATGTTGAGATTAATATTTGGATATTGCCATTCGGATGTCCTTTTTTCTGCATAAATGGATGCAAACAGTCATCATTATGTGTGGCTTTTAAAGCAGCTTGACAATGTGAAAAAACAACCACGCAAATATTTTTTTATGTAACCTGTTTGTTCAGAAGCCGCTCAAACCAGTAATTTGGCTGTGACTAATTAGACTAGCGATTTGTAGCTTCAAACAAGCATCTTGGGGTTTCAAAATATCTCTGTACTAGTAGCTCTCGCACAAAGCATTCAGCTAGAATCTCTTTCCCTCCATTTTCCTTTCCGTACTCCCTCATTCCCACGCACACATCTCGTAACCTGGCTCCATCAACACCTCCTGTTCCTCCTTCTGTCCCAGCTGTCACTGAAGATGGAGGGTGAGAAGGGAACATTAGAGGCAGGTACCAAAGAGCATCCTGATACGACAGGTCCCCTGACAGTCGAACAGCTGGCAGCTATAGAGGATGAAGAGATCCTCAATAATATGGTAAGAGGCATGGCACTGCTGGCGGAGCGGGATTGTTATCATAGTTCGTCTTAACCATATTTAGAAAAGTGTTTCCCTTCTGTTTATTGCATGTACTAGCTAGATAAGGCTGTGGATTTTGAGGAGAGGAAAATGATCCGCGCTGCCATGAGAGAACTGCTGAAGAGAAAGAGGGGTGAGGACTGGGTCATGTCACTGATGTCACATATTCAGTATATGTGACCCTGGAGCACAAAACCAGTCTTAAGTCGCTGGGGTATATTTGTAGCAATAGCCAAAAAAACATTGTATGGGTCAAAATTATCGATTTTTCTTTTATGACAAAAATCATTAGGATATTAAGTAAAGATCATGTTCCATGAAGATAGTTTGTAAATTTCCTACCATAAATATATCAAAACTTAATTTTTCATTAGTAATATGCATTGCTAAGAACTTCATTTGGACAACTTTAAAGGTGATTTTCTCAATATTTTGATTTTTTTTGCACCCTCAGATTCCAGATTTTCAAATAGTTGTATCTCGGCCAAATATTGTCCGATCCTAACAAACCATATATCAATGGAAAGCTTATTTATTTTTGTCACTAATAATTAATGACTTTTAAATTGACACTTAAGACTGGTTTTGTGGTCCAGGGTCACATTTCTGATTATTATCAATGTTAACTGTGTTGCTTCATAATTTTGTAGAAGCAATCTTTTTTTTTCAGGAATCTTAAATGAATAGAAAGTGAATAAAAACAGCATTATTTAAAATAGAAATCTTTTGTAACATTATAAATGTCTTTACTGTCACATTTGACAACTTTTTTTCACTTTTTTTGTCAACTTTTGCTGAATAAAAGTATTCACTTTGTTTAAAAAAAAATTACTGTCCCCAAACATTTGAACAGTAGTGTGTGAAAATAAGCCAGACATGTTCTTCACAGGTTTCATGAGATTCCGCCTTTAAGAATCCTTACTATTACACAAACAACCAAAGGAAGTCAATAAAATGAACTTCTACTGTGTATTTGTTAACTTTTATTATTATTATTTTTTTATTTACTGTTTTTTGAGTTAAACCCCTCTCTTTCTGTCAGAGCGGCGTGATAGGGAGCGGGTGGCCCGGATGGAGACCCTGCGTCAGCAGGGTGGTGGAGGAAAGACAGCTGCTGGACTGAATAAGGACCAGAAACCCACTAATGGTCCGAGCGGCGCTCAGTACAAAGCACACAGTGAGTGACCATCATTCATGAGGATCTGAACACTATGTACCTGCGCTTCAATCTGCAAGGCTTTGATAACCTTCCCTATCTCTTTTTACTTCACTTTGGTACAGGGATGGCTCAGGCAAAAACATTTTCTCCACCAACCTCTACTTCCTCTCCAAAAGCTGTGGGCAGGTGAGTCATTCCCAGAGTCCTGACAGGACGACAGCATGGGACGTATCCCGTTAACTGATAGTGTTATTTTCCTCCTAAAGCCCAGCTCAGTCCCATGTAGCCAGGGTTAAAGTGCCAGGCGGCTCGGCGGTCGGGGGCCCAAATACCAAAGATGTCAAACAGATGCTGCTGGACTGGTGCAGAGTCAAGACTGAACCATATGAGGTGCGCCTGAAGAGACAAAATAAGATAAAATCAAACAGTTTCTGTTTTGCTATATGTCTCAGGCTCTGCTAGCCTCCTTGTGTGAATCGCACAGAGATGTCCAGGTCACATTTCACCCCAAAATCAAAAGAAAAAAATAAGAAATTACACTTTAACATAAAGAGAACCAAACCTATTTTTATGACTATAAAGATTTTTGGCATTATGACATTACTTTTATGAAACATAAGAACATTTCCCACTTATAGTCATTACTGTAATGCATCCCGATTAACATTTAATTTATGTGAATGCAATTTTGATTCCCTTTATTACAACCAAAACATTTTTTTGCACATTTTTTTTTTTGTATTTTCTTATTTTTTCGTATTTTATTTTTATTTTATTTTTGTGTAAATCAGCATAAATTGAACAAATACTGTAGGTATACAGGCTTTTTTTATTTGCAAATTTGTAAGTTAGGTGTGTGGTGGTGGGTGTCTTTTATCATTTAAACAATGCAAAAAACCTAATGGTCCTAAAATGGGCTTTGTTTTAAGCAAAACACACTTTTTATTTATTTATTTTTCTTCACAGCTTTGTTGTGATTCTCCCTCTTATACTTGTTTCTATGTTTAGGGTGTGAACATCCAAAATTTCTCGTCTAGCTGGGCAGACGGTCTGGCGTTTTGTGCCCTGGTACACAGGTTCTTCCCAGAGAGCTTTGAATATTGCACTCTTGACCCCTATGATCGCAGGGCCAACTTTGAGAAGGCATTCAAGACTGCAGAGTGAGACTTGACACTATTTATTGCATCCACCTTTGCATGTCTTGTGTGTGAAATGTTTGGGCCATCCTTCCCCTGAAAAAGAAAGAAATAGCATTTTCATTATCATAAATAATTAATATAATGTATATAATATATCATTTATTATTATAATAGTAATAATTGTAATATATTCAATTGTTCAATATATTAATAATTCATACAATTAATTTTATTATTATAATTAAATTATAATGTATTATTATTTTTTCTAATTAATTTTAATTTAAATGGCTCATCTTTTCTCTTTTCATCCAGGCACTTTTTTTTCAATTAAATCAGCATAAATTAAAGACAGCATAACAACTCTATTTACAATTTTATAATGTAGTTAAAGGGGTCATATGATGCGATTTCAAGTTTTCCTTCCTCTTTGTAGAGGACCTACAATAATGTACAGTATTTGAAAAATTATGTGTTTTTTGAACATTAAAGCATGTCAACATATTCTGTTACACCAAATACACCAAATAATGATCTTTAAAAAAGCATCGTATGACCCCTTTAAGACATCACTATTTTCTACCATTATTCTAATGAGAAATGTGTGGTAAGTGGAGGAAATGTGTTTTAGGTATTTTGGAACAAAAATGTGCTTAAGTCAAAAAACAACAACAACCCATAATGGTCCTAAAAATAAGCTTAAATGTCTTTATGCGTGTAGGAGGCTAGCTGACTGTCCTCCCCTGCTGGACGTTGATGACTTGATGCGGATGCGAGAGCCAGACTGGAAGTGTGTGTACACGTATATCCAGGAGTTTTACCGCTGCCTAGTAGAGAAAGGCCTTGTCAAGACTAAAAAGAAGATGCCATAGAAACCTTCGCATTTTGAGTGTTTTCACTCTAAATAACCAAAAGACTATAACATGCACACAACATCGCGCACACGTGACCTGACCTGAAGCTTCTACCAAAGATCAGTCTATTATGTACTTATGCTCTTCTCTGTTTCATATGTACACGCATGCAGTGGATGAGGATTATAACCTAAGTGTTTTGCGCTCGGGTACAGCTGGGGCTCTGAAACAGTGCATTCCACTGAGATTACACATGCACTAACCTCAGTCTATGCTCAGAGATTGTGTGAATGTGTGTGTGTGTATATATGCGGATGGCTTTTTAAGGTACTGCTACTCCCTGTTTTGAATGCGCTCCAGCACTGAGACATCAGGCTTATAAGGACATGAGATTTAATGCGGAATTATACGTAACCCAGATTTATTGTTTGTTTAAAAATATAGACGAGGGCACTTTTACTATATATAAGAGTTCAGAAAGAAAAACAAAGCCTCGAAAATGTCTCATTCGTCTCCTACAGAATAGAAATGTCGCCTGCTTTTGCTTCTAGGGTGAAATATGACAGCTTGAATAGTTTTTGGTTTCTCTCATTTTGTTCAGGATCTGAAGTCCATCGTACTGACCTTAGAACTGCACTAAGAGAGATTAGGTCCAATCAAACCTCTCACTCAGGGATAGATGGGCCCTTGAGGCCTCTAAGACGCCTGTAAGTCTTGTTTCAGAAGGCCGGTGGTCATTTTCAAGTGCTTTTGAAATGTTCTTGACACTTTATTTGCTGCATGGCCAATGACTTAAGTGCACTTTAGATGTGTATTTTGAGCATATTGACACTTCTATTGTTGTAACTAATAGAATATGAGAAAAATATGACATTAAAATAAAATACAAATTATGTACGTATTATTATAGTACTTTAAGTCATACAAGTACAATTTCTGTCAATCTGTATCTTTGATTAAATTATGGGTGTTATTTTCCTCCCACAATGCCTCACCAAGTGTTTGCCAAGTATTATTAAATGTGATAATCTTCTCTGTGCATTTTGTTTTCTCTTTACTCAAACACACACACAATTAATACTGGATTTTTGTGACAAACCAAATAATATCACAAAATTAATCAAATCAATTGCTAATACTTCACTGATGGTGGTGCTGTTATTTTCCTACTAAAATGATGTCACTTCCTGAAGGATTATGTAATTGGATTTTGTTAAAAATTTGTAAAAAAACAAACAAACATGAAAAGTAATATTGAAGACACAGTAACATAAAAATATCCATTGATTACCAATTAAAACGATATTCTCATGAAAATATGTTCTGTTCGAAACACTTCATCAATGTGGAAAAAAATACTGGCAATAATTCTAAATAAACCGTTTTTCAAGTTTCAAATTAGTGCAGCAACCGGCGACATGACAAAAATGGCAATATGCATTCAAAGAAAAGTAGTGAAATGACTTTAAATCCATGTTCGAATAATGTTACTGTTGTGATAAAAGAAAACTAACTAGCCTAATATGATTTCCATGTTTAATAACTGATATTGAGGACAGAGTAAAATAAAACTATAAACTGATTACCTCTTAATACAATATTCTCGGGGAAATATATTCTGTTAAAAATATTTTGAAAATGTAGAAAAAATGAAGAAATACCGGCAATATTTCTTAATAAATTGTCACTTTTTCAAGTTATCAATTAGTGCAGCACCCGGGAACATTACAAAAATGGCAATATCCACTCAAATAAGTCATGAAATTACTTTAAATCCATTTCTATGTTTAAATATTGATGTGGTAAAAAACAAAAACAAATGAACAAACTAGCCTAATATAATTCCCATGTTTTATCAATTATATTGAGGACACAGTAAAATAAAGCTATAAACTGATTACCATTTAATACAGTATTTTCAGGATAATGTTCTGTTCGAAACGTCAAAAAATTTCCGGAAAAAAAAGAAACATCTACAATATTTCCTAATACATTTTCCGTTTTTAGAAATTAGTGTACCACCCAGTGGCATGACAATATTAGCTCAAATAAAAATCATGAAATTACTTCAAATCCATTTCTATGTTCAAATAATAGTGTTGTTAAAAGGAATCTATAACTAGCCTAATATAATTTCCATTTGTAATAACTGTAAGTTTAAATAATATATAGGCCTAGATGCTGATATAGTTGGAATGACCAGACCTTCAACATCAGGATCATTATTGCCTGGACTGTGAGAATAGCTCTCGTGAGTTGTGGATCATGTTAATAATGTCCTCACGTGTAAGTGGACATTTCCATTCCGCTCACGCGGCTGATTTTACGTCGCCTTACGACGTTTTTAGTCTTTACTAGTCAAGAGTCTGTTGAAGATGTTTCACGCACAGTTTTCGCTACCTTTCCTCGTGCCCTCTTGGGACTGACGTATCCGCTCTCCATCACTCATTATCACACCAGTGTGTGTGTGTGTGTGTGTGTGTGTGTGTGATGTGCATGAGCATCTCTACAGGAGGACACACACACACTCCGGTGCAGAGAAACAGGACAGGTAAGAATTCTTTCGATATCAACTTAATTGTGCTTTTCCGAAACGAAACACAGGTCGACGAGGCAGTCAAATATGAGCTCTTACCGTGACGCTCATCTGTTTACAGCGCGACATCCTTCACCTCGAGACACTGCAGCGTATAAACAAGTGTCGTCGGACAAGCAACTTTGAAAAGAACCAAGCGTATCTGTCAAACAGACTCGCGTTCATTTCCATAACATGAGATGTCCTTCCCACCGGCTTGCTGAATTATCTCATCCGCAGCGCGCGCTGACTCGTAACTGACCAGCGAGGACGGATGACCTTGTTGATGATAACGGTTCATTAGGAAAGGACGATTAGTATATACTCGAGATTTTATTTGATGTCCAGCGGGCTCTAGGAGATATATAAATATTATTCTTTCTCTATTATTATTCTTAAGACACATGACACTGATTCTTGAGACAAGACCAAATGAAATTAAAAATAAAAGTTTATAAATTATTAGTAGCCTATATAATGATATTTTGTATTAATGTGTTCAGTGTTCAGAGTCATTGACATCTTTGGGTGAAATCTCCTGCTTTTTCCATTCTCTCACAAAATAGGTGTAATTTCTTGCCTATCATTCAGAATCAGTCAAAACCATCTAATACAAAAATAATATGTGTCCGATATTTATTAATAATGACAAATCCAGCATTCACTGAAATGAATGAATGGAAAGTACAGGATGGGTTCAAACTAAATTGTCTCTACCATCAGACAAACATTTTAATGTCTTGACAAACTAATTTTGCATATACTGCAGAAAGTTTGTTTTCTTTGTATTACTTGTTGTGACTAGGATCTAAAACTCACAAACTATTGGGAAAAAAGTTGAAATAGGCCTATCATGATTGTGAGCAAGAAAACATAAGCACGATTAGTTAGAAAAATGATATATGAAGAGATTAGTAGATAAACCCCTTCAGAACGTGACCTTGCTTAACTCTAGGTAAAATAAAGCCAGGTGTCATTTTTTTTGTATAAGCATTAGTCTTTTTACGACCTTTTGTGACAACATGCCCCAATAGCAAAGCATGTTGTCACATATACCTTTTTGTAAAATTAAAACAATAATGAAGCACAAAATAATTAATTAAACAGCAAAAGTGTAAAAGGTAACATGCAAAAATACCATCAAACAACAAATATTGTTACATTGTGAATATATTTTTTCTCTTGGCTCCGTTCAACCATTGTTATAATTTGTCATCATTATAAATTTTTAATGATGACCTGTTTTCATTATGCCATCCTATTATAGTGCACTAAATACGGTGTGAGCAGACGAGCTCTTATATTACCTAACTGTATTGAACTGCATGAAAACAACTTTTTTGTCATATTTTCCATTTATCTTTTCATTGATTAACTTTACTAAACATTATTTTTATATATAAAACTTAATTATTGTAATGTACATTAATGTACTGTACATTCAAATAATTACCATGAAAATAAATATCAAACATTGATTCATATGTTTCCATATATATTCATATGTGACATCTGCATGCATATCATTGTGTTGCAAACATTAGAATTATGACTTGCATAATATATATATATATATATATATCAGCTATAAACATACCAGTTACTCGGTTATGTCAGTTTGTAATGTTGATATGAATTGTTGCATCTTCTGCGTAGCATGTGTTTATCTGCATTTTTATGCTGGCCATATTGGCTAAACTCTGTTAGGAATGTGTATAACATTTTCTAATATTTCACTCGTATACTTGAGAAACCATTCTGTCTTTTCACCGAAGATCTGTCCCAAGACACCAATGTGTAAAAGCTCTGAGCTATTATTCTGCAACAGATGGAGACAGAGGCATCATTGCTAATGCTATGTGATGGCCATTATCCCTAGCACTTTCTTCAAAGATTGCCCTATCGATCAGAATCCTGTTTATTAAAGGAACTATTCCAGAATGTTAAAAGGAAAGAATGGAAATGTTTGGAAGGGGGGTGTTGGGACTGAAAGTTGTTGCCAAGCAACAGGAAAGTAGATCAGGACAGTGGGGAGGGTATATAGTTGTCATTTGAACAAAAGGATTGATCTATTGTAGTTCACTGATGTCAGCAGTGACGTCCTAAGAAGAGCAGAGAGCGAGAGGGGACAGGTACATAGTGGGGACGTTCATCCCTGGCTACTGTCCAAAGCTCTTCACACACTCAGCAGTCCACTGCAGACAGCAACAGTCTCTGTCTCTGACCGTGGGAGAAGGCAGAGGAGTGTGAAGGACACACAAACCCAGGTCTCTCATCTTACTCTGCATTCACAGCATCTATTTTATGGTTTAGCCACCCTTTCCATTTTTTCCTTCATGCTTTTTGCTCCATTTATTAAAGGAATGTTCCAGGTTCAATATAAGTTAAGCTTATAGTACAGCATTTTTGGTTCTGGTCAATGACATGATATTCCTTTTTTTTTTTCAAAATCTATTAATTTATTCAAAAATATATTAAAAATTAAGATGATACAATTCCTGATAATGATTTTTAAAAAGTCTCTAAAAAAAAAAAATGAAATTTGTAAAAAGCATCCCGTTTGACATAAACTTTTATTATTATTTCTTATGGAAAATTGACACTTCACTACGTACTAATATTTGAAAAACATTTGTCCGCCAAAATCAAAGTGGCAACATAAAACAGGAAATTATATCATAAAGAGGACCCCCTGCAGACCCTCATGACTGTGTGTCAAGGTTAATACGTTTTATAAAATATCAGATCATTAAAATTTTTTTTCGACATGGCAAAGCTAGTTCAGAGTGCAAAATGTCAAGTTGAGCGACGGCAAAAACATAATGATATTTATAAATTGGTGAATCATAGTATTTGTAAAAGAAAACTTTTGCTATGATATATTTAAAATATGTTGACTTTTTATTTAATATTTAATTTTTAAATAGTAATGGCATTTATTAAAGGTGTAAAGAAAATATGCTAATACTTTTTACTTGATGGTTACACCACATGACATTTCACAGTCTTTAAATTTGAAATTTTCTTGAAAAATATATTAACTATTAGTGCTGTCAAATCGATTAATCATGATTAATCGCATCCAAAATAAACGTTTGTGTTTACAAAATATAATGTGTGTACTGTACAGGTGCATCTCAATGAATTAGAATGTCGTGGAAAAGTTCATTTATTTCAGTAATTCAACTCAAATTGTGAAACTCGTGTATTAAATAAATTCAATGCACACAGACTGAAGTAGTTTAAGTCTTTGGTTCTTTTAATTGTGATGATTTTGGCTCACATTTAACAAAAACCCACCAATTCACTATCTCAACAAATTAGAATACTTCATAAGACCAATAAAAAAAAAATTTTTAGTGAATTGTTGGCCTTCTGGAAAGTATGTTAATTTACTGTACATGCACTCAATACTTGGTAGGGGCTCCTTTTACTTTAATTACTGCCTCAATTCGGCGTGACATGGAGGTGATCAGTTTGTGGCACTACTGAGGTTTATTTAATACACAAGTTTCACAATTTGAGTTGAATTACTGAAATAAATGAACTTTTCCACGACATTCTAATTTATTGAGATGCACCTGTATATATTTATAGCCTATGTATATATTATACTCATACATACATGTATATATTTAAGAAATATATGTAATATATATTTATATATAATATAAATCACATAAATATGAATATATATACATGTAAATATTTCTTAAATATATACATGTATGTATGTATGTGTATTAATATATACATAATATATACAGTACATACACATATATTATGTAAACACAAACTTTTATTTTGGATGCAATTAATCGCAATTAATGGATTTGACAACCCTAAAAACTATGTAAAGTGAAGTTGGAATTTTTGTTTTTTATTGGATTTTTTAAAAATATTTTTCTTTTTTCTTTATTGTGGACACTATTTTTTCATTGACCCATTTCATGTTGACTACGAGCAAAAAAAACTTGCATTGAACCTGGAACATTCCTTAAACATCTTCATGGCTGTCTACTGTCTTTGCAGGTAAATTGATCCAATGCAGCCCATTCAGAGCTGCCTAATGCCCAAGGAACATACTGGAGTTCTAGGACTCCACAAACCACGAGTCCCAGCCCTGCTTGGAAACCCTTGCAAAGTGCCCGCATCCTCAAACTGCCGTATAGTCATGACTGGAAACCCACCAGTTTCGGGACAGAGCCCGGCACTGCAGACGAACCCAGCCATTCAGGAGAGAACCAGACCAGACTCCAACTGCATAAGTCGGCCCAGGCCTACAGCACTGGGCATCAAGGCATCAATCAAAGTCTCCAGACCCACTGAGTCTCCATTGCAGATTAAAGCTACAGGAACACCCAAGTTCCTGTCACACTCACCAACCGAATCACCATTGCCTTGTTGCAACCCCCAAAACCCACTGAGCCCCACTTCTCATCTTGGTTTCAACCCCCCAGCCATTCCCCCGACTCTTCCAAGCCCTCCATCACAGCCCATCCGTACTAACACACACAATAACCTAATCGCCAGACCTATCCCAAACCTCAGCCCCCCGTCTAACCCCCTTCCTCAACTGATTCCAAGTCCAGAAACTACTACTGACAAGAAGTTGAACAAGACCATTAGTGAAGAGGGTGATTTCAGGTGAGACTTCTGTTATTTACCATGTCGATAATTATACAACAGTTAGGTTTGGTATCTTGAATCTGGTCCAGCATCTTTCCAAAAGAGTTCATGTAAAAGTGCAACAGCACTGACACCGTGTCTACACCAGACGCGAGTGGTGCGACGCAACAAAATATTATAGAACCCATTATAATCAGTGATGCAGTCTACACTGGATGCGGCGTGATGCGACACAACAAATCCCCGACAGTAAAATGATACCTTGTTCTATTTATCACGTACTGACACAAAGTTCAAATGATTTGCAATGTTCGCTTGTCGTGTCCAGTGTAGACAACCTCAAGCGGTTACTGGCAGCCGCGCCGCGACAACTGTCGATAGGATGCTATGTAGACACGGTGTGAGACTTTTCAATGTTTGTCTGTTCAATTGTTGAGAATTTTTTTAGTTGCTCTTTCAGTAGCTTGCATTGTTATGCCAGTAGGTGGTGACAATGACTGTCTTCATGACTGAGTCATGGAGTCGTTCATTCAATTGATTCATTCAAACAATTGTTCATTCAATAACAACATCAACAAGTGACTGTCTTTATCCCTATCCCAAAAGGAACCCTAACACCTTGTGGTCTTCCTCTAAGCCCACAATCGCATGACATAATGGTGCTTTGACTGTCAGGTAGAGGTCTCCTGTGAAGCTTGTCTCAGTGAATAAAGGGCACCGCAAAAGGATAAAGTGGCCGCAAAAGGAAGCTTGTGAGCACCCTTCTGAAACCTAAAATTACGTATGGCACACCCTGGGACACATCTTGTGAACTTATACCGTAGCCATTGTAAGCTCATTCAGGAACAAAACAAATGGCTGCCTTTATGAGTGAGTCATTGAATTATTCATTCAACTGGTGTATTAAAAGTTCATTCTGATTCATTCATTCACTCTTGCAAGTGTGGTATTAATATTTCCCAGTCCCAGTGATATGATATGATTTGACTGCAGTCACCCAGTCACTGGGTTTCTGCTGGATTTGCTTATATCCACCGAGCTGAGGGGAGAGAATCTGTCGGTTTAAGGCTGCATCCCATTAGCTGACTCAACATTTCAAATCTTAAATATGCGATTTTGCGTTTACTGATGAAAAACTCTGAATCGGAACAGTACATTCAGTTCTTCCGCTCTTGGAGAAGCTCACTGGTCAGATGTGGTGGTCAGAGGGTTGCTGGGGTCATTAATTCATCGTGGAGTTGAGTTAACACATGCTGAGAAATCAGCTAGTGGCATGGCAGCATAATAAACCTAAAGAACGCGTACCAGCAGAGCTGAGATTTTCTCATCCCTTAAATCAGCATAATATCGCTCTCAGAGCCTGGTGACAGAATGGACACGGGAGCGTTGAGCTGGCAGCATTCCTAGACACACGAATGTGCTCCTGGATCCTTTAGCCTGTCATCTTTGAAAGTGAAAAAAAAGTGAAAGTGACGTGACATGTGGCCAAGTATGGTTACCCATACTAGGGATTAGTGCTTTGCGTTTAACCCATCCTAAGTGCACACACACAGCAGTGAACACGCACACTGTGAACACACACCCGGAGCAGTGGGCAGCCATTTATGCTGCGGCGCCCGGGGAGCAGTTGGGGGTTCGGTGCCTTGCTCAAGGGTACCTCAGTCGTGGTATTGAAGGTGGAAGAGAGCGCTGTACATTCACTCCCCCCACCTACAATCCCTGCGAGACTCGAACCCACAACGTTTGGTTTACGAGTCCGACTCTCTAACCATTAGGCCACGACTTCCCCACAACATTTGACAACATGATGTTTACTCATCGTGCATGTGCTCTAATTAGTTAAAAGCATTCAGCATGTTTTGGAAGCTATTAAATACAGCAGGTGACATTTATCCCAGGCTTTTTGATTTGAGTCATTTTGATGACTCATATTACAATGATGTAATGCAAAGGAGAATATGACCATGAATTTGAAACTACAGCCCTGATTCAAAACCTAGTGTAGCATCACATATAACCTCATATATGAGTAACAGTGAGAGAAACCTAATAATTGTGTGTTCTATTTGTTTTTATTTAATAATTTTGGTTATTTGAATATTATAAGCATCTCAACATGCTAATTTCAGACTGTTTGTATGCAGTGTTTGTGTGGTGTCGGTGTAGTTGCTGCCTAAAAGTGTTTCAAATCATTTAATTTGGGACGCTGCCTTAGAAGACAGCTGTTTATGTAGGGAGTATATAGCAAGTATTTAATGCAGTTTCTTTTAAAATTTACATGAAATGCACATTATGCTTTATTCCTTTTAGAGTTCATATTGTCACATGGAATGTAGGCTCTGGTATACCACCTGATGACATCACTTCCTTGTTTGGACCCGGTGTTGAAAATAGGAGCACTGACATGGTCGTTGTTGGGTAAGAGTGTGGCGCATTGTTCAGTTTTCTTACATCCCTTCCATTGTTATTGCTGAATTAATTAAACTTCCTGTGCATCCTTTGTGCGTTTTCTCATTTCCATGTCCTTCTTGTCATCTTGTTCTGTTTGTCCTTGTTTTAATGGTATTCTTTTCTCATCTGTCTTTTTTTTCCTGCTTCTGTCCTTTTCTCTCTTTTTAGACTGCAGGAAGTAAACTCTATGATAAACAAGCGGCTCAAAGATGCTCTCTTCACAGACCAGTGGAGTGAGCTCTGCATGGACACACTCAGTCGTTTTGGATATGTGTTGGTCAGTATGAAATCAAATGCATATCAGGCTTAAAGGGACAGTTCACCAAAGAAAAAATAAAGGAAATGCTGTCATCATTTACTCACCCTCATGACGTTCTAAACCTGTTTGACTTACTTTCTTCTGTGCAATGCACAAGAAGATGGTCACAAAAACTGTTTGGTTACCAACATTTCTTCAAAAAAATCTTATTTTGTATTCCACAGAAGAAATCAAATGTGTTGCTGTCTGGTCATTAAAATCTTCTGATTGATTGTTAGCTTGTTTCTATGCAGTTGCTAGTGTGTTTGTTATGGTTGTGAGGGTGTTGCTAGGAGTTTTCTGGGGTTTATCCACAAGGGGGCAAGGGGGAGACTGTACAACAACAGCAAACTACTGGAGACACAACAAAAATAGATACCCATGTTGGCGAGCACTTGTGTGAGGTGGTTAAGACTCAACATCTTAACACAACTCTAGTTTTAAAAAAAGACATTTTTATCACTTATGACTTCTGGAGAAAAATTGTGCAGACACTGGATGAAACTTTCTAGTGTGTATGTGTCCTGCACCTGTTTTTGTGCATGCTATCAAACGAAGTGTACTGTGAAGGGTTATGTGTTCATGTCAAAACAGAAATATACTTTGGGTAAAAGGGTAAATATAAAGTATACTTCAGTTTCGATGCAAACTCTTTGCATATGCATTTAGGATACTTTCAAAGTACACTCCACTGAATAGTGCGAGAACACAGGCGTCTGACACATGCACACTAGAACGTTTCATCCAGTGTCTGTGCTATTTCTCTCCAGAAGTTATAAGCCATAAAATATATTTGTACTCGTTTCAACTAGTTGCATGTATCTCAGAGGAATAGTTCACCCCAAAATGAAAATTTGCTCACCCTCAGGCCATCCAAGATGTAGATGAGTTTGTTTTTTCATGGGAGCAGATTTGGAGAAATGTAGCATTACATCACTTGCTCACCAGTGGATCCTCTGCAGTGAATGGGTGCCGTCAGAAAGAGAGTCCAAACAGCTGATAAAAGCATCACAATAATCCACAACAGTACAGTACATGAGTTAACTTGTGAAGCGAAAAACTGTGTTTGTAAGAAACAAATCCATAAAGATGTTTTTATCTTCAAACCGTTGCTTCTGGCTAAAATACAAGTCCTCTATCCATACCATTGCTTTCTCCATTGAAAAAGTCGTCTCGTCAGGAGAGAAATATGCACAGATCAAGTACCATTTATGTGCAAAACAGTCCAAAACAGTTCTAAATAAATATATCGCTGGATTTTGATGTGATAGGACAACAGGAGATGGACTTTTCCCCTGGAAAAAGCATGATAATGGATTATTTACTGGTATCTTGGCCAGAAGTGACGGTTTAAAGTTAAAACAACTTAATGATGGATTCTTCTTACAAACATGCAGCTTTTCACTTCAGATGTTAATTGATTGACTGGAGTCATGTGGATGATTTGTGCATTATTGTGATGTTTTTATCAGCTGTTTGGACTCTCATTCTGACGGCACCCATTCACTGCAGAGGATCCATTGGTGAGCAAGTGACGTATTGCTACATTTCTCCAAATCTGTTCTGAAGAAACAAACTAATCTACATCTTGGATGGCCTGAGGGAGAGCAAATTGTCATTTTTGGGTGAACTATTCCTTTAACTGGCTTACCTATATGAGTCAGCGCAATCATCTATTGTTGGGTCTCTGGGAGATTGTTATTGCTCCATTTTTGTTTCTTTTCTGACTGTTAAAAACAGGTGGTGGCAGTATTGCCACCTTGTGGACAAACTAATTCAAGGTGCATGTGCAAACTGAGCATACAGGGTTACAAAGGGATAGAAAAATCGGTATGCACACGTACAGTATACGTATGCTATGTTGATGATGAAATTTATATCACATGCACACAAGTAAAAACTGAAGTACATTTGGATTTGGTTTGTTCAAATTGTAATAGTGATGTATGCCTTAGTAAACCCCACTTAATGAGGTGTTCAACTTCAAATATCTTTATTTCCCTCTAGGTGGCATCTCAGAGGATGCAGGGGGTTTTCTTACTGGTGTTTTCCAAATTCTGCCACCTTCCCTTCCTCAGAGGAGTACAAACCCAAAGCACACGCACTGGGTTGGGAGGCTACTGGGTGAGTCAAATGAGAAAAGACATCTGGAAAAGAGATTGTTGTGCTGCATTAACACTTTAATGTTGAACATCAAATATCTGCATAATGTCACGACTCCCGCTGTGTGATGTCTTTGATGATTACAGGAAAAGCAGAGTCAAAAGGAGAGCGTGGAAATTAGACTGCAAGCGTGTTTTTGTTATGTGATAGTGAGCGTGTGTGACCCTGTGTGTGTTGTTGTCAGCATGGCTCCAGGCTTATTCTGCAGTCTCCTTTGAGTAGGGCACAGTAGGACACGCAGCAGCTCTGTTTCTGGTCTGTCTTCCAGTGCACAAACACACACACACACACACATCAGGTTCATCTATGTTCGATCAAATACAGACTGAACACACACAGCAGCAGCTCTCAATTCTTCCCAGCGCGTTACCCAGAAAGAGAGAGCACATCCCGTGGGAACTGCAGCACCAGTGCTGCTAATAAACTGCAAGTCTCTGCACAGTCCATTTCAGCTTTGACTGAACAGCACACCTGTCCTTCTCAGCACAGTGTTTAACTGGATAGTTCACTCACAAATGAAAATGCGGTTGTTATTCGATTATTTACTCATCCTCATGTTGTTCCACCAATGGTTCAGAGTGGCAATGTCTGTCAAACTCCAAAAAGGACATATAGGCAGATTCATTCTGGTGACTTGAATCTGTTTACCAAAAAGATTTGTTTAGCAATTCATTCAATAACTCTTTTTGCAGGTTTAATTGTTGCCCAGTTGGTGGGGACAAGCAAGTGTAATGAGTGAGTCGTTGAATTATGGATCTTTTTAATGACTGAAATGAGTTTAATTATCCTTTATTAAAATGTACATGTCTAAAAGGCTTCAGAAAGTATGTTTAAGCATCAGTATTTTTTTTTTTTTAAGTTACAACCAAGTATATCTATAATTTTTCCTCCATTTTGTAAACAGCATGGTAGGCTATAGCTTTTATCAAGCTATAGAAAAAAGAAAACAATAATAGCTTAATAAAAATATGAAGCATTAGGTGTTAAAAAATAACGTTTTTACATAATTTTAAATGTAAGATTGAATGCCAAATTGAACAAACAACATGTCCCCACTTGTTTAGTCATCAGTGTAATAATTATTCATATCGATTAATATTTTGAATTAGCTTATATTTTTTTCAGTTTTCATTTTAGTTTGAGTAATTTTGTTGTGCTTTTATCATTTAATTTTTTTAAATAGCTTTAATTGAATTTTTTATTCAGTTTTAGAAATTGTAGCATTTAAAATTATTTATTTCAGTTAGTTGCCAATTAAGGCAACATTTTAACACATTTTTGTTTCAGATTAAGTTTCATCTAATATTTATTTTTTATTTTATTTCATTTATACTTTATTTTATTTCAATTCTTTTCAGCTTTATTTCTATTTATTTCAATTACCAAAAACTTTATTAATTATTATAATAATAGTTAGTTGTTAGTAATAGTTGTTGTAATAGTTTAATAATTATTAATAGTTTTAGTTAACAATAACAACACTGTCAGTCAGTCAAGTGTTGATCCTTGTTCAATGTTCACAAACAAGATTCATCCCAGTTCATTCTGTTCATTCATGAACGACTCGAGTAACTGTCATTCTGTGAAGGCAGTGTATTCATTCAATCGATTCCAACCTTTCCAAGCAATTGAATGTTTGTTCTTTATTGGAGTTTGACAGCTGTGGTCACTATAAACTGTTATTGAATGGGATTAAAAATTAAAAATTTTCCTTTTGGATTCTATGGAAAAAATAACAGCATAATAGTTTGGAACAACATAAGGGTGAGTAAATAATGTCTATAATAATGTTGTTTTTTTCTTTCACCAGTAAGGCAGGCACTTAAAAAACACCTTACTATGGAGTGCAGAGCTGCTGTATTATTAATGTCTAGTACACTTAAAGAGAGTACACTTTCATGTGTTTTAAACACATTTAAGAACGCTTTTTAAAAAAGTGCACTTTTAAAAAAAAGTTTTTAGTTTAAAGTACAATTGTAAGTTTAAATCATTATGTTTTAATAGTCTGTCATCATGAAGTACACTTGTTTTGATGTTTTATTTTGAAACATTAATATATTTAAAATGACTAAATACATTTTTAAGTACTAAATTGCTACATTATTACAAATGACTAATTTAAATATATTTAAATACATGACAAACGGGTTTAATAGAAATGACATTTAGTTTAGTATATTTTAGACAGTATATTTTAAAAGTATGCTAAAATGTAATTCTTTTACACAAGGGAGGCCCTGTTCCAAATGCCCAAATTGTCATGGATGTTGTCGCATAATGCTCATGAACACCCTTTTGAATCATAAAATGAACATAGGATGAGGTCTCAAGTCTACGTCAAGTGTGCCATTTGGAACGGGGCCATAAAGGAAACTGATTGCACAGGTGCATGTGATTTCAAGGGTCTGTACAGATCCAACTGTTGAAGCAATGTTGAACATATCAGATAAGCTCAGAAAATTGTCCTTGTCTCAGTCACATACCTCCAAGATGTCTCCATACAGATCTTGGCAATACAGTTTTTTTCAGTCTGTATTGTAACCACTAGAGGTCAGTGTACTACATCTATAAACAGAGCGGCTGGATTCAGCTCTTCAGTGCATGTGCACACCATATGTTGTGGTGTCTGCTAGATTGGGCTGTTGTTAAAAAGATAAAGTGAAAGAACACTTCGTCTTTTTGTTTTGTCTTTGACACAGCTCAACATGGCGAAAAAAAGTGAAGCTGTTCTGGAGGGGTTTATGGAGGGACCCCTAATTTTCCCGCCAACCTACAAGTTTGATGTGGGGACACATACTTATGACACGAGGTCTGTTATGCTTTTTTACATGAGTCTTCCTGTTTCTCTGGACTCTTGTTTAAACCCGGCTTCCTTTCCTAGTGCAAAAAAGAGGAAGCCTGCATGGACGGATCGCATCTTGTGGCGTCTGCGCAGGACGGGCTCCCCCGTGCCATCCCATAATTCTGCACTACAGTGGGGTTTGACCTCATGGCTGGGCGGCGCCACCAGAGTTTCCCAGCACTACTACCGCAGTCATATGGGCTTCACTATTAGTGATCACAAGCCGGTGTCCGCTCTCTTCTCTTTGCATGTGAGTCTAAAAATGGCGGGAAAGACACTGGATAGTCTGTGAGCAGTGCTGTATGTATTTCAGGCCTACAGTGTCATGTGATGTATTTATTATTGTGACACTTCAACATTTACGAGTTCAAAAAGTTGCTTGTGGCCACAGACAAACTGTTAATAAAATTCAACTGATTTTTTTTGTTTACTGAAGACCTCTATAAGACAGTAAATGTTATTGATTATGTCTAAAAGACATAAATATTTATTTGAATTTTTATATTCATAATACCTACAGTTGATTCTAATATTCTGTCCCATCTTCCTACATCCTGCTCAGTTTCCCTTTAAGGTGAACTTACCATTAGTGACACTGGAAGTGGAGAAGGAATGGACCAAGTTCTCTGATGCTACAGCCAAACTCACAGTTGCACACGGCTTTCAGAGGAGTTCATGGGACTGGGTGGGACTGTACAAGGTAATACATGAAAGGCATTTTCATGTAAAACTACTTTTAACATTCATTTATTAAAGCTCAGTTTGTCCACAGCAGACATTTTTTTTAACAAAGTACACACATTATATTATTATAATAATTTGTATTTTTAATGATATTTTATTGTGTGTTGTATTGGTGTTTGTTATATGTGTATTTGTATAACTGGTCCACCTATCTTGGCCAGGACACTCCTGTAAAAGAGATTTTTAACCTCATTGAGGTTCTTTCCTGGTTAAATAAAGGCTTAATAATAATAATAATAATAATAATCACAATGGCGTTGCCAAAGTGTGCCATGTATGCTCCACTTTCTCAACAATAATAATTTTTTAGACATTTTTTCCAGACACTCTCCCTACCTACTAGTGGTCAATGAATAGATAGTCTCGCCCCCAAACCCATGCAACTGGTTGAGCCAGTGTTGCTAAGCTATGTTGGGCAGGTTAGGAAAATTTAACAAACAGAGCAAAGTTATGAAAGAACCACAGAAGCACAGCCTTTTCTTTTCAAGGAAATTAACCTATACATTACTTATAGTTATTTTTGCATATTTTCATCATTAAAAAAAGACACACTTCTCAGTACAGTAAATCCACAAAATAAATCATAAATTATTTTGATAAATGTGAAGTGCCCATGGTGTAATTAGTATGGAAGCTTGTTTACAAAAAATAATAATAATAAAAAAGGTAATTGTAACTTTTTTCGGTCTTTTTTCAGTATTGCAAGATATAAACTCACAATTCTAAGAAAAGTCCAAATTGCGAGAGATAAACTCTGAGATAAAAATCTGAGTTTATATCACATAATTGTGACTTTTTTGTGACAGATTGTTTTAGTTAATGCTTATACAAAGCAACATTTCAAGCAACAAACAGAAAACTTTTGTACTAGAAAGAGATGGGTATTAAAATGAACTATGACATGAATTTTGTTTATCTGACACTTAGTTATGTGAACTGACTAGTTGTGTTATGCTTACTTTCTCTTTCATTTACGTTTAAGAGATCTGTTAAGAGATTATTATTTGACAGTGTATGAATACAAAAGACACGTTGTTGTGTAGCTTGCAACGTAACCAGGATGTACTTGTTTGTTGTCTCTACAGAAGTATTCAGTTTTATTCACATGCTGTGATACACTGCAGATGACTCTTTTGGTTTCATTTATATTGTTTATTAATTTCTAAATATTTATTATTTGTCTGCTGTTAATGATTTAATGAGCAATTATTATCTTATTAAATTCCTAATAAAAAACACCCCCAGGCACCCATCAAATTTGCACCTTAAATTAATCAAATTGGTAACACTTTATTTTAAGGTGTCCTTGTTGCACGTTACATGTACTTACTATTATAATAACAATTAATTATGCATAATTACATGCAAGTAACCCTAAGCCAAACCCTAACCATATAGAAAGTACATGTAGTTAATTAATATTACTCAGTACTTAAATGTATAATTACACTGTAACAAGGACACCTTCAAATAAAGTGTAACCATTAAATTATTTATATACTCATGTTACTTTGTTTTAGGTGGGATTTAAGCACCACAAGGATTACGCTGCATACGTGTGGGCCAAATCTGAGCATTCGACACAGGTAGGACGTGTGCGTAAGATGTGATGAGATCTCAAAGATACTAGCAATCTGACCCTGAACTTTACATCTCTCTGTGTTCACTGGACAATGCTTTAATCCCAAAATCAAATAATTCCTGGATAATCTTGGATTGAAAGCTTTAAGATTAGGGAATGACTGAACAGTATTAGTACTAACAAAGATTTATTGTGTCGCCAGTGCTGACTATCATTATCCTTAATTCGTTTTATTCATGACCTTCAGGTGATGTTTCCTGAGGAGGATCTGCCTAGAGACCCAGGAGAATATATTCTGGGATATTACAGTAACAACACCAACAGCATCGTGGGAGTGACAGAACCATTTCAGGTCCACGCTGCTCTCACACAGCTACATTCTGATTCATATCAAATGCTAATATTAGTTTTGTTTGCATGCGCAGCTCAGTAGCTCCGAGCGTGTTATTCAAAGGGCATGATGACTAGGTTTTGCCATTGTGCTCTGGCATTGCCATTGTCAACATTTGAAGTATTGACTGCAGTCTGATTTGTATTTGAGGCTGGACATTCAAAAATTACAAACATAAAGACTCTGTTTTGCCATTTGAATGTCAAACTAGATGTTAGATGCCGCACAATGGAAATAAGACACAATGTACCACAGTTTGAAACATAATGTTCCACAGTTTCAAAGAGATTTCAGCAGTATAGCTGGTCAGAATGAAACCAAAACCACTGTGGTAAAAATATTCACATTCAACATTCCATACAGAAGATAAGTCTCGCAGAGCTTCTTCTGGTCAGAAAAATGCCCATTAAGACAGAATGCCCATTTTTTTAACTTGCTGATTAAGGGCTGTTAAATCAGAAATCAATGATACCACAATAATAGACTCAAAAACCTCAATAGATAAAAAAAAAAAAACTCATTCAGATATAGGGCTGCACAATTAATCGAATTTCTAATCGCGATTACAGTTATGGATGCCACAATTACGTAATCGTTCAAAGCGGCAATTAATCATTCAAAGTCCACTTATGTTATTCTGTGTGCTTAAGATGCGTTTTTTTTTTTCTTTTTCTACATGTTATCTTAAGGGTTTTTCCATTGTTTTAGTTTTAGTATAACATTATAATACCATTCATATTTTTACTTTTTTTATCATTTAAAGAAGAAACCAATCCGAAGTATAGTTGACATTTGAGGCTTAATACTATAGAAAAGCACTAAAAGTTTTTCAGTTCGAGTGTTTTCAGCTTGTTTATTTTCATATAAAAATACGGCATGCAGTTGCATCAAACAATGGTATAAACATCATTCAATGTAAATTGTGATAATCGTAATTAATAATCACAATTACAATTTCAAGGGAATAATCGACAATTATGATTTTTGTTATAATTGTGCAGCCCTATTCAGATAATAGTGCAGCGGTCCATAAATAGCTGTACAGAAAACTCAGAAATGAATTGAAAATGTGTGTAGACTTCCCAAAAGTACTTAGCACTCATTATTTCACAGACAGAAATCTTAAGAGAAGAGTTTACTTGCAAGATTGGATGACATAATCGTCAAGACTCACCCAAACACGAAGAAGAGAAGTTTTGAAGACAATGCTGGTCTTTATTTCGTCATTCATTTACATTTCTTTCAAGGAGAAATTAGTCTAGTATGGAGTATAAGTCTAGTAGGACAACAGAAGAGGGTTGAGTTCAGTCTCAAGACCGAGACCAGAAGAGGGTCGAGTTTGAGTTAAGACCGAGACCAGAAGAGGGTCAAGTTTGAGTTAAGACTGAGACCAGAAAAAGGTTAACTTAAAATCAAGACAGAATCCACATGGTCTCGAGTCCATGACAGGGCCAACATGAAACATGAAAACATGAAAAATATGATCTTGGTCTTGTCATTGACTTGGGAACTTGTGGACTTGGAGACTCAACCCATTTTTAGTGAATTCTGACTTTTTGGTATCTGTTCATTTATACGATTACACAAAGTGACTTGCATTTCTTTCAAAGTAACTGTTTTTTATCAGTTCTTGCATTCCCTGGGAATCAAACTCATGACCTTGGCATTGTTAGAGCCGTGCTCTACTGTTTGAGGCCTTTTCCTAACATAAAACCACTATATAATTGGAAGACTTACAGCACAGAAGTCATACGGACCACTTTTATGATTTTTTATGGTGCTTTTTTGCAATTTTTGAAACTCAAAATCTCTCTGTTCATTGTAATTGAGCATGGAGACATGCTTTGAAAAGTCTCCATTTGTGTTTTGTGTAAGAAAGAAAGTCACGAGGTTTATAAACACGAAACAAAGGGATTTTAACTTCTGTATAACATTAGAATCTCCTATATGAGTTGTATGTATATTCTTTTAATTTCATCCTCTTTGTTTTTCTTCACAGGTGCAGCTGCCCATGTCCACGCCGCCGGCACCAGCGTGTCGTATGCACTCTGAGAGTTCTGACGTCAGCTCTGAAGACGACAGTACACTGGTCCTGTTGGCCCCCATCTCTCGTAGCCCCAGCCCTGGAAACCACAGCAGCAAACGGCATCACCAGAAGCGCCAGCGCAGCCACAGCCCCGCCGTACCGGCACTCTCCGGGATGCCTCTTCCCTCCCTGCAGTCTCTGAGTCTGTGCCCACGTCCCCGTGATGGCCCCACGCAGAGCTCCTCCCCGCGCCCTTCGGCCAATAGCAAGAAAGAGCGTCTGGTTTCTCCAGACACGTTAACCTCTCCCTCTCTCAGTCCTCTCAGTCCACGGAGCCCCGTGTCCCCTGTCAGTGCTCCGGAGGCTCTGATAGCGGCCATTTTAGGAGAGCCCAGGCCTCCTCAGATAGGAAAAGCAGGTGATGTGATTCTCTGACCCATCCCCCCTTCCCTATCGATTCAGTTCTAGACTTTAGCAGATATCGTAATGCTACTACTTGAGAGAAACAGCCTGTTTCAGGTCGTCCTCTGGCGCCTTTCAGACCTGCAGCTGTTAGTGCTCTCATGCCTTGTTGTGCTTAATCGCTTCACAAACTCTTCCTCAGTTCTCAGTGGCTTTGCCAATAGAGATTCAACTGGTCTATCCATTTTGCGTTATTTATTGAAGATAGATTGTAAATGGAGACAGTACAACAGTGGACATCAGCCGTATAGTGCAGGACAACCTGACCCAAGGTAAAACTGTCCTTTTACCGTAGAATTAAAGCAAACAGTGATGTCAGCATTCATCTCAGCCTTTACTTGTTGTTCTGGTAGTAATTGAGTACACGTATGTCAGGTTTGGCACATACTATAAGACCACCATACCACATTTTAGAATAAGTTATTTATTAACACCCATCATGCTTTGCTGAAGTTTTGTCAAGATAACAGCCTTCTGAAACAGAGCAAACCTTTGACTGGAGCAGCTGACTGAGGACAACCAATCACATCAGCTCTGCTCATTTATAGCATTTAGTGCCATTATTTGATTGTGTGTGTGTGTGTGTGTGTGTGTACCTGGTATTTATCACGTTATGGGGACCAAATGTCCCCACAAGGATAGTAATACTAGTAAACATGGGGACATTTTTGAGGTCCCCATGAGGAAACAAGCTTATAAATCATACAGAATTAGTTTTTTTGAGAAAGTAAAAATGCACAAAGTTTCCTGTAAGGGGTAGGTTTAGGGGTAGGGTTGGTGTAGGGCAATAGCACATACAGTTTGTACAGTATAAAAACCATTACACCTATGGAATGTCCCCATAAAACATGGAAACACAACATGTGTGTGTGTGTGTGTGTGTGTGTGTGTGTGTGAATACATACTGACTGTGCAAAAATGTACACTAATAAATATCATAACTGTTTGCCCTTTAAATATCAGGAGATGATAAAATTTAAATCAGTCTCAGACTGACAGTATAAAGATTTTATCAGCACATCATCGCAAATATAAGAAAAAAAGGTCCTGATTTTGCATAGCTCACCCTTTATTCTCTTGTCATGTTTTCAACAGAACAGATCATCTGTAAATGGGCAGAACTATTATTTTACTGTCCTCGCTTGTCCTCTTTAATTGTATATTATTTGGCTAGAGAGCAAAGAACACCGAGTTTGTTTATAATCATTGAATTATCTACTTAGATTGTCTTTTTAAAAATCAATTCAGAGTCAAATGTTTTCCTGTGGTTTGATTTCATCATGAACTGTGAAGTACGGAAATGTGTCAAAAGGAACGAGGACACAATGCTACCACAAAAAAAAAATTTAAAAAAAGAGAAACCCAATTGTCACCATTTATTGAGTCCTGTGGAGTAACTCACAAAGTCAGTTTTTTTTAATAATAATTGTCAGTTTCTTGGGGAACCTTAAAAATGTTTCTAATCAGGATCATTATCATGCTTATAGGTTTAGATGAGAGAGAGTTTGAGCAAAGATGATGTTACTGACTTTTCAATTTGATTTTTCTCTCAACACTCCTAATAATCCATTAGTCTGTTATGAGCTCTGAGCTCTTAGTCAGAGTTTGGAATGAGTCTTTGAAAACTCTTCCAGACCTGGAGGCGATTAGACACATTGTGAAAGCAATGGTTTCGGAAGTTCAAAAGCCAGAACCAGAGAACAAAAGTGTCTTGTAATATATTGTGAGGTGTTTGACTCATTCATAATTGACAGCAAACACTGTGCAAATGAAGTTCATTTTGAAAGCATCTCCCTCAGGCAAAAACAGTCACCTGGCTGCAACATGATCATACATAAGAGTTATTTACCCTTACACTCCAAAACCTTGCCAGGTGCAAGTTTACGTCATTCATGTAAATAAATACACAGAAATAAAATCAATCATGGTTTTGTCTGGCAGAATGTCTCTTACATAAATATATTTCTTATATATAATGCTAGTTTAAATAAAAAAAATCAACAGTGAAATTCTGATAAAAAGACAGTAAAAATAAACATTTACAAACAAATCACATAAAACTGTTTTATCTTGACATCAGTCATGAGATTAGGCTAATAAGATACCCACAGCTTATAAGAGAGGACAGTGTTTGGAAAAGTAGTCTTCATGATTGGTTTAAACACCAGAGCTTGTTTTGTTCGCAAACACTTGCAAATGAATGCTCACTATCAAGGAACGTTTTCACTCTTTGCATCATAACGTACCAATTTACAACACAAAAGGCAATAACAACAAGGTGTTGTAAGCACTGCTTCCTGATATCAAATACCGAAGACCAAACAGCCTTGTGACTAATTCTTCCATGTCACTTTTTTTAATTGTTACAAATTATTTACCGTTTTAATTAATTGGAAGGAAGACAAAAAACAGTCTGAGACCACAATGAAAATTTCGATTTCATTTTGTTAAGTGCTGCTGTCATTAAATCAAAAGGGGGAACAAAAGATATTCTGAAATTCATTATACATTTTCAATCCAACCTTTCACTCAAATTCTGACAAAAATGAGGAAAATGCCAAGAACAGCATTTTCGCAAGTGGTCTCAAACTTTTGGACCCCAGAGCACATCTGAGGTTATGGATCGACAAACTCAACAACCTCTGAGTTTCAGTGTAGAGCCCATGTCCCCTGCACCTCCTGGCACTCTAAGAAATTACTGCCTACAGATTAGATGGGATAAAAGAGACCCCATGCTGACTGAAAGTGTGTGACAGTACAATTGAAGCATTGAGCGAATGTGATAGATTATAATCATGCTGACTGGTTATGCACAGAATACAAACACATATATTTCGCATACTACCTAGAAACGTCATAATCTTCTGAAACACAATCAGATACACACCCCACATACAGTAATAAGTAGTGAGACAGGCTTAGCAGCTCTGCCCACAAGTTTTCATTTACATGCATTTAATACGCTGCAATACAACAATTAATGCTTGAGTCCAAAGTGCAACTCCAAGACAGACATTCCTGATGTAGGTTATACATTGTCAAAGTGCATTTTACATAAATTCTCCCCTGCAAAACTGCATTACATAATCATCTTACATCACAAGTTCATACATTTGGAAAAACACATTGACATGATGCACATTCATATTGTTCTGCAGTGAACATTAGGCCTAAGCTAGGAGCAGCTAGGGAAAAAAACATTGGCTAAACCATATTTTATACTTTAAGGAAACTGTATGGAGTAGAAATTCAGATTTAAAACAAACCTATAGAGTTCGCTGGAGCAAAAAAAAAGTGTGACAACTAGCATTATATGTATTGTTTTAAACTGGGTTTTTTATTTGTCGATTTGTCTTTGTTTTATTTCTAAACGTAAACATATAACGCACACAAAGCAGGGCCTTCTTTGTCTGCTCACGTAACGCCGCTTCTGATTGGCTGACGCGAAGACGGACGGGGGCGCGCGAGTGAAGTGGGATATAGTGGGAGGGATATAAACTTGAAGACCGGCTGCTCGCGCTAGCATTTGAGGTCAAGTTTACACACAGGGCGTCCGCGACAGAGCATCACGCAATACAACAATTAATGCTTGAGTCCAAAGTGCAACTCCAAGACATTCCTGATGTAGGTTATACATTGTCAAAGTGGATTTTACATAAATTCTCCCCTGCAAAACTGCATTACATAATCATCTTACATCACAAGTTCATACATTTGGAAAAACACATTGACATGATGCACATTCATATTGTTCTGCAGTGAACATTAGGCCTAAGCTAGGAGCAGCTAGGGAAAAAAACATTGGCTAAACCATATTTTATACTTTAAGGAAACTGTATGGAGTAGAAATTCAGATTTAAAACAAACCTATAGAGTTCGCTGGAGCAAAAAAAAAGTGTGACAACTAGCATTATATGTATTGTTTTAAACTGGGTTTTTTATTTGTCGATTTGTCTTTGTTTTATTTCTAAACGTAAACATATAACGCACACAAAGCAGGGCCTTCTTTGTCTGCTCACGTAACGCCGCTTCTGATTGGCTGACGCGAAGACGGACGGGGGCGCGCGAGTGAAGTGGGATATAGTGGGAGGGATATAAACTTGAAGACCGGCTGCTCGCGCTAGCATTTGAGGTCAAGTTTACACACAGGGCGTCCGCGACAGAGCATCACCAGAAACATCTGTAAGATCGACGCTTCAGAAGCAGAGAGAGAAGCTGACACTTAACGCGCTACAACCAGCGAGAGAAACACGCAGATTTAGACAAACGCAACGGTCAATCCAACATGAACGGGCAGATGAACGGTTTCCATAACTCCCTGATTGATGAAGGTTGCTTTTTGTTCACGTCTGAGTCTGTCGGTGAAGGACACCCTGGTATGTATCTTATTCATATTATGTTATGAATAAGATTTTAGCGTCACTAGATCGCGCAGAAGGTAAACAATCTGAAACGAGATTCCACAGCTAGCACGTGCTAATAGCGGCTGATAAATATTTCACAATTCTATACACAAAACATTTGCAATTATAACATTTTATTATTCCCCCATTATGTCAAGGGCGGGTAAAATGCGTTATTGTTTAATGTACGCTGACTTTAGTAAAGTGGGATGTGTTTGTCTGCTCGGCCTCGCGCGGCGGAGTCACCGGATTTGAGGCCCAAAGCTAATCTCGCGAATGTAGGCCGTGAATGCTTTAAGGGCTTATTCATAGTTTTATTTTCGTTTTTATATAACGTAATTAATAAATATAATTTATGTCCACTATATACTGGCTTCTAATAATTAGGCCTATTTTTATTTGAAGGTGGCCATGTTATCGGCGGCCTCGCGGAACATTCGTTCATCACAGTGTTGCCAAGGCCGTGGTTTTCCCGCGTAATTGAGCTACTTTAACACTGTTGCCGCGGGCTGTTTTTCATGTCCGCGGGTTGAAGCGACCCAAAATAACGTAATATTTAGCCCCTGGAATGCGAATGAATTTTTACTGGGGACCCCCTCGAAACGCGATTGGACGGGTTTTGTTCTGAAAACCTGGCAACCCTGGTTCATGTGCATTGCGGACTCGCTGCGCGTGTTGTTGTTCTGCCGGTTTGCCCGGTTGCGTGTTTCACACGTCAAGATGAGCCTCTAACTTATTCCAGCCCAAGAGTTATAAATAATCGTTCCCCTTATTACTTTACTTAATAATCCTCATTCATTTGGTCTATTAGATCAGCAAATATTAATGCCTGCGCGTGTCTGTACGAGTGCGTCGCCGCGTGTTCGTGAAGTCGTAAATGTTTATTGTCCGGGGGGGGGTTTGGTCGTGCATGTGCTTTGACACCCCTGCACGTGGTGTAGCTAAACTTTCATTCTCGCTCAAGTGGCCCCGACTATTGCGTCAGCGCAGCTTTTAGGCCCGAAATATACAATACTTGAAAGCAAACGCCTATAGCATCGCTTTCCAGAAGTTTAGGGGCGTTCACACCGCGCGCGTTATTTAGTGCAGCTTGCTTATTTATTTATTATTGGTGGTGTGTATATATACATACGTGCCTGACGCACGTCTTTGACCACTGCGATGCGTCGCGCGCCATTATTACTGCGTTTAATGCAGTACGTCAAATGAGTACGCAGCATCCATAAAACCGGGTGCGAACATTATCCACATGACATACTGGATCTGCTCAGATTCTCAAGTGTGGATGGATGTTTTGTAATTCCGTAATTATACGACTGCATAAACCGAGTTGTCAGATTGGGAAAATTAAGAAAACTGAAGAATGTAGTTGTTGAAAACCAGTAGTCAATAGCTTGTCAATAGTCATTTCATCACGGGTCAAAGAACACATGATGCATGATGTATAACGGCTTTTCAAAATTTTCATATAAGAGTTATCAGCCATAAAACCAACCAGATACTAGTTGAATCACAACATGACACTTTGATTTGAAGCAGTGTAAAACTTCTTATTTTATTCCAGTATATTCGTGCGTACGTATATAAATGTGTACACACACACCCATTAATATTTAAGTCATTTGAGAGCATATGGAAATTGACTTATTTGCAGTGCTGCATGGGAGTGGGCGGGTACTAAAGTGCTCTTGGCGCTGGTTATGATTCTCTGATTAGTGGAGGTTTCTATGCAGAATCATGGGTGATGTAGTTTTTCACAAGGAGTTCAACTGTTAAACTCAAAGTTGAAATAACATGGGCTAATTGCTTCAAGAAACATATGCCATCGATTAACAACCTTGTAGATTACAGTAGGTCGGTCTATAAATTGACATTAAGTTAATTCTTGTGGAAAAAGAAAAGAATATAATTTTTACTTCCGGAACCAATTGTTGGGCTACATTACGAGATGACAAGTCAGGGCTCACGTTTTTGAGGTTGTAAGAAGCACTTGCATCCTTGCAGAATTCATAATTGCGGTGCTTCTGACATAATGTGAAAGCGCCGTTATTGCAAAAAGGACTTTTGATTGGGCCTCAGGTGTTTACAGGGGGAGGGGCTTTCTTGTTCTCAACAATTTGATTGGACAAATATATTAGTGCAGAATGAGTCATCAGTGTTTACATTTAGCTAACTAACGTATTGATAACGCCAAAGCTAATATGGACCAAAAGCTGCAAAAATGTTATCAGTGTTTTAAAACAGTTTCTGTATTAGATCAACCACTCTCTTGGGGTGACAGTCAAAGTAGAATCTCGTCAGGCAAGTTCAGTGACGCCAAATGTTTGGGTAACTGCGGGATGTTACAGTCACAGCATCGCAAGGGGGTGCGCTTTTTTCAGTGAGATCACATGCTTGCAATGAGTTGACCAAGCATTTGTGTACTCGCGTAATGTTTGTTTGTGGACCTGTCTACCGTATCATGTTTTTGTAACCATAGACTGACACCTGTACACGTGGTGTGACCTTTCCCATCTCGCTCCACTGCCCTCACTACTGCATCAGTGCGCTTTCTAATCAGAATGAGTTTTATAATGAGCTCAGCACAGGTCTAAGTTCAGTGCTGATGGTGTGGGGGAGGGTTAGCAGCCCCGCTGCAGCTTAGTTTGGCTTACCTCTGCCCTAAATATAGATGGTTACTCCAGGGGCTGCAGTGGAGTGGCAGTATGGGCATTCCTGCCTCAGTTAGAGAGGCCGTACTGCAGTGAGCTAATGTACTTCACCTGTTGTATGGAAGTGTTTTATGGAGGCGACTGAGGCACTAGCAACGTCCATGTCTATCATTGTGAAACAAGCTCTTGGCTCACACAAGGGTTGTAAGCCAATCATGTAGTGGCACGGTTGTTATTGAAGTGCTTTCAGAGTTTTGCAAAATGCCAGTTACGTTTGCTGGAGCTATAAAGCTGGGTTGTTGTAGTTGTCTAAAGCCATCAAAGACATTTTTGTTACTTGAAATAAAATGTTAACCAAAATGAAGTAAAATATACAAAATCCTAAGCTCATTTCAGCCAGTTGACAAGGAAACATTTCTCTTACATTTAGACTACGTCCACACGAAGTCAGAGCTTTCCCTATCCGATCTTTTTTTTCCCCCCTCGTCTCAAGAAATATCTGCGTCCACACGAAACCACAAAACGATGTAGTATACATGCCAGATCAGCATGTGGTGCTGTAATTCTGCCACAGAGATGCACTAAAAAAGGAGAAGAAGACTTGGACTATGTGCATAAATCTTGCGCGCGGTATACAAACGAACATGGAACAATACATTTATTAATCTGTGTTAATGTTAGTTAATAAAGACAATCGTTCAGTGTTTGTTCATGTTTTTGTGTCTGACTAGGGGCGAGACGTGGGCTGATGACGTCATCGTTTCAGAAAATATACGGATTCGCTGTCCACACGAAAACGCAAGGGCAGCGTTTTCAGATTTATCCACTCTGGGACCCGGTTTCAAAAAATATCGGTTTCACTCTCCCAAAACGCCGGATCCGTGTGGACGAAACGCCTATACGATACAAAATTTATGCGTATACAGCTAAACACGTCTCCGTGTGGACTGGGCCAGGCGCCTGTTTCACACATACGTTTTTTTTTTTTACGCACCCATGTTAACGGATCAGAGCGTTCACACTGCACGCGGTTGCGGTCCGGCAGTGCGCTCCAGGGGCGATGCGTCTGCAGCAGACATGCAGCGATCGTTTCCACACAGAAATGTGTTAGTGTTAAACAGCCGCGGATCAGGAGCGGACTGCAAACGCGTCCTGTGCGAAAGCAAAATGAGTCCGTGCTGCTTCTGCACCGCATACGTAACGCACACGGACCGCACACGCACTGCAGATGGAGTATGTGTGAAACCGGCGTCAGTTTAACTTAATGTACTAAAATATAAAAAATATTTTTAGTAAATATTAAGCTCTCTCTGAAGTATTGTGTTTGAATGGACAAATTCAAACAAAAATTGTCAAAATGCCCGTCTTGGTAAGTATCCTATAGCAGACATAGCCGGCTGAACGTACTTACAGTGTCTTAAAGTGACAGCACTTTCTTAATATTAATCAAACAGCAACAACAAAGAAATCACTCACTGCTCTTGATTGAATAGCTTTTGTAACTTTAATAAAGACTTTACTCTATTGTATTTATTTGTGCTGTTGCTTGTAGTTAATTATTCCTATTTTCTTTATTTTAATTTAACAGTATAGTTTTTCCCTAAACATAGCACATACCGAACCGTACCGAAACCTTGACTCTAAAACTGTGATACAAACCGAGCCGTGAGTAAGCTGAACCGTTCCACCCCTGAGATATAGATATATATATATATGTATGTGGAAGTATGTTTTTGCAAATATAACTTTTTTTGTTTTTGTTTGTGAATGTATTGTAAATATGTAATGACTTACTATACACAAGGGCCATGATTTTATAAAAATGTAACAAAGATTTTATGTACTATCACACCCTTGTCACAGGGAAATTGCAAGCCTGCTATTTTAACATGTTTGAGGTATGCATTGCAAATTCAAAATCCAGTTATGGCCATCCCTGGAGGCAGTGTTGGCAGTTGTGATACTTTGAGAGTCTTGATTAACCAGAATTATGTGCTCTGATTGGCTGATTAAATGATTACACCACTCGTTTCTCTGTTCCAGATAAGATTTGTGACCAGATCAGTGATGCTGTGTTGGACGCCCACCTCAAACAAGATCCTGATGCCAAAGTAGCTTGTGGTGAGTGTCAAATTATGCTTTCCTGCACTCTTTTCTCCATGCTTGCAACATGAATCTCCTTACTGTGTGCTCTAACCCCTATCAATCTGTCCTGGCAGAGACAGTTGCCAAGACTGGAATGATCTTACTGGCGGGTGAGATCACCTCTCATGCTGTTGTGGACTATCAGAAGGTTGTCAGGGACACCATCAAGCACATTGGATACGATGACTCCTCCAAAGGTATAACGGCACTAAATGTCAGGGAAAAGAGTGCTGCTATGCTATTCTTACTGCCATAATACTTTCAAAACATACGACACTGCACAACGTGTACTGGTTTATGATTTTGAATTAACTGCCAGTTGGATTTAGGGAAGAATTAATCAGCCTTTTATTGTACTTTTAGGGTTTGACTATAAGACCTGCAATGTGCTTGTGGCTCTTGAGCAGCAGTCCCCTGATATTGCTCAAGGGGTTCACCTTGACCGCAGTGAGGAGGATGTAGGAGCTGGAGACCAGGTAAGAACTAGATAACGACTTTGCTTGTTCATATGCCAAGATGTGAATTGGTCTATAAGGAGCATTGAGATCTTTACTGGATTGACTGAGTACTTTGCTTCTTAGGGCTTGATGTTCGGTTATGCCACTGATGAGACTGAGGAGTGTATGCCTCTCACTATTGTCCTGGCCCACAAGCTGAACGCTAAAATGGCTGAACTACGGCGTGACGGCACCCTGTCTTGGCTGCGACCTGATTCCAAGACCCAGGTGAGACGAGACCAAAAAATGTTGTTAGAAGTCAACAGATTCAATACAATATAATTCAAAAGTTTGGGCTCCGTAAGAGAGAAACTTCTTTTAAATAAAGAAGTTAATGCTTTTGTTCAGCAAGCATGCATTAAAATTGATCAAAAGTCAGAGTGAAGACAATGTTACAGAATATTTTAATTTCAAATAGGCTGTGAACTTTCTAAAAATGAATGATTTCCACAAAAAGATTGATAATTGAAATGAGATGTTTGAGCAGGAAATTTATCATATTAGAATGATTTCGGAAGGGTCATGTGACACTTTAGACTAGATTAATGATGCTGAAAATTCAGCTTTGACCACAGAAATTGCATTTTAAAATGTTCTATTAAAAAACGTTTTTTAAATTGTAATATTTCATAATATTACTGTTTATACTGTTTTTATGATCAAATAAATGCAGCCTTGGTGAGGATCAGAGACATCTTTCAAAAACATTTAAATCTCAATTATTCCAAACCTTTGAATGGTACTTTATTACTACTGTAGGACTGAGATTGTGTGCCTGCATCTTGTAGAGATTCTAACAGTTCATCTCAACTTCTATGTTACTTCTTTCTCTAGGTGACTGTCCAATACAGGCAGGACCGCGGGGCCATGATTCCGGTGCGTGTGCACACCATTGTAGTGTCTGTTCAGCATGATGAAGGAGTGTGTCTGGATGAGATGCGTGATGCTCTGAAGGAGAAGGTGGTGAAAGCTGTGGTTCCCAGCGTCTACCTGGATGATGACACCATCTATCACCTGCAGCCCAGTGGACGCTTTGTCATTGGAGGCCCACAGGTTTAAACTATTAACAATTTCAGTGCACATGGAAAAGTGGGGAATGAATAGATTCTTAGTCCTTTAAATTGTTTTAATTTGTTACATATGTATATCTGATCAGTGTGATTTTGTGACTATTGTCAAAGTAATAGGTGTGGGAACTGAAGTGTACAGTATCTCACAGAAGTGAGTACACCCCTCACATTTTTGTAAATATTTTATTAGAGGCTTGTGTGTTAAATTTGTATTTTTTTTATTTTTTTTATTGTGGTTGTTCAAACAGTAAGATTCTTAATTCTTCATGCTGTTTTTACAGGGAGATGCTGGTTTGACTGGCCGTAAGATCATTGTGGACACTTACGGAGGCTGGGGTGCTCATGGAGGCGGTGCTTTCTCTGGAAAGGATTACACTAAAGTTGACCGTTCAGCAGCCTATGCGGCCCGCTGGGTGGCCAAGTCTCTGGTGCAGGCTGATCTGTGCAAGCGTGTTCTGGTCCAGGTGAATATTTAGCAGTCTTTCGCCATCGATTAGTGTAATAGGGAAGGTATAAGTACAGTCTTACCCATTTACCGGTTTCCTCAGTTGTCTTACGCCATTGGAGTGGCCCACCCCTTGTCAATCTCCATCTTCCACTATGGAACCTCCCAGAGGAGCGAGAAGGAGCTGCTGGAGATCGTGAAGAAGAACTTTGACCTCCGCCCAGGCGTCATTGTCAGGTAAAGTGTGCTCCTCAGTGGCGGCCCAACCGCCGCCTCTCAGTTTGATGGTTTTCAAGTCATCATTGACATTTGCTTCCGCGTTTCCGGAGTTTGGTCTTTTGCACTGTTAACATTATAGAGGCTCATTGAGTTTGACTGAACGTCCTTCTTTGTGCATGGCAATTGTCTTACTCTGTCTCCTGTACAATTCCAGAGAGCTGGACCTGAAGAAGCCCATCTACCAGCGCACCGCCGCCTATGGCCACTTTGGCCGTGAGTCCTTCCCCTGGGAAGTTCCGAAAAAGCTTAAATACTAAAGCTGTAACCCCCCCCTCCTTTCTTTGGGCAGTAGGTGTACGTTACAGAGAAACCTACTCGACCCGTGGAGGGGGGAGATCCCCTCACTCCTAACCTCACACCCACTCCCAAAGGTAATTCCCCTCCAATGGCGTTCTCCCCGTACAACTCTACCTTCAACCCTGTTCTTTGCTGTACTGTTTTCGAAATATCTGTGGATGGTGACTGCGTGGGTTTTTAAAAAATTTTTTTTTACTTAATGCACCCTCTTCTCCACCCATCTCTCTTCGACCCTTCCTTCCTTCCTTGCCTACTTGAAAGATCACAAATGAAGACGGCACAAATGGGGGTCAAAGGTTGTTCTGTGATGCTATGCATTGCTGGCTGAAGCACTAACCCCTCGACTTTTTGTTTTACCAACTAAGAGAACTAATGCTTACCATTTTCCAGGTCCACCACTTTATGCGTACCATCGCGAATGGGATCAAAACCTCTCGTCAAATGTCAAAAACCTGTCTTTAGTTGGATTCAACAAGAATGTGTTTAAGTTACATAGTACAGGGATCGGATTGAGAAATTTTAAGAGACTTTTTACACATGCATACTGTCGCGATGGTTTCATCCCGGTCACTGCAGGCCGTGTTGATCTTATTTCTGACGTGTTACAGAGAAGTCAGAAGCTGCTACCAACTGTTGTGGTTCTGCAGGACCGGCGACGCAACCGTTCCCCTTCGGTCTCGATGGTGATTCCAGATTAAACCTTCTGGTAGCTGTTATGTGATGTTCTACTAGACCACGGCGGAGGCAAAGCACTCCCTCTCTGCGTGTGGCGACACCGGGCGTAGCTACAGAGAAGCCCTGCTCCCTCGCTGGCGCAGAGGGGCCTCCTCCGCCTCTTGAATCGCTCCATACTTGAATACTCAACCTAATATTTGCTTGGTGATCCTCTTGAGCCTCGGCGTCGGTACAGAAAAGCCTGGGATCTCAAGGTGTGACTGCCTTTTATTACTTTTTTTTTACATGAAAGGAATAGTTTTTAAAGACAATGAATACTTGTTTTCATTTGCTTGAACACCGTAGTCATGGTGTATGTCCTGCGTGCCGGCTTTGTGGTCTTCCCTTGGTGTCCTACAGAAAGCTTTGGGCTCTTGCCGCAGGCTGGTGCTGGTAACTGTGACCATTGTTACACTTTTTTTTTTTTTTTTTTTTTACGTGAGTGAAGACAGGTAGATGAGACTGTCCATACGCACACGTTTTACGTTCAGGACTCCCGGCGCTCCCACAGACAGAAGCGAGTCTGGTCGGTGTTGTACAGAGAAACCGGCTTTGTTTACATGCTCTCTCTGTTGGGTGTGTTTGGGTTGCAGTCTTTTTATATAATGCTCATCTTCTGTTTTTCGTACAAATATATTTAGTTTTAATTCCAGAGATTGGTGCATCAGACTGGTTACTGAAAGAGTAGAAGTGCCTTTTTCTATTGTTTCTTTTCCTTTGTCACTCCTCTCCCTCTTCTCGCCTTCCCCCTTTGTTCACCTTCTCTCCTTCCCCCTAAATTTCCTCTCGTGATACATGGGAATCCACAGAGAACTCCTGAATTCCCTTCCTTTCAATGCTCCGTGATGGTTCTGTCAGTGAAATGAATAAAAATTCTGACCCTTAAGACTCTTCTTTTATGGTATTTCACATTCCTGCCAGATTCTTCGGAGGGGGTTGCCACCTTTCCCCTCTTTCCCTCCTTTAAACGTTTACAGCCCCTTCCATGATTGAGGTGCAAAATAGGGCTTTGATTGTATGGTATGCATTGTTTTAAAGCTGATAAAACAACTTCACACTTGTAACTCATAGAGCCTGAAATTGAGTCAATTTTGTGTTTTACAGTTTTGTTCGGAACATGAAATTGAAGTTTTCTGTACAACTACACTACCTTTCAAATGTTTGGGGTTGGTAGTTTATTTATTTATTTTTTTTTTAAGTTTATGCTAACCATGGCTGCATTTGATAAAAATACAGTAATATTGTGAAATACAGCAATTTTAAAACGTATCTATTTTTCAAATATTTTATTCCTGGTGAAGGTGAATTTTCAGTGTCACATGATCCTTCAGAAATCATTCTAATATGCGGATTTGATGCTCAAACATCATCAATGTTGAAAACCGTTTTTGTTGCTTTTTTATTGTAAGTTTATTTATAAACTTTCGCTTTTATTCAATTTAATGCCTCCTAGCTGACAATCAATAACAATCGTCAAGATGAATCATTGAAATTTGTGGAGCACAGCAGGATTTTCTGTAAGTCCCATACATGTAGTCTTAAAACGGTAAGGTTACGTGACTTTAAAATAGCATGTTATTGGATACTTTAAGGGCTGCACTTTATTTCCATCAATGTTGTTTTTTGTTTTTTTCTTCTGAAAGATGTTGCCAATATGGTGACACCTTACCACACAGGATTAAAAAATAAATAAAAAAACGTATTGATCAACTTCAGGAGGTCAGAATAAATATTATGAATGATTATGCATTTCTGACCTTATCTAAAACCGGTTAAGATTGAACAAACTTCTGAGTGCCATATTTGGTGATCGCTAGTCTAATATCGACATGGGTATCATAGGATGAGTGGATTGAGCAGCACATCCTCATTCTGTACTGGAGAAAAATAAAACACTAAAAGCAAACCCTTCAAAAAATTTTTTACTTTAACCAGACATTAAGGTGAATTTGAAAAGTTTCCATATAATTCAGCATCACTCATTAAATATCAAGGAATTACACAAATGTGCAAACCTCACCACTGTGTTTGTACTCTTAGGCTGAATTTACACTGCAGATCTGGATGACCAAATCGGATTATTTGACTATAGACGATTTTTATGACCTGCTTACAAGTTCTTTTAAAAGTGACCCGTATCCGATATCTGCATTTACATTACACGGGCTTAACTTGACGTGGCTCCATGCATTGGACAGTGGTATTAAAATACCAAACTCTGCTCACACACTTAATAAAGCATTCTTTGTATTGAAAAGATGAGATTTCACTCGAAAAGTCTCCACAACAGTTAGCAGTAGATTTAAGCGCTCGTCTGCACGAGCCACCGTCACTGATAACAGCGCCAACGAGCACTCAGCATGATTTTAAAAGAAACACGTTTTAGCGCCAGATCGCCTCTTATTTAACAAAAACGAACAAAATTTATACTCTGCTAGTCAATTAACGTTAGAGATGTTTCATTTGTAATAGATGTATCTTTACAGCGAGATGTTTCAGAAACATTTGACATCCAACTCGCGTTAACGGGAATATCCGATCTGTCCGCTTACACGGCAGGCGCAAATGCACCTATCCGATTCATATCAGATTTATTTCCACATATGAATGAGGCCTGAAACCAATCTGAGTATATCGGAATCCATGTGCTTTTTTCCTGCTTACACGGTTCCTGGGCCATATCCGATCTGTGCCACAAGGGAGGAAAAAAAAATCGGAATTGGGTCACGTGATGCAGTGTAAATGCGGCCTTAGAGTTGTGATGGGGAGAATTAGTAAGAAAAGTCCTTTTCAACAATAGTATGTTCCTGCACAACCGGAGGCTACAGTTTCAGGACCGCGTTTCCAGGACCCTAGTTTTTTGTAACAGCGCCACTTACCGAATTGGATGATATAGCGGAAGCTGCAGTTTCAGGACCGTGGTGGTTTAGTTTGTAGTAATGTTTGTACACGTTATCAAAGATATTGAATCTCAGGGAAAAACATTTTTTCAATTGCGATTTTTGATTTTAAATGCATCGGAGGTTAATTACAAAGTGTGTAATACCTGCTTTGAGTCACAATTTAAAATTTTAACAAATAAATGTACTCTTAAAGGGGTCATATGATGCGATTTCAATTTTTCCTTTCTCTTTGGAGTGTTACAAGCTCTTGGTGCATAAATAAGATCTGTAAAGCTCAATATTTGTGATATCACAAATCCCGGAAAAATGCGTTGTAGTCCAAACGAGTCGTTCGTTGTAGTTTTTGAAAAGTGATTTCTGTTAAATAAAATATCTCCTTTTGAAGTGGACTTTGATCTTTGTAACTTTGCAGATCTTTTTATGCTCAAACAGCAACATTACAGACTAACTAAAGTTGAAAAAGTGAAAAAGCATAATAGGACCCATAGAGAGGCAAGACACGAGACTCAAGAATGATTCAAGAATGTATATTTATGGCAAACCATGGTGCAAAACAATTATTTTGAGGAGATCGATACATTTAAGATAAAGATACAATAATTTGCAGCTAGTTAAAAGATAGTAAAGATGAATAAACGTGAGCATTGTTAAAGTACCACCAAATGCTCCTCAGATCCCTGTAACTAACCAAATCCATAAAATCACTTCATATTGGCCATGCAGAACATGACAGAAACTAACACATGATAACCATGGACTGTATGTGGTGTAGACCTGCAGATTAACTATTAAAACTGCCAAACGTCTCATTCACCACTGCAAAACAATGCCAAAACGACAGGCTAATAACACATATTGTGGTGCAACCAGGCAGTCAGCGCAGTTTAATTATGAAAGATGATTTATACTTAACTAATGGTAAAACAATGAGTATTAAACAAGTTTTCACACGAATACAGTAAGCTAGGTAAATCTGACACATCTCACATTATCAACATGCTTTTATCATCTTTTTAAGTTTAATTAATGTGCTGGCTAGATTTACTTATTACAGTCATTAAGTCAACAAGGTTTAATTAAATCATGGCCACGAATTAAGAATGTCGTAATTAATAAAACTAGCGCACGAATTCTTAATTCGTGGGAATTAATTATTCATTCATAGTTAGCAGCTCTCACTTTGGCTATGTAAACTTTGCATCGTTTTAATAGTGATGGGACGGATGATACAGCGGCTCCGAGGCTCCGACGCAGTTTTCAAAGCACTATTGTATCACACACTGTGCCCCATGCTTGAGCGTAATGACAACATCACGTGATTGATGACGTTTGAAGCTTCGCACGTCATGCAGTATCGGAATGCAAAGGGACTGTAACCTCAAAACACCACAGAAAGTGAATCATATTTTATAGCTGGGGTCTCAGAGACCCCAAGCAGAACATAAAGGTTAAACAGCTCACACAAAATATTTTTTCAGCTACCTACGTCAATTATGCACTATGATCACATGCTTGCGTATTTTATATTATTGATCAATATGTGAATCCGTTGAGCAGGCTACACATGACACGAGTTCTGGTCTCATTGGCACAAATTAATTTAGATGAGATTATATCAGATTAGTTGGAACTGTACTGATCACAGATTGATTCCACTCTTGTGTGTCACGGACTTCCAAAGCTCTGTATGGTCACGTGATTTTACAAACGGTATATCCTCTGCTCCAAGCGGCAACCTCCAGCTCTCTCTCGTGAAGCCAACAAGGACGTGACTTAAACTGTAATTCATCAACTGGCCGCTAGAGAACACACCTGATTCAACCCATCAGCTCGTTAGTAGAGACTGCAAGACCTGAATTGGGTGTGTCTGATAAGGGAGACATACAAAATGTGCAGGGATGGGGGTCCTCCAAGACAGGTTTGAAAACCCTTGATCCTGAAGACCGTTATTAGCTTGTTCATGTGTGTTTGATTAGGGTTGAACCTAACTAACGCTGCAGGAAAGTGGACCTTGAAGGCCAAAATTGAGAACCTCTGCCTTATACTCATCTACCTGTAAAAAAAAACCCACAGCATTAATCGTGACTTCCTCTTTACCATGGTACAGGAATCCCCCACCCTTGTCTACGATAGCTATGGAGCCTTTTGTTATCTATTTTTTAAGTTTAAGTTCAGAAAGAACCCAGCAACCCAAAATGTAAGGCAGTTTTGCACCTTCACATTTCTTGGATTATTTCATTCCTTGCCTAGCATTTTATTTTGAAGTCAGTTTCACTATGAACTTGTCATTGGGTTCCTGCATGGCTTGAAATTGAGTGGAATTCCTTAAAGCTGCATCTCTGCATCTCTACATCCACATCTCTACTCTTCCCTGCCTGATCATGATAGCTGTCTCCAAAAAAAGAATAAATTCCTTGAGCAATTACAAAAATAAAACAAATGTCTAGTACATTGAGGTATGTGGAGTATTGGAGTCCCAGCTGCTCCAGGAGGCCTTTCTGTGTGGAGTTTGTTTGTTCTCTCTGTGTTGACGTTGGTTTCCTTTGGGTTTCTTCCACAATCCAAAGACATTCAGGACAGGTGAACTGGAGACTGTAAGTGAGTGTGAATATAAATGTGTGTGTGTTTGTCATCCCTGTGATGGACTGGCCATCTGTCCAGGGGGTTTTCCTGCCTATGACCCAGGAAAGGCTCCAGCCTCCCCATGACCCTAGGACAAGTGCTTTGGAAAATGTATGGAATAGATGGATGGATGTATTGTGAGTGTTCCTCCCTCTCTGCCACTCTTTTTTTCCCCACCAATGTGTCTTCCTTGATCCATGTTTCCAAACAAAATCATTCTGAAGGCATCTATCCTATTTGTTTATTGAAAAGATCACCAAAAAAAAAAAAAACTACAAATAGGACATCTGGCTTGGCTTTCAGCTGAAATTGCAGCTAGTTGTGTTTGGAATAATTATTATTAAATTTCACGGTAAATATTCTGCTAATATTTTGACATTTCAACATAATTCCTGCAGAAATGGACAGAGTTTTACCATTGTTCTGATCTGAATGTGCTTTTATCCGTTTTGAAAGCAGTGTGTTAGCAACTGAAAATGTGCTGAAAATATAGTGGTTTGCAGGTTGTGGAGTATGAATGACAAAAGTGTTTGTGGATTTTGAGAAATGTGGTCATTGAATGCATTTTGTCTGAAAGCAATGAAAAATGATTCACAGTTCGTTTAGCATAGACTTCTGTACCACTGAATGTGTGAACAGTTTTGAAAATGTGACTTCAGTATTGAACAATACTTGTTAGCAATTGAAAAAAACTGAAAAAAATAAAATAAAAAAAGCAGAATTGGAAATCAGATCTTAACTATGTTTTCACAGACGAGGAATGGCAAAAGGTCCTTTGCCCTATTCCTCCCCTATTTGTGCTTATCACTCACTAATGCAGTTTAAGTTATTAGACAGAATTTATTGGACAACATTGATTAATAGACTAAATTGAATCATTTCAACCCAGATCAAGATTCTGATAGATGTCGACAAGCTCCAGCAACTCTTTGCCATACTTTTTGCCCAAGATTCAGTTTTCTGGACATATTCAAGTCAATTTCTGGTCTCTAGATGTTGAACCATGTCTCCTAGTGGCATTATTTGGACTTAATCCCAAATATGTGTATCACCATTTTTCACACTCAGATGTTCTAGCCTTTTGCTTTAACCTAATAAACTGGAAAAAGCCTCAGTTATCATATATATATATATATGTATATATAATAAACTTTATTAGTACACCTTAGTTAGCTAAGTAGCAATGACTATTTGTATTTTTATTAACTAACATTAATAAAGATTCATAAATACGGTAGCAAATGTGTTGCTCATTGATAGTGCATGCTAGTTAATGCATTAACTAAGGAAGGTTATTGTAAAGTGTTTCCCAATAATTTACCATAGTAATAGTTTCAGATAAAACACTATAGTGATATAGTTATTTTGATGTGACAGTGGTGTCTAACACCAATAACTAGTAACTATGATATTTTATCCGAAACTATGGTTACCACAGAAAATATTTGTAGGGAGCATATTGAACATCCTCTAATAACTACAAAAATGTTTTAGTTGAAAAATATACATTATCACTGATCAAATATTTAAAGATAATATTGTAAATGAACTTTGAATCGACCTCTCTGAACGCTTGTGCAAGCCACTGAAAAGACTGATAAAATATGGTGAGATCAATGATGTTGCTTGAGCAACAGTATTTCTTTTTATTAAAATAACAGCTGCTCCAGAAAACTTGTTTTTATACTGGGTTTGTTCTATTTTATCTTGTTTGCTGAAGATATCATCCAAGCATATGACTTTGTGACCCTCGTTTTCAACTTGAAAAGCAAATATAACCATGAAAATCCAGGACAGGAGGAAAATGGCGTTGGTCCAGCAGGTCCATCAGCCTTTCATATAAGCTGTTAATGCACAGATGCTGAGATGTTTTTATACCTCACACAAATGCAAGAAACCTTTGATTCCGTTATTGGAAGAAAACACAAAAACATAGTTTAAAAACTCAAAAACTGATCAATACATACTGTCAGGGATATGGACCTGTCTGTGTGTGTTTTTCTCCCCATGTGCGCCGTGACCTAGTTTTCTCCCTTGTCTTATTGCTTCATTTGATTCACCTGTGTTCATTAATTATCCCTCATTAAGTTTAGTATTTAAAGTGTAGTCTGCCCCATGTTTCCTTGTCGGGTCTTGAACGTTGTGATGTGCTACGTGTGTCTCCAGCCAGCTCTGTGTAACCCTTGTTTTGGATTATTAAAGACTGCTGTTTGTGATATTCCCTTGTCTCCTCGTCCCTCGCTCCTCACAGTAGGCAATCGTGACACATACTGGGTTTTTATGTTTATATGTTAATGTTGAACCAGAAGTTCACTTATATTTGATGTAAGGCAAACTGAACATATACGAGTCATGCTTATGAAAGAGGCTGCTCTCTGTGTGTGAATAAGGTAAACTGGGTGTAATGACTCAAAGCGACAGTAAGTTATCAATTTATTAGCAATTGGTTGACATTTGGCAAATTATAAGATGACATTTACCATGTATGGACAGCAGAAACAGATTATTCCCACACATTCTTCTGACAGAAGGAAACTGCCTGTAGGAGTTCCATAAATATATAACTTAAAACATTCAGAACATAAGATAAAGATTATTTGAATGCTAGAATTTGCACACTTATTAATTTAAAAAGCTTTTCAGTGCACTTACCCCACAGTCGACAGCAGTCTGGAGGTCTCTGCAGCTGTACATTGGTCCCAGGCTACAGGGGGCAGCAGCAATGACAGGCTTCCTCTCACCAGAAACACACAAATTTGCCCTCTAAATGGTCAAAGAAAAGAGAAAAATATCTTATTTGAACATTTCAAACTATTAAGTTCATTTAACCATATCATATTTGTTAGAAACTCAATTGAAGTTTATAAAATGTATTCAGTTTTTGTGAAGAGTCATCTGAATGGTGTACACTCACATGATATGAAGACTGTACTCATTACTACGGTAACGTTTTCCACTCAATTATGTCGTAATAACATGATCCTATGTCATTAAAATGACTTTTTTTCCCCCTTAAAACGATGTTTTTTCACAAAAATGACATATTTTGTCTTAAAAACAATGTTTTTCTCGTTATAACAAGATATTATATGGTTAAAAAAAGACTGTTTGTACATGATGTGGTAAGCCTATACCTACTGATCTATAGGCCTATTCAAGAATATAGGCTATATCAGTGCTTTACACCAGTGGTTCCCAACCCTGGTCCTGGAGGCACCCCAACACTGAAAAGGAGACATGCAAAATGTGCAGTGTTGAGGTGCCTCCAGGACCAGGGTTGGGAACCACTGCTTTACACAACAGATTTCAGGTAAACAAATTGGTGTGCTCACATTTATCTTTGGACAGCAAATTTTTGCAGGTGAAATCATTTTAGTAGGAATCTATGCGATCAGGAAATTCACGTGAGGGTGAAAGATTTCCTCACGCACATTTTACATTGGATTCAAGCTGGTCAATCAAATTCACCAAGCTGACCAACTAAGCCTTGAAAACCTGCTTGGCTTAAACTTTAAAGTGACATCTGGTTGAGTTGTGCTTCATAAACTGCTAAACAATTGACAATGAACAACAGACCTTTTTTAACTTAACTATTTTGGATAAAAAAAAAGAAAAAAAAAAAGAACAATGGTAAATGTGACCCCACATTAACATTTCTTAAAAAGACAGTTCACCCAAAAATGAAAATTTGCTGTTCATTTATTCACCCTCAGGTCATCCAAGATGTAGGTGACTTTTTATCTTGAGTAGAACAGTAAAGAAGATTTTTAGCTGAAACCGTGCTTGGTTAATAGGGGTTATGCGCAACAGACTTCCGTATTCTGTTAACCGGGTCTCGTCGCTTCCGGTTCAAGCGTTTTGCATATGCTTAGTTAAATATGAAGCAGTTTTACTCAAGATGCCTTCAAAGTAGATACCAATGATGATCATAACCAATGTCCATCACATATGCGGACCGATATCTAAAAGTTTTTTTTAATTTTTATTCTTTTCACATTTAGATATAAAAATTGAATAAAACGTCAACAATAAAAACAGCTAGCTAGTTTAACTGATTATCTTAAAAGTCCATAGATCTCGCTATTATTTAATACGCTGTTAACACGTTCTCCGACAAGCGGAAGCAATGAGACCTGTTTTCCGGGTTTGGTCAGGTGATGTTCGACATATACCCTATTCATAAAATGCAAGTCAGCGGCTGGCCGTTTTTGAAAATAAAAAAAGCATTTCAAGGAACACAAAATTAGGCTAATACCCGTAGCTCCTGACTATATATTGAGGTCTTATGAAGTGAAATGATTGGTCTGTGCAAGAAACTGAACGTTGTTTACAACATTATTGTCTGAAATCCAGAGCCTTGGGCAAACGGGTAAATCTGATTCTTTTCTGTGACCGTTTGTTTCAATGAACTGGTTCAGTTCACTATACATAATCACACAATGACGTAACATATACTCAATTATATTATTAAAGCACCCAACAATGATGTGAAACGTGGATGTCTTACATGTCTAAAGCATATAAAGTGAATAAACTCCTCAGTTCAGACTGTCGGAGGAACCGGAGCCTTGAATGAGTCTAGCAATAACTAGCATCATAGGGTATGATGGCTGAGTGTTTTGACTCATTTCGAGTTTGAGTGACTGTCAGGCACGTCTGAAAGTGAGTTTTGATTTAGTAACTTGTAGATCTGTGCTGTTTCAGATGGTTCAGTCCAATTTGGTGAACTTGTTCATCTAGTTCATTAAAAAGAACCGTTTAAAAAAAAAAAGATTCGTTCATGAACCGGACATCATTCCGGACTGCTTCATAAGACCTCAGCATATTGTCAGGAGCCATGGGTATTCCACGGGTGTTTTTACCTTACAAATGTCCAGCGCCCCCTGCTGTTTGCTCAGAAGCACACGGAGCTGGTTCCCATGACGCTGCACGTAAGTCTCACACTAGATGAGATGTAGAAATTATAGTAAACTTGCAAATTAAGGGCACTCTAAAGTCATTCATTTAAAGGAGCAGAATGATGTGTAACCTTTGGCATAGCACTGGGGTGCAGCTGGCAGACGGTGTCCAGGAATGAAGCAGCCTGGAGCTCGGTGGCATTGGTGCCCAGATAAACATGAGTCAGAACCGCCAATGTAAGGCAAGAATCACAATCCGAAAGTGCCACAGCTGCTGTTCGATAAAGAGAGCGGGAGGAAGAAACAGGGTGGGAGGTCAAATAATTTGTTTATAGGGACAAAACAAAACAAAATGATGAATATTTTTGTGAATTGTTCCTTTCATTATGTTACAGAATTGTTAATTTAAAGGCAAAAAAAAAATACTGTAACCCAAAGTCTGAACTCTAACCATTGACGGGATGCTCCCATATTTCACAAAAACGAAGCAGCGTGCATATGAAATTAGGAGAAGTGTTGTTCAGTAGCATGTCAACCAACAGTTGGACGTATTTTTCAACCATCTTATTGCACTGTGGCTGAACCAGAGAAGGAAACTCGCTGCACAAACTCTCCAGCAGCGCAGTTATGATGCTCTGTAGGGTACAAAATCACAGAAACACTAGGAATCAAGGTTTTTCTAATTAAATGTAAGACTTTTAAGACTCCAACTCTGTGTATGTTTTGAATGGCATACTAACATACTATTCCTGCAGTGTACAGTCTGCATACATGAAATATTCAGATGATCTGCTACATTTGAAAAAGTGTATAAGAAGCACTGTGTGTGGTGTACTGTATCCCACAACACAATGCACTTGATTTGGCCTTTTAATTCCATTGTGGAAAAAAAAAATTAACCGCCTAATTTCAGCATTTGTTTTGACTCATTTGATCAGACTACCAAAAATTTTTTAAACAAAATTGAATTAATGCAAAAAAATCTTTTTATTTCAAAGATGATTAGATTGTGTGACAACAGTGTAGCATACTGAAACATTTATTAACACTTTTAACTTACTAGTTAAATGAAATTCCTGGTGAAAAAGAAGTGCGCTTTAGCATGTTTTTAAAAAGAGTAGTTAGAAATAATATCCTTTAATATAATATACTTATTAAGTGCAATTTAAATATTCAGTTCAGTTGTTGCCTTAAATTGGTAAATAAGCTTGGTTGTATAAGTCATTTCAACTTAAACTGGCTTAAACATTTTTAGTTGTATCTCATATAACTTGTAAAAAAGTTGAAATTGCTCAACTTATTTTGATGAGTTAAAGTAATGTAAAAACACAAGTTGCCATGACATATAATTTTTTTACAGTGTGTGAGCTGAATGTAATTATTTTTGACACATAACTGAATGTTAAATGCAATTTAATGAAATGTATTATAATTTAAATTCATAATAAATGCAATTAGCTGAATTTTAGAGTGCTCTTTTGACCCACTTAAGTAGAACTTAAGTACATTTTATATGTAATTTTACGCCTATTGTGTTTGAAATACTACTGACAAGCATATGTTAAACTAACACATGTCATTGCTATTGAAACTTGTATGTCGTACAGTATTGAAATATATTTGTAATTATACCATTGTCATGATTAAGTTGCAATTCAGTACATTTAAAATATATTAACTTTAAATGTAATATTGAATATCACACTACAGTTGAAATTATAATCAAGTACTTTACATGTGCTTTAGTATGTCAGTCAACACTTCAAAAGAAGTGTACTTCTTTAAAGCATGACAAAAGATGATTAAAAATGATTTAGAATATAATTTAAAGTAAAACATAATCTGGCATTATTACAAAATGCACTTTTTAAAAGTGTACTGAAGTTTGTTAAGAAACATAGTCATTAAAGTGTACTTATTAAGTGCACTTAAGTAGCCTTTTATTTTATTAATATGATATTATCTGAAAGTACCGTTTGTTTATGTTTTAAAATACTTTTAAGATTTTAAGTACACTACAAGTGCACACTGAATACAATTAATCCCACTTCTTTTTCACAAGGGATAGCAAGCAGTGTATACTACACACTATTGAGTAAGAAGTATGCTATTATTCTGAACTCTGCCCATGTGTAATGTGATTTTTCACCTGAGTCCTCTCTCTGGGAAACAGATACTCAAGTGTGCTCACAACGTATGTGCAAACAGAGCACTGAATGGACGTCTCTATCTGTGTTAGAGAGCAGAGAATCTTAGTCCGCTGTGCAGAACATGCTAACAACAGCATCTAAATCACTTCCTCTACGTGTTACCTTCATAGTTGTCACTGGTACAGTTTTTGACATGTGCTTAAGCAACAGTTCTCTAATCTTGGTACTGTCCCGTCCTCCACACATTCCAAGAAAAGCACAGATGTCATTGGGTTGCTGAAGTGAGAGATTGATGGGATTAGCAGTAAAATAAACAGCAGTGGTTCTCAACCAAATACGAACCGAAACAATACCATGTCCTATAGATCAAATGCATGTTTTAGTCTAACTATATACCGTACCATCATGCTGGAAATGAAGGTGATGGCCAGAGGAAGCATCTTTTCCACCTCAGCGTGGCAGATTTGAGTGATTTGGGGAGGCAACTTATCACACACTTGCTCAAGAGTGGCAGCTAATTTGGCCTAAAAAAATTAGATGAATGATTGCATTGATATTACAAAACAAAATTGATTCACGGTGGCTCCAAAAATGATTTGGACATCAAATCTTAAAGTATGAATGCTATTACAGTTACAAATATCAAACCAAGTGGCATTTATTTTAAATGAGGATTTTCACTTTTCATGCAAAACATTTTACAAAAACCATAAACAAATAATTTTGACACATTTTATTCACTATAACATCTGTCTGTGTGTGTGTGTGTGTGATCTACCTGGAAGTCTTCATTGGAAAAGAGGTCCTTCAGGAGCTCAAAAATTTGAGTGCAGTCCTGACACATGTCACCCATCTACAGTATACAACATATTGTAGAATATTCAAAGTTTCTATTGCTTTATTTGTAAAAATTTGGTCTTATCAAATGTTTAATCTTAAAGGCGCAGAAATAAAGAGAAGTGAGACTTGTGGGACTCTTAAAAGTTTGCGGTTGGTGTATTTCAGGTGCTGTGCGAAGGGCTTTGAGGATATGAAAATGATAACTTCTATTTTCTTTAATCAATCAACTGCATCTGTCTTAGAAATAAGAATAATTCTGGATCTGGAATATGTGTTTATGACATTTAGCATTATCATTTTTCTTAGCCAGGAGGTCATTTTTTTAAGAAACAAAACTAAAGAAAATAAGCCCAGTCCAGCCGGTTTGAAATGCAGATTTACAGGATCGGTTTGTTTAACAAGTATGTAACAAACGAAACAAAAGCAACATTCCTAAAACTCACCGCATTGTCATCCGCACCCATCAGGACATTCGTCATGCCTGTTCTATCAACAACAGATCTTGTTTTGACTGTTAAAAATAAAGCGTTTTCAAGAAACTCACTGAACTTACATGAAAGATGAAAACGACAGTGCAGGCTATGTTCAGAATTGCATGCGTTTGGAAAGCATGACAATATTATTGTGAGAAATGTGTATAGATGTAAAATGTAAACAAATTCACACTAGTTTTGAGGGAGATATTTTTGTAGAAAAACATGAAAAAAAAATTTGTAAATTGCCTTGTTGGCTAAAATCAGGCACACTTTTTAATATAGCTCATGATAATATTTCTTGTCACACACACCATTATTCCATATTTGTAATTCAGTAAATACTCACACAGATCATTTCATTTACCTGAGCCTAGAAGGGCAGTGAAAAAGAGAAACACCAGTTTAAAGGCAGTCATGTCTTCAGTCACCGAAGGTCGCAGAACCAATGTAAAATTCTCAAATTTGGCCCTGTATATAGCGACAGGAAAGTTCACCTCAAAGAGGAACTACCCTTTATATATGACGCCCCAAAAGCACAACCTAGGCGTGATAACATAGAGCCTGTGCAAATGAGAAAGCTGTAGGCCTACTGTACAAATACTGTTGCTTAATCACATTATTCAACAAATAAAGCCAATATTTGTCACGTTTCCAGATTTGTAAGTCTTGCTTGGGCATGCATTTCTAGTTAAATGGCTCATAGTCGGGATAGAGCCATTCTAAAACACATGGCGGACCATAAAACGGGTGAAAAAAATCTCATAGACTTACTCTGATGGAGGGACCTGAGTCATTACTAGAGACCTGGGTCTGCTCTTTTGAACTGAGCATCCAACTAGTAACCACACAGCTTAGCAAATGCACAACGACACATTAAAAACTATTCAGAATACCTTAGCAACTACATAGCAATCCCACAACACCCTAGTAACATGGTGGCAAATCTTGCACAGGCACCACCAAAATAGCATTTGTAATAAAGTGAATATTTAACCAACTGAAAGAATTGAAAAATACTTACACTCTTCTGCATAGCTGATGGGTTTCAGAACAAACATTTCATGTTCAGTTTATTCAGTAGATAAATACTCACATTATGTCAACGATGGGATAATCCTAGTCACATATTGTCACTGATTAATGAATTTTTTTCAAACTCATTTTAATATTACATTAAATGTTGGCATTGTATAGCAATTATAATAATGATACTGTCACAAAAGAACATATTTTGAAGAGTGTTAATGTCAATGACTACCATCAAAGGTTTGGTTACATTCTTCAAAATATCTTCTTTTGTGTTCAACAGAAGAAAGAACCTCACAGGTTAGCAACAACTTGAGGGTGAGTAAATGATGATAGAATTTTTAACATTATAAATGTCTTTACTGTCACTTTAGATCAATTTACTGCATCCTTGCAGAAAAGAAGTATTTTTCCCCCCCAAAATGAACAGATATAGATACAGGTGCATCTCAATAAATTAGAATGTCGTGGAAAAGTTCATTTATTTCAGTAATTCAACTCAAATTGTGAAACTCGTGTATTAAATAAATTCAGTGCACACAGACTGAAGTAGTTTAAGTCTTTGGTTCTTTTAATTGTGATGATTTTGGCTCACATTTAACAAAAACCCACCAACTCACTATCTCAACAAATTAGAATACTCCATAAGACCAATAAAAAAAAATTTTTTAGTGAATTGTTGGCCTTCTGAAAAGTATGTTCATTTACTGTACATGTACACAATACTTGGTAGGGGCTCCTTTTGCATGAATTACTGCATCAATGCATCGTGGCATGGAGGCGATCAGTTTGTGGCACTGCTGAGGTGGTATGGAAGCCCAGGTTTCTTTGACAGTGGCCTTCAGCTCATCTGCATTTTTTGGTCTCTTGTTTCACATTTTCCTCTTGACAATACCCCATAGATTCTCTATGGGGTTCAGGTCTGGTGAGTTTGCTGGACAGTCAAGCACACCAACACCATGGTCATTTAACCAACTTTTGATGCTTTTGGCAGTGTGGGCAGGTGCCAAATCCTGCTGGAAAATGAAATCAGCATCTTCAAAAAGCTGGTCATAGATAGATAGATAGATAGAATACAATAGAACCTTACTGACCCTAAACTTTTGAATGCTGATTCTATGTTAACAACTACTAACCTCCAATGCTTCTGGCTCCTGAAGGGAACTCACTTGACCAGCAGGGGGAATATAAGCTCACTGTATGCTCCAGTGTTTCTAAAGTAAAATGCAAGCTTTAAATGAAACCTTCAAGAAGATTACTGCAGAACGCCACCTAGTGGATCCTCACATGATCTGGTAACACTTTAGAATAATGGTCCGTTGTTAACAAGTAACTATGCAGGAAGTAATAGGTAGTACTACATTAACACTTAAGTTAATAGGCTACTATTAAATAATAGAGGAGCAAGATTAACTAAGCAGTAAGTAGTAGCAAATTTAGGACAAAGGTAGTTCCTTATTAGATATTTGATAATTATTAAATAAAAAATATCCTCATTGAGAACTAGGCCTACTTGTGAACTATGACCAGTTAATAAAGAATAAACAATTAATTGCTTATCACAACAGTAACGTCTTAAAAGTGAACAACTGGGTTCTTTGTGGAAACTAATTTATGAATTTGACATCCCCCAAATAAATCGGCTACATTTTAAAATTGTGACTACTACTCTTACCAAAGGATGGATGTTCTCCGTTTATTTAAAACTTAAACATAGAATAATAATAAAAATGATAATTCACTTAAAAATGTTAATAATTAGGAAGTGATGCTGACAAGCTCATGATTCAATTAGTTCACAATTATGAGCACTGTTTCGTGTCAGTTCAATATGTATCCCACTCCAAAAGACCTACTGGCAAAATATGTCAAATGTATGACTGTACAGTATGTCAGATATAAAATGTTAAATAACTTATTAAATTACTTAGTAATTACTGAGTGGTTAAGGTGTTTTTCACTTTAAAATAATGGTCCAGATCACTAGTAGTTCCTTAGTAGCACTTTAGCTTTAAAGTGAAAAATACATTAGCCCCTCACTAATTACTCAAGCATTACCTTGTCAGCCTGCAGGAACTACTAGTGATCTGGACCAGTTGGCCATCTTATTAAAAAATGATCCTGTATCTTAATAGGAAATTATAAAAACACATTTTTTATGTTTATTAACACATTTTATCAAATATGTTTAACAATGTATTTATTTATTTACAATATTTAAATGTAATATTGTAACACCTTTTTCTGTCTCTTTTCTCTAAACACAATTTAATTGTGATCATAGTTTAAAGCTGTATACTCTGCATGTATGTTTTGCTTCTCTCATCCTTTTTTCACTCCAGATTTAACCTCATGCCTAACCTTTGTTTCTGCTTTCTTTTTCCTTTCTTACATCTCTGACTTGAATTTACTAACTGCACACTTCTGTTTTCTAAAAAAAATCAATCATACATGTAAATTATAAAACAATCAGAATGTTAGTTTATTTCATGAATGTGAGTAGAATTACTGAAGGTTCAAGGTGCCTCGCTGTATCTAGCACATTCAGCCAAAGTGGGCAAGCAATATTTAACCACCTTACAAGAAAAACAAAAAATCATGTATTTTTTGCATTTTAATCCATGTCAACTGCAGCAACAAATAATACAAGTGCTGTCATAATAATATGTGTTTACATGCAGTGATCAGCCTTAAGTTAGAAAAGAAAATTCTTGCTACTTTTCATGATGAGAAAGTCCTCCTTTGTAGTGTGACCACAACCACCAAGGTAAAACTATTTTATCATTTAAAGAAATAGTGGTCCATTAAATACGGCCATGCTCAGAAAGTGCTTAAACACATTTAAGCACAGTACAATCAAGCATAAAGGGCCCACTTTATCTGAATTCACCCTATGTTTTACAAGAAAATACCATTTCAGTTTTTCTTCCTCAAATTTGTAAGTTTACTTCAATGTTAGGCTACTTGCTTTTTCTTTGTAATTGTTTTTAAAACACAATAGTAATTTCTAAATGTGAAAATAGTTTACATAGCAATTTTTTCCCATTGTAGTTACACAGCCAGATTTATTGCCCACATATCAGATTGATGAATTATGCAGTATTATGTTTATAACAGCGTGAAACACAAACGTTGTTTCCATTGCACTGGGCATGAATTTGTGTAACTGCGGTTAAGTTGCGTTTCTTAAGAAATACATTGTTGAACAACTAGGACTTATATTAGTTGCATTGTTTTCATATGTTTGGGTAACTTTCAAAGCTTCCACATCATTAAGCACAACAATATAAAACGCAGTGGTATATTTGATCAGACTTCCTTGAACATTTCCTTATTGAACTTGGTGCACCTTTATTCTATAAGCAGTAAAAAAAATTTTTTTGAAAAAACAAAACAAAAATCGTGATGTGCCATACAGCAGAGTAAAATCATCTATCACTTTGACCATGGCAACACTAGCCTATATAGAAGCTTGCGCTTAACAGCTTTCATGGATGTTTTGCACAACAGACGGTTTATGGCTAAAAAAAAAACTGCGAAAACGTGCTGCACCTTTCGCATTACTGAACTGTCTATAATCATTCAGTGACCTGCAGTAAACATTTCCAGTCACCTAATTAGTGATTAGTTTTTAGGAGACCTTCCTCCAAAATTCAGCTCTAGTTCTGATCAAATGCACTTGAACCAGCTAATAGATCCTTTTCACAGACTGTGATGACACATTTCCACAGTTACTAACATCGTATATCTAGCAGGGTTTTTTTATGTTTTCATTTTTAAAAATGCTAATGTACATTTATAACACTATGTGTTTTTTTATTTTTTTTTGCCATGGCATTAAATAACAAAACTATAGCTAATGCTGTGTGGAATGCAACCCTTTAAATGGTACTGGGAAATAGTTCGCGCAAAATCGTCCCAGTACTTTAGTACTGTACATTTAGTTCTGGAACTAAAGCGGTGCGAAGGGCCATTTAGACTGTAAGCCCCCCGACTGAGCCTGGTTTCTCCCAAGGTTTTTTCTCCATTTCTGTCACCGATGGAGTATTGGTTCCTTGCCGCTGTCGTCTTCCGATTACACAGACACTATTGGAAGAGAGCTGAACTGGATGATGACATCACTGAATCATCAATGAACTGACTTTAGCTGGAAAAATTACTCTGTTTTTGTCCTCTTGTATTATTGACAAACTATTTTCCTGTTTGACAAGTTAAAATCAGTAACTAAATGAGATAAAGAATTGCTGCTTTGGAGCTTTGTATGAACATACAAAACTGATACAAAAGTCAATACATGACGTTAACTAACAACATAACATTTAATTATAACATTATTGCATTCAAACAAGCATTTTCTTTAAAGCTGCTTTGAAACAATATGTATTGTCAAAAGCACTCTACAAATAAACTTGAATTGACTGATTTGATTAAAACTTAAATTGAATAAACAAAGTTAAATGAATACAAATATAAATAAAAAATTAATGGCAAAATTGGAATCTAATCTAATGGAGATCCAGGTAGCTTTGTCGAGTCTAGCTTTGAAATGTTTAATTTGTTACAGCACTGAATGAAATTCATTTAATAACATCACATCTGCTCAATCTGACACTGCCAGGCTGTATATCTAAAAGATATCCATAAACCATATATTTGAAAGATTTGGAAGAAAGTTTGTTGCTTCAGTTAAATGAAGATAATTATCCAAATTTATTAGTGACCACTGATCTGATCACAAATCCAGATTATTTTTTAAAACCTAACTGGATCTAATACGGGTCTTATATTAAACTAAGACAATGATTATCTTGGTAAGACTTGTCAACATTAAACATTTCAGCATGAAGGATGTTGGGTAATATGAAGTGTTCCTCCTTCCTTGTGCTTGCCCTGCACTGAGATTGTGGTCTTTTCAGTTCTGAAACCCAGAAGTTCAAGGTAAAACTCCTGAATTGTTTGTCTTTAAGGTGTACAAAGGTTTCTTCCTTGACTTTTCATAGAAATCCAGCCCATACTTTGTTGTTGTAAAGTTTCTCAATCCTAGTTGTAATGGTATTTCCTGCATTAGGTCACTAACAGTTCATTTGTGTATTTTCATGTCATTTCCAACTATTAACTTTCAAATAATAATCTGTTAAGCATTAAAAAAAGCAGTATTGTTAGTTAATGATTTTAATGAAAGCTATTATATATACCAAATATAGAAAGATCACAGAAAGAGAAGTGTTATGGTATGCAAACCATATAACCACATGCATTACTGGCTGGACAATGCAACAATCAGCACTCAAATGGTGGTTCACGGTCCGAAAATGGGCTGCAGATCTGCTCTGACAGGATCACAGACATCAGCAAAAACACTGCTTAAAATGATAAAATGCATATAATCATTCCCAGATAATAGGATACGTATATAATCTTTCCTGGATAATAAACAGGTTTATCACTTTTTGAAAGGAAGGAAATGCGTTCCATATTTTAAGAAGACACTTTTGTTGTTTCCATCAAGGGCTGTTTTTATAACATAAATGAATAATTTTCCAAATTTTTTTTGAAGGGCTTTATGATGTGTGTGTGTGTGTGTGTGTGTGTGTGTGTATGACAAACAGCCTACAAACATCCACACAGTCCCAAAATAGCCTTATTTGGGAGAAGAGACCATTCTGACATACAGTGGCATTTCCCTAGAAACTTACAGGCTCTATCAAAAAATAAAAAATAAATAAATGCATAAATAACTAAAAAAAAATACAGCACAGCAGAGAATTTGGTATACATGAAATGAGCAGCAAAAGTGTCAAAGAAAAACATTTGGGAATATACTGGAAAATATAAAGCAACATATTAAATAATATTTACATATATTTTGAACTAGTGCTTATATTTCTCAATATACTGCAATATATGCATAGACCATGTATGGCTACATATTGATATAAAAAAATATACAGCAATGGAAACAAAAGCTGCACTACATTTTTTACTTGTAATAGCTTTGTTGAAACATTCAGTTAATTAATTTCTCTTTCATGAGGTAAACCATGGTTTTACATAAAGCTGAACCCATTCATAAACTTTTTTTCTCACTTTTGTTTTGTTTCCCAGTATTGTTTGCATAGTTACACATTTCATACATGAAAATAGGTTTGATTGTAGGCCTGTTTACTGAAAACAAATATTAAAATTTTGTTAAAGTCTTCTTAAAGGCAACATGGTAGGTGGAAAATAAAATTTGACATGTATAATTTAACTGATTGATGTACTATATGTAGGCCTACTATATATTAGGGCTGCACGATATATCGTTTCAGCATCGATATCACGATGTGCGCATCCGCGATAGTCACATCGCAGGATGTGCGATGTTTAGTATACTGATCGTTATATTTATACTGATTGTTTTATTTTTCTCACACACAGACACAGTGTCTACACCGGACTCGACAGCTGTACAGAGATACCCATTTAAATTAAATTTAGTAGCAGAGCTACTGCAAGGGATTTTCAGTGCTGGAAATCCATTTATCCTTTGTTGAAACTTCCGC